>NC_139563.1:38745571-39062842 GCF_965112155.1 Podarcis liolepis | reverse complement strand
ATTCCTTCTTTGAAGAGTACTCAGAAAATGTCTTTAATATTTTGCAGTCTGCTTTCCAAGTTAACATTGCTCTGTTGTTGTTGTTGTCCTGGTTGTTGTTGTTATATAAAATATGTTTTATTATGAAATACACACAACAAATCCTCTAAGAATATTGGTCTAGAAACTGCACATTATTTTATATAGTCTAGACCCTTATCCTTCCATTTTACTTGAAAGGGTGCATTTTAAATCAGTTGGCAGCCAATCGTAACAGGCTAGTACTGGTCACAGTTTCTGTGTAAATGGCAAATGGTATTGTTTTCAGAAATACTTTACTGCCATTGATAAAGGCTTCTCGTCCCAGTGCTGTCAACATATAAAAACCCCCTTCAAGGAGTGTTGTATCCAGACCCTGTTAGTCCCTCATCCTGGGCCAGTGGAAACTCAGGCTGTTTCTGGACATCCTTCGGATTCACAAAGACCCGAGTTGAACAGTCCACTCTCTGTCTTTTGAGCTCCAAACCCACAAATTACCCAGTACACCAAGCATCCAGGTATCAGATTTAGGACCAAAACTGCACCAGAATAAATGTGATACTTTATTAAGGAGGTTATAAGCATAGACATAAGAACCATTTACCAATAAAAAGACAGTTAAGAAAAAGACTAAAAGTGTAAGGATACATTTGGAAATGAGTACAAAACAGAAAATAACAAAGCTAACTTGCTTCACCCTAATACTAACCATTAGAGTCAGAGACCCAACTGAACCAGTAAGCTTCATCCAGGCACATGCAAGTCCATGATCTTTATCAAAATGGGGGCCATCTGACAACCCTGGGTGTCATCCATGGTGGGGGGGTTTGACATTGCCACCCTGCCCATCTGGGATGCTCGCCATGGGCAGTGCCCCCGGGACGCTCGTCCTACCCCCGCCGGAAGCTAGCCAGCATGTGCGCCACTCCGGGTGCTGGAGCAGCTCCGCCTCTGATTCCCAGGCGGCAAGGTGACACTAATTAACGGAGCTTCTTCCCTTAGTGACTACTGTACCCAAAATTTTGAGTAAAAAGTCTGAGCTAAAGAAAGGGAGATTTGTCTACAAATAGTAAGACTTCAAACAATGGTTTTCTGCATTTGGATGATTCCAATTAATTTAGGAAAAAATATGTATCGTATTTTTTGCTCTATAAGATGCATCAGACCACGAGACGCACCTAGTTTTTGGAGGAGGAAAACAAGGGGGGGGGGGAAAATCTGAATCTCAGAAGCCAGAACAGCAAGAGGGATCGCTGCACAGTGAAAGCAGCAATCCCTCTTGCTGTTCTGGCTTCTGGGATAGCTGTGCAGCCTGCATTTGCTCCATAAGATGCACACACATTTCCCCTTACTTTTTAGGAGGGAAAAAGTGAGTCTTATAGAGCAAAAAATGTTTTTACTCTGTCATTATCACTGAGCCCTTGTGATAGGGCATACTGTAAATGTAAATTTTAAGTTTCCCATATTCCTGACTCAAAATTGTCAGGTTGTGATATGTACTCTGCACTAAAAATGTATTAAAATCTGCTCCAAAGTGACCTGATCCTTAAGTTAAGCAAAATGCTGTTACCTGTTTGAATTATTCACATTTAAGCAACTTTTCAAAAAGTTGCTTATATTCCATTGTCCATGTTAATCCTTTAATTATGAGGAGTAACAGAAAAATGTAGGCTACAAGTACACATTAAAAATTGCACTCAGTAGCTACTTTCCTGCTGCGCCTGTTGTAGAGCATACATTTTCAAGTCAAGACTACCTTAGCTTACAGGTTGAAACACCTTAAAAAATGAAAGCTGAGAAACAGAGGATACTGAATTCTGTGTCTTAGTGCATAGCCATTATTATAAAGAAGATGATACAGATAAGAGGGGAAGTGTCGTAATTCAGTGGTAAAGTTCTGCTTTGTATTTGTGAACTCCCTGGCTCAATCAGCTCTTAAAGAATCTCAAGTAATTGATGCTGGGAAAACCCTCTACTTGAGAACCCAGTGTTAGACATTGTATAGACTGGGCTGGTTAAATAGCATAAGATAGAACACCTTAAATGTTGAATCTTTATTTCTCTGAATTTCCCAGAAGAAAGGCCAGTAGGGTCTGAAATGCATTGGAATAATAAATATCACTTTCCCCCACGCCATTGTTTTTTGCCGCTACTTCCTGTGGATAGAAGCATAGTCTGCTTCTCTATAAGGAAACTGCATATATTCACATGGTTTAAAATTAATTAATAGTTTTGGCTACATCAGCGTTCTGGGTAATAGGACACAATCCTTTTCAGCAAATAAATTGTATTAAGCAATGGAAATTGAGGATGAGGGCATCTTTAGTTTCATAAGTTATTGAAGAAATATTCCATACATTATTTGAGGAAAAAACTATCAACTACAGAGTCTTTTACTGAATAAAACACAGTGAAATGAGAGCTGGAGTTGATTCCTTAATTACCAAAGAAAATAAGCTTTCTAGGAAGCAATAATGCATACTTAACCTACTTTCTTGGTTCTCATCTATTTATGCAATTCAAGAGGATATTCTTGTACTTTGTACAGGAAAGGAAGGAAAGTATATCTCTAAATTGTTGCTTAATACAAACATCACAAGGAAAAAAAATTCAAAGGCTTCAAGAAATAGTTGTGGCAACTGCAGTACAAGTGTATAAATTATCATTTCACTCATTTTCCTTCCTTCCTTCTCCCTCCAACTCTTACTATAATTAGCCAGCATTAACAGCAAATGTTTGCTTTGGTTAAATTATTCAGAACATTTATTTTACTTGTCAAAGGTTAGATCAGGTTGTTGTTTGAACTGGTAATTAAATGCAGGCTAATACACTATCATATTTATATGCACTGTAAACCCTGTTTCCTTCTCCTTCTGTATAATTTTATAACGTTGCGGGTTGACATTTAGAAAGACTTTTCTACTCAAGATGTATAAACCAAGCCAAGGAGGCAGACTTCGTTGGTATTCAAACTCCCAGTAAGTCGTGATCATGTGTAGTTGGAATTTCACATAAGGACAATACGTTAACATGAGGTTCTTAGATTAAATAAATAAATAAAATTTCGGGGGGTGCGTTTTAGCATCCATCTGTCTCAGGAGACAGTGGAGTGCACCTCCAGCGGTAAAGTGAAACCACTGGAGAATCGCAGTGACTGCAGAGAGCAGGAACCCATAAGTGCTGTCTCCCACATTGTTTTTGCTGCATTAGCAACACCAAAATGTCTCCCTGGGCTGAAGACCCCTGTGACAAACCCTGTTCTTATCCTTGCCTGCTGTAGGACTTAGCTGGAGGGAGAAGGTTTTAGTGAGGAAATTAGATGTATTAGTCCCTTGGCTCCTGTCTTTTGTACTCGCATGCTAAACATGCCAGTAGAATTGGGTTCTGTCATTGTTGGTCTTTGCTGCACCTAAGTGGCTTCCCTCACCTGTAACCATTTCCAGGTTTTCACTGGCTAGCTGCTGCCCTTAAATGCATGAGGCTGTATTGCTTACTTTCCCTGGCGGAACTGCTTTCCCTTGTTAATCATTATCCTCATTAATACTCCGCCCATCTGGCTGGGTTTCCACAGCCACTCTGAGCAGCTTACAGCACATATGAAAGTTGTGAAGACTTCCCAACGCCCTTCCCAAACTGGGGACTGGGAGTGAGACCTTCCACCTGTCACAATAGCTATTTTCTATGGCATCTACACTAATTAGAAGACATATATATCTACACAAGCAAAGCACCTTCAGACTTGCAATTCAAACGATAGGTTTGGGGAGGCGGAGAAGAAGGGAAGTTGTTTGGCAATACCAGAAAAAAGTAGAAAGGGTTTTTATCTAGTTAGGACCAGGCTAATCTAGCTTTTCTGCTGTTGCCACCGGCCGGCTGGCTGGTTACAAGGGCCAAAAGAACCCTCCCCATACATCTTCAGTGAGGGGCAGAGAGATGGTGAAGCAAGCTCAAAAAAAGAGCCATGCTGCATCAGGCCGAAGGCCACCCAAATGCTTCTGGCTCCAGCCATGATTTTCAACATCTTAATTTTGTTAAAAGGCAGGAATCTCTATAATTTATGTACATTCGAGATCACATAACACCCATAGTCAATTTTTTAAAAGGGGGACAATGTGGATTTAACATACATAACTTAGTAATGTGTGCCTAACATCATGCTAGTAGTTACTACTGCATTACCATTTCCTTCAAGAATAAGTTTGGCCTCTTAGTTTCCTGATTCTTTTTGTCTTGAGGGTTGTAAATGTTAAGGGACATAAAGAATGCACCAATCACAACTCATAAATCATGTTGTTCTTCTCTGGGCAAAATGTAACTTTTGCACATTGATTGAGCATAGAGCCACAGACGGGAGTGGCCTGTGTAGATAAAATTAAGAAACCTCACTTTTTGATGGCCCAGTAGTGGTTTTGAGAACGAGAATGGTAGTAAAATTGAAATGATAAAGCAAACTTCAACAGCTTTCCTAAAAACAAAAGAAAAAATAAACCAAGGAGATTTACGACTATCACTTGTTTACATCTCTTGTATTTTTTTTAATAAAATGGGCTTAAAAGATTAGTCACAAGGTGCTACAAGATTTATATAAAATAAAAAGCCAGATGTTCTTCTTAAACTCTTCTTAATGTTCAGTGG
The DNA here is from genome assembly GCF_965112155.1 of Podarcis liolepis. Lineage (NCBI taxonomy): Eukaryota > Metazoa > Chordata > Lepidosauria > Squamata > Lacertidae > Podarcis > Podarcis liolepis. The sequence continues at coordinate 39,058,189 of NC_139563.1, read as the reverse complement.
AAAAAAAATGAAATTACTGTCTTGTATTTGTTGTGCACAAATAACAACAAAGCAAAGATTCCATAAAAATCAGTACTGAAGAACAAACTGCCTATCTGCATTAGAAGTTATAGAGAGTTGTTTGCTGTCTGAGGTGGAGAAGACAAGATGTGCTTGTTTGCTCTGCATTGTGGGTTCGCAGATCTATTTGTTCCTTAGAAATGCAGAAGCTTTAAAAGTTCTCTCACTGAGATATCAAGTGGCCTCAAAAGCTTTTTCCAAACAAAAATGCACAATGCCTGGTGACTTTCTGCTACAATAGCAAAAATTTAAAATCCACATAAATTCAAGCAGGTTCTTAAATCATGATTTTATGTAGATTTACATCTTCCTACTGTGGTCTAAACCACAGAGCCAAGGGCTTGCCGATCATAAGATCGGCAGTTCAAATCCCTGCGACGGGGTGAGCTCCCATTGTTCGGTCCTAGCTCCTACCTATCTAGCAGTTCGAAAGCATGTCAAAGTGCAAGTAGATAAATAAGTACCGCTCCGGTGGGAAGGTAAACAGTGTTTCTGTGCGCTGCTCTGGTTCGTCAGAAGCTGCTTAGTCATGCTGGCCACATGACCCAGAAGCTGTCTGTGGACAAACACCGGATCCCTCGGCCTCAGTGGCGTAGCGTGAGTTGTCAGCACCCGGGGCAAGGCAAGTAATTTGCGCCCCCTAACCCGTGGATTTGCGCCCCCTAACCCTACCCCCCAGATGTTGTGCCCCGTGCGGCCGGCCCCCCTGCACCCCCCACGCTACGCCACTGCTCACTTATAGAGCGAGATGAGCGCCACAACCCCAGAGTCGTCGTCGGCTGGACCTAACAGTCAGGGGTACCTTTACCTTTACCTTTTTACAATTGTGAGAAGAGAAAACACAACTGTAGAGTAAATCAAAAGGATAGTAAATAATGAAATAAATATTATAAAATCATTTTGCAAATCACTGCATGGTGCTTGTTACCCAAAGTAAAAATCGAAAAGAATTCTGAATTTTTTCACAACTGCCTGCATGGTGCTTTACAGAGCACCATAAATGAACAGGTCATGCCCTCATGAACCTTAAGTCTAAATTTAGATAGTTTGATTGTAGTAGGAAGACAACAAAGTGTGAAAGGAATGGGAGAGATGAGAGACATGGGAGTTAAAGGTATATTTTCTTTTCTTTTTTTTTTTTGCAGTTTAGGAAGCTCAATATTGATAAGGTGGCGTAATCATACCAGACAGTCTAAACAGAAGTTATTTTAATCAGGTTCATCAGTGTGTGATATGAAGGTACATTCAGTGCCACCTTGCTGAATCTAAGCAAGTCTGGATTTGGTCAATGTTTAAATAGGCTAGAAAATTTCAATTGGGGACTAGATCAGGCCCTCAAATTTAGAGTTGGCTTCTCCTGCTTGGAAGGATACTGACGAGTTTGTTCTGGGTACATTCTCTTTTTCAGAAAGAGAAGTGTTACAATGTATACATGATAAGTTGGAATGCTTTTGGTAGTTGTGCTTGTGTGGAGGGGAATTATCCAGTTAAGGTCCTGCTCATGTCACTCTATTTAATCAAGATTTTGACTCACAGAATTTTGGGGTGCTTTCTTTCCTAGGACTTGAAGAGCATTCCTGGGTAACTCTGGTCCTTCTGTCACAGGAATTGTGCCAGGCAAAACCCTTTATTGGAGGCAGCTAGTGGAGTGGTCTTTCTTAAGACTGATTCAGAGCTGGAGTCTCCAGAGAAGAGGGGTTCTGGAATATGCAAACATAAGACTGAGACAGAAGTTTGCTCCTTCTCAATATTTTTAATATTGTGATATGTTTAGCAGGAGAGACAAGCACCTCACAAGTGAACCAGCAACATCCACTTTCCCATTTACTGTGGGACAATGGATGGCATGGCTATTCAATCCATAATGCGTACTGAAAGAGGAGCGCTAGTACATATTTTTACAATAAGGATATGCTGAAAATGCTGGGTGGTCAGGAGCATAGCTGTCAACTTTCCCCTTTTCTTGCGAGGAATCCTATTCAGAATAAGGGAATTTCCCTTTAAAAAAGGGAAACGTTGACAGCTATGGTCAGTAGGCCTTCAGAAGCTGATATGCTCTAAAAGTTTCGGGATTATTTTATCTAGATTCCCTCCTTTTAATTGTAATTCCAAAATTTTAAAATCCATACCAGAGCTTCTATAGTTATGTTCTCCCCCCCCCCACCGTCCCGATTATTCAAAGCTACTCATTTTATCTTTCATGCCTGACATTTTAATTCACCACAAAGTTTATATGCTTTGTGTTAAGTGCTGGTAAGACACAAAAGAATGTAGAGTTAAATCTGCAGGCAGTGTTTTAAAACTCCTATGATGATAGTTCTTAGGGTATGCACTTCTGTTCTATAGCTCCAGAGACAACTATTTAATAGACAACATTTGAATAATACAAATGTGTGGTTGGTAAAAATGGATTAAGGTTTCAGGGTGGTACCAATGGGTGATATTTAATATTGAATGACATGTATTAAGACAAATGGTTTTATATATAATTTATTTGGCATTGTAAATGCATTTATCTTGTGAGATACAGACCCCCTGATGCAAAATGAAGTATTCTGGAAAGGTTTTGAGTAAATAAATAATAAAACCACTTTGATACACAATCTAACAATATTAAATATTAAGACTTCCACATGATTGATTTTTAATACTTAATTAACTTATTTAAAGCCCAATGTGACTCTATTTTGTATTAAAGATCAGACTTACAGTATTCAAAAGACTAGATTTTTTAGTAAATGGAACGGAAATTAACGGCACTTCATAATCACTAGATTTGCTAGTAACTAGCGACAAGTCATTTGGTGACATGAGCTCATGCACATCACTTTGGAATCCAGCTGATCAACTTCATAGCATTAGGCAGTTTTTTTTTTATTTGCATCATTCCATTTTAATGATCTATAATCTGATACAGTTTATGAAAGAAAAACATGCTTGCTTTGCACTATCTAAAATGTGTCAAATTGTGCATTTTTTCCCTATATCTAAAGGAAACACTTCCTCAATGACAGATGGCTGGTAGTGAATTATGAAAGAAGCTTGGTAGGTGAATAAGAAAGAAGCACAGTCCTTGATGACTTTTCTTGCTGTATGTAGTGGAGACTAAGGGAGTTAATGCCCATCATATCCATGTGGAGGTTGCTAAAAACAAGACACTTTTCGAGTAGGGATTGTTCACTTGCAAATCTAAAAGCTATGACACATAGAACACCCAGGCCTGTGTGCATCCTTTTGTTTGCCCTGCATAAGAACTTCCTTGTTCAGAGGATACAGTCAAACACTTCAAAAGAATATTCACATTGAGGGTTCCCCCCCTTCCCTTCTCTTTCTTTCTTTTCTCTTCTTTGTAAAATGACTTCAGAAGGTTTTGCAGGTGCTGATTATTCAGTGATTCCTATAAATTCTCTCTTCAGCCTCCTGTATACGAAATTTATTATTTTCTGCCGTCTCTTTGTGGGCTTTTCCTGGTGTAATTTTATCGTTCCAATCATATAGGAAGGTGTTCTGTGTGATATAGGAAAGAACATATGAACAGCCTGTGCAGGAAGAGCTGTAGCTGAGCACATTCTCTGTGTGCAAAAGACCTTGGGTTCCAATGCTTGACATCTCCAGCTTGGGCTGGGAAAGGCTGCTGTCTGAAAACCTGGAGAGCGACTGCAATCAGTGTAGGCAATACTGAGCCATATAGAGGAATGTGTTTCTGCTATGGTAATTAGCATTCTTCTTTCCCTAGCAATGAAGTGCTGATTAGGATCATGCATGTTTACTAAGTACAAGCTTGCCGGCTCAGCTATAAAGAATAGACTTAGCATTTCACACTAAACAGAGTATGTGGGATAGGGGAGTGAAACTCTTCCCTGCATTATCTCCCTCCGCCCTCTGCATCTCAGCTTGGCTGGGCTCAAAGTCAGGCTATGGAATAATGTCTTTAAGCAGTGGAACATGGGGAGAGGTGGGAGAAGAAGGGGCTTGCCCCTTCCCTACAAGCCAGTCCCCAGACAACTCAAGAAGAGGTCTCTGAGAAATGTCAGGCTTTAGAAACTACACTTTCTGAGTAAGGCTTCAGAAACATTTGTTTAAAAGAAATATGTAATAGTTTAAAAGGTTGATACAAGAGAAATATAGGCACTCTGTTTCAGATGTCTGAAATTGTGATGTTGCTGGCTCTGTTAACTGATCTGCATATCTCTCTATTCACACTTAAAAGCAGTGCTTTTTTCCTAAAAGAAAAATGTTGAGCGGTACTCTCATTTTCCTACTCATATTGAAATACTGCCCCTCAATGAGGCCAAACCTAGGGTCACAAAATGTTTAGGGGTGTGTGTCCTCCTTCGTCCCCCCCCCAGAAAAAAGCACTGCTTACGTTTAAACCCATAACGTACACGTATGCTCACGAAAGTAATACTTTGGGTGTCTTTTGCTCTGGAATTAATTGTTTGCCACAATAGCAACTGCTCTAGGTTATTGCCATTTTAAATCAGCCAATTTAAAATCACCAATACTGCCTTGCTTTCCTGTGGGAATTAGCAAGAACCACAAATGTTACTATAATTAAAATATTAACACAAAATGGCAGATAGTGAGTAAAATGGCTTGATGTCTTGAAGTGCCAGTAAACAAAGCAAAATAGCAAGTTACACTGGCTTTCCAAACTAATCCTGCTTGGACCATACGCTACTACACAGACTAGAAATAGATGGAGCAGAGAGAGTACCTATTAACAGTGTGGACGAGCTCTTAGCAGAGTTGTAGTTTAAGCCTATATGCACCAAGCGAAAAGTACAAATGCAAATGACTGGGGTTTGGATAATACAAGGATTGAAAGAGACCCAAATTAGGAAAATGAGAAAGGTAGTAGAAGGAAAAGAGAGACCACCTGTCATGAGGTAGTGAGAGCTGTGTTTCACTAGGCCTGCAGGATCACAGACGTTGCCAATACCAGCTTGTTTGTGCAGTGATTCGGAAATCAAGTGGGGAGCCCTTTACAGTTTGCAGATACAATTAGCTTTTCTGAATGGTACCCAACCGGCCCAGGTGAGAATGCATAGCTCACAAGGCAACCCTTTACCCATGCCAAGGAGAAATTTCTAGTTAAGCAGAAGAAGTCTTGCTCTCACAGGCATCCCTGAAGTTAGAACAGGGGTCAGAGCTTGAAGAGACATGGAACAGTCTAGCAAGCATTAAACCCACAATGCTGATCAATTAGGGAATCTATGAGATGTATGAGAAGTATCATTGCTTTTTTTAATGAATAATTTTTTATTGGTTTTTACACATATTTTCCAGCATATCATCCTTTTAAACACCATTTCAAAGTCTTTGGCTATCACAGCTAAGACTTCCTTCATCCTCAGCTGATGGTTTTCTAAAATCCTTTCGAATTATGCATTTTTTTACTACAGCTATTGCTAATAAATTCAAATCTTGATACCTATTCTTAATTATTTTCACAATAATTTATATATTACAAAACTTCTTTTAACCCTACAAGTGATGTCAATTGGTTACAGTAGCTTTCCAAATACGTCAAAAGCTTCTTCCATTCCTGTAGAAAAGTCGGATCCTGCTGGTTCTGAATTTTCCCGGTTAATCTCGCCATCTCAGCATAGTTCATCAATTTCTCTTGCCACTCTTCTTTAGCTGACATTTCTTCTTGCTTCCATCTTTGGGCTAACAATATCCTTGCTGCAGTTATCTCATATAAAAACATTTTTTTATCATTCATATGAATTTCTGTACCCACAAAACCCAGTAGAAGGGCTTCTGGTTTTTTAACAAATGTATATTTCAACATTTTTTTTCGATTCATTATAACATTTCCTAGAAGTCCTTCACTGTCCATCATTCCCACCACATATGGTAACAAGTACCCTCCTTTTCTTTACATTTCCAACATTTGTTATCTGTTTTGTACATTTTAGCTAACTTCACTGGTATACCACTTGTCCATCATTTTCATAATGTTTTCTTTCAATGCACTGCAAACAGTAAATTTTATTCCCTCTTTCCATAATTTTTTCCCAATCCTCTATTTGTATATTATAACTAATATCTTTGGCCCAATGAATCATAACCGATTTAACTTCCTCATCTTTCAAATGCCATCCCAATAGTAATTTATGCATTTTAGGTAATATTTTAACTGTTATTTAATAATTCCAATTCAAATCTTGATTTTGTATATCGAAATCCATTTTTGTTTTTATCTTCTTTAAACATTTCATTAACTTGACAATAATGCAGCCAATCATTCACCATACATTTTACATCTTCATGTGGCTTTAGCTTCCATTGGTTCTCCATCTCTATTACTAATTGTTCATAGGTGGCCCAATTTTTACTCATATTTGTCTTTTTCACACTCATTGTCAGGAATTGTAAAGCTTGGCCTACATTTACTGATCTGAAGTTATTTTGACAGAGTTACGCCAACGAGGGCCATTCTTCAAGAATCTGTCTTAGGTTTCAGTCATTAATTAGTGAAAGTAGAACTGTCACTGAGGACCTGCAAGAAGTGGTAAAAGCAGCAAATTTAACTTTAATACATAAATTCTCTTCTCTCGAATTGTGATATTTGTGTATGTGGCTCTTTTGAATACATTTTGTGCTCTAAATAGATATATCAGTAACTTTTTTTAAGGAACATTATTGTGCTTCTAGGGAAACTATATAAATCCTTTTGAAACAGAATTCCTAGCAGCTTTCAGAATCAAACTTGTAATATCACTAGATTGTTCCTAGGTTGAGCGCCTATGAAGCATGATGTTATTGAGTGAGAATTCTGAAAAATTCTCTGTTTCCAGATAAGTAGGTTTAGGATTACAGTCTTATGGTTTCAGAAATTTCATAATAATTCTTCATGTTCCAATTCACTATTTAATCTTGAGGTAGAATTTTTTTTAAAAAGGACCTCTCCCTCCCTCCCTCCCTCCCTTCCTCTCTCTCTCTCTCTCTCTCTCTCTCCACACACACACACACACACACACACACACACGTAGAGTAAACTTCCAAGCACTTATGCACTACTTTGCTGAATCAAGCATCTATTTATTGGGGAAATCTAATACATAGTGTGGTGGTGGTGGTGGTGGTGGTGGTGGTGTGTGTATGTGTGTATGACACCAGATTGAATTTCAGACTGCTGTGATCTGTTTGATCTTAAAGGTAAGGTGACAGTTTTAATGTACATTCAGTCAAAAGCAAATCTTTCTCTGTTCTCAGCACCAGATGTTTTCGTAATAGGCATCTGCAGAACAATTATTTTTCCAAATTAGTAAAAGTGTATTTAGATACATTGTCTTGAATAATCTGATTTTTTAAAATTTTGGTTCAGAACTATTTCCAATAATAAAAATGGCTTGGCTGTGGTGATTCTTGCCCACAGATTAGACTGTTGTAATATGTGGGCCTGCTTTTGGAAAGTGTCCAGAAATTCATTCAGAAATTCTGCCACTATACAGAGATAGCCAATGTAAAGCCCTCTATGTAATTTTTGACCCCAGCCAGTATGACCAATCACCAGATAAGAATAAGAATTGTAGTCCTTAGAGTACAAAGGGTGGTGTGAAGGCAGGGCCACCTCTTCTATACCATTGAGATGTTGAATCTCATCCTTAGAAAGGTTTGTTGCCCTCCTTTTTTGGTTTTTCAACATCAGCCACAGTTGGCATTCATCAAAAGATCTTTCATTCGGTCCTGATTAGGTGGCCTTCATGTTTCTGCTACTATGATCTGTGTTGCTAATTGGCATTTATTGGGTGCTTTCAATTGTTTAATGATATTACTTTTAATATGCCTTGTTTGCTGAGATTTCGAGAGGAAAGGCAAATTGTCAACAATTTTAATAATATATTTTTAAAAACAAATAATACAAATGCTTAGTCAAACCCATAGAACTAATTACTATGAAAAACATGTTACAGATAAGTTTTCAAATGATATGTAGATTAGTTAAATATCTAATTGCAATTACCTTGCAATATTTATAAGAATAAAAACAAATTTGCAGTAAGTCTACTGTAGTTCTGCAATTGTAATATGTGTGTGTGTGTGTGTGTGTGTGTGTGCGCGCGCGCACGCTTTTTAGTGGTAGAAAAGTGAACTGTAAATATATTGAATGAATAAAACAAAATGTATTTGTTTTCTATATTTAATATTTGTGTGATACTACAGTTTATTGAACACATCATGCTGTAAGCATAACTTTGTGAAACAGGAAGCATTTATTACCGTTATATGTCCACTAAGAAATAATTTGCTGGGCTTCAATTTTAGTGGGGAAAACTTCTTAAGGAATATGTTTCTGTAAGGAGATCAGGTTCTTTTCAGCTAAGGTCTAAGTGTCATGCAGGTTGAGTGTAATAAAAGACCACTTACAGGCGGCAGGGGAGAAAAGTCTTGTCCGTGTTGGGAAATTCCATTCCACCTTTTGTTGCAGATATGTGGGATTGTTACATGTCACATGCCTGATTACATTCCAGCACAGACTGCTGGGCCCCGTGAGTGAAACTTCCACTCTGTGTATTGCTTTTGTTTTGAGTCTCCGAGAAGACGGCAAGGAGAGACGACATGTTTTTTTGGTCCTGATTTATGTACAATAAATCCGTAGTTTTAGTATGTAGCTATGTATCTACATGTATCTTCTGTTGTGCAGTTTACTCTGCTAAGTAAAGTGTGCTCAAGTCAGCAGGCTTGAGTCGCTGATTTACGTCAGAGCCAGAGGTCGATGTATCTCTGCAGTGGCAAGGCTGAGAGGGAGACGATCCAGCTGGCGCTGAGCCAGCTGGCCTATTGACCCCCAGATGCTGACAGTCTGCGTGGCCGGCTCATGTCACTCATGAACACATCCGGTTGGGGGGCTGGCTGGTTGCCCATCAAATCTTTAAATTCAAATGGGCCAATTATGGCCCTTGGGTGGACGATGGTCTGGCGATGGACCTGTGGGGGCCAGTCTTCTTTCAGGTCCACCACCATAGCATAAAAGCTGGCTTCCACTGCAAGCATGAGACGCAGTCAGAATTGGACATCCCACCCACCCACCTTGTATGTAATCGGCTCTACCCGGAGGTAAGCGGGCATAGCACATGTATTTCCTTGCTGTGGAATTAATGTCAGCATGTGAAATTAATATTTTGGGCCAGGGAGGAATTTGCCTGCAGACAAATTGGCCCTGTCTGGGTTTTTTTGCCTTCCTCACAGTAAGTGTCAAAACTTTTGGTGGAAAAAAAGGCATTGGGTTGGATACTTAGTCTAAGCTAAGGGGTTGGGTGCATGGGCAGGTGGGTGGGTGTGCCCCACCCTTTGATCTAGTATCAAATTCAGGGTACCCCAGTAAAGGGGTCCAAGGGTAGGGTTCTGTCCAAAAGCCCAGACGGGGCTAACAAGCCAGAGAATACAGTGGTACCTTGGTTGTTGAACAGCTTTGCTCGCGAACAAATTGGCTCCCAAACGCTGCAAACCCAGAAGTGAGTGTTCCGGTTTGTGTACATTAAACAGAAGCTGAACCTCCAACGCGACTTCCGATTGAGTGCAGGAAACTCCTGTAGCCAATTGGAAGTTGCGCCTTGGTTTTTGAACCGTTCCAGGAGTCAAACGGACTCCCGGAACGGGTTAAGTTTGGCAATGAAGGTACCACTGTACCCCCAAATTGAGACCTTGTGGGATTGCCCTATTTGATTTGCGTCATGGGGTGGGGGGTTCCTTAATTCCAGGGTCGACCCCGATGGAGTTATCAGCCAGCAAGAGGGTTGGCTGATTCAGGATACATACCAAATGCCTATGTCAAAGCCAACTTACATCTGTAATCAATGAAGTTGTAAGTGTTTCGATCCCAAGCTGGTGTTGTGGCATTTCCGCTCCTTGTAGACCTCCACCCCCCACCCTGGTGGCCCCCAGTCTGCTGGGCATTGGCCCACAAATTCCATCTTGTTTTTGTGGTTGTTGTTTGCTTTAGGCTAGCAAAAAACTAGCTCTTACTCTGGATCAATACTATAAGTATGCAAGTTCTGAAGGTAGACAGAGATGTTTGTCAGGAAAAGGACAAATAGATCCATGTAACATGATTGTTTATATAAATAGAAAGTACTTCCATTCATACATCCTTTGCCTTTTATGGTTGTGGTCCACCATGGTGCATTGATTTACTCTGGAAAGTTCCTCAACGCTCCGATAAGAGTTTTTTTAGGAAACCAGAGCTCTCTGCTTGTAAACAGAAGGGTATTTTACTTAGAAAGGGGAAAGATGGATCCAAACCAATGTTTCCATTGGTCTTTCACCTGGAAATTATATCTAGACATTTGTACTGTTAATTCTAATGCAGCTTGACATGATCATGATCATTACATTATCTAAGAATAGAAACTTATAATGTATCCTCTGAGATGGCATAAAGGCTCTATTCAGTTTTCCATTAATGTGTTTTTATGGTAACAGCAGCCAATTAGTATGTACTTTTATTTAGGAAGTATCTAAATAATAATTGGAATTTTTTGCTTTAAATCATTGATTTAAATTGGCCTTTTTTCCTTGGTGATCTAAATTGCTGATCTTTTACAGCCTATAATTCTAGGGTCAGAGCTAAATTACTTTATTGAAAGAGTTATATACCATACGCTGTACCTTAATCTTTCTTAAGAAAGGCATTAAATACAGACTTTTTCAGAAATCCTGTTTAAAAGTATATTAGTCTTCATCATTAGCTCCAACAGATTGCCTACACTCACAGAAATATTTAGGATAGAGAATAATAATAATTCTAGTACCAATATAGGTGATGTGGCTGTACATCCCTAAAGGCTTGACTGTCCCAATGGAGCAGTGGATTTTTGCAACAAATAAGGATGCCAGTCCAAATTTTGGCAAGTTCCAACTAGGTGTCAGTTCATGCAATATTATTCATTTGTTGCTTTGAGTAAAGGCCCCAGTTGTGGTCTGACATAAATACAATAGAGAAATAAAATCCCAACGATGGAGGAAGGAACTGTGCTTCTGTGACTCCCATCCTGCTCAGCTAACTGAGGAACCCTGAGCTGCTTTCTCCCACCCACATTTTTACAGCTACAATAAAGTTGTAAATTTTTATTTATTTGTCTAGAGAAGGTGAAACAACAGGTCTTATAACTCACTGCACATGTTTACATGTGTCGGTGCTTACCCGTTTGTGCTCAATAGGGTTTATTCCCTAGTTAAATTATTTAGGATTGTATTTTTGAATGAATAGTAGCTCCTAAATCACATATCAATATCCTTTTTAGTATTATGTAATGATTTTGTTTAATTGCTTTACATAAAAGTAGAAAAATATTTTGCAGGCCATTATAAACCAGTAAAAATAATCACTCATTTTCTAGGAAATGTCCCATGAGTCACCATAATGGTTTAATTTTCTTTGCTGTTTAAAAATTAAAACACTAAAATTATCACAGGAATTCCTTGGTATTCAGAGTAGTTAGGCTAATAGGTATTGATCATTGATTTTTTTTTAATTCTGATGTAAAAATAATTTTCCAGTAGCCTTTTTTTGTTTTTTGTTGCTACTTTGGATGGAACTTTAATCTTGTCCGTTCCTTTTGCTTGTATTTCTGTAATAATGTTTTTAAGAGAGGACTTTGGCAATTATATTTCTTCTTTATTTTGACATTGGGGTAGCCATTTGTCATCCTGTATAGTAGCCAACATGGTAACCTCCAAATGTTCTTAGACTACAGTTCTCATCAGCTTCAATCAGAGCTCCAACCGGCATGGGTTAGTGTTCAAGAATAATGGGAGTTGATTTCAATAACTGCTGGAGGGCACCATACTTTGCTATAGCAATCTTTTTATAAACAGCTATTGCAAATGAGGTAATATTAAATGTTAATATACTCTGCACGGTAAGTTCACTATTAGGAAAAGTGGCATTTTTTCCTCACAAAGTGTTAGCTTTAAGAACACTGTTCAAATGGAAATTAACAACTTATTAAAAGTAAAATAAAACAACTTTAGCACATGCTTCCTATCATTCCTGAAAAATGAATGGAGTGCAACAGAGTTTTGTATCCAATATATTTCCCCCATTCATTAAAACATTGTCACATTCATTGTTATAATAACAGAAAAGAGCACCAGATTTGTAGGAATGGTGGAGAAAGTTTACATATTAAGAGAACCTCTTATATCATGAGGAAAAATATAATGATACGTATAATACAATATTCCTCCCCCTTTCTGCTAAACTAGAGAAAATAGTATGTTTAGACTACAAACTAAACGATATTGAGTTTTCTGAGATCTTTGCTACCTTATTGCAGTATAGAATTAGGAGGCTGTTTTGATTAATCTTTAATTTTTGTTTATTCACCCAGGTAATTACTACTTATTGAAAGTGCCAAGTGTCAATATGTACCATTCCATCACTGAAACTAGCCATCCTTTACAAGCTGAAGAGCAGGAAATAGGCATTGATCCCCTGCAAAGTTATGTGAACAAGCCTGATGAAGGTGAGTTGATCATACACTTAACATTTGAGAAAATGTATGAGAATTTTTGAATGGCTATATGTTTATGATGTCTTCCATCTCCCCTGCCCCAAACAAAACATAACTGAACAGAAATGTTTTAAGAAACATTTCGCTGTGTGTGTTGACCATTCTGGCCCTAACAAAAACCAAAAACATTCAACTATTTTCATACTGAAACACTAGTAAATTTATTAATTTCGTGTTATCTTTTCTTATCATAAACAAAACAGTGATATTGAAATCATGTAAATAGGAGCTCTTTAACTCTCCCCCCCGCCCCCGATTTTTTATTACCAAAACCTGGTCGTTATTTTATGTTTCCTATTTTTTCATTTGGTTTTCTTTGTGCTTTTGTAATTCATTTGGTAAAATAAGATTTAGCAATTCACTATTAAATTTGAATTTGGCATTGTTAACACAATCCAAGCAGAACTTTCCAATCTCCTTGTACCTTTAATTGTTAATCAAAGCTGTCAACTTTGACACTCCTGTCCTAATATATTGTGTGTGATGTTCATTTGTTTCTCAAGCTAAACAATATTGTATACTACATCTTAAAAACACTCAGGAATCGCCAACAAAATAAAAGCACAGTGAAAGAATAAAAACAAAAAAAGTTAAAATGCTTGCAGTAGTAAAAACACACTGTAAGATGTAGAGGGGCAGAAAAAAAAACACTAAAGAGAAAGGAAGTGTTTTCAGTCTCTTAAGTTCAACAGAGATGAATTCAGGAAGGACATGGAGATAGTAAGCCGCAGCTGAAAAGGCTCTCACTCTTACTCACCTCATTCCTGAAAGTGGAACCATAAAGATCATAATATTTGGGCAGGCTGATGTGGCCACACAACTAGATTTATGATGATATATTGGCATACTATTTATTTTCAGGCCACAGATTTTCAGAATTGAAGGTGAAATGTAGAAGTTCAATGAAAACATAGTACAGTACTTTGAGTGATGCAAATTGGTTAGTTGAACTTCCTACCTATCTGTTATTACTGACTACTATTTGGTTCTTCAGATGCTCTGCCCATACATATACAATACCTAGAGGGGTAAGCAGGACCACACACCCCTAGCCCCAGTCTCAGTGTGGCCAGCCCCCTGACCCTGGCCTCAGCACATTACAGTGAAGCATTGGAAAGGGGTGTCCATGCATGTGTAGCTAAATGTGCATAGGTATCCTTTTCAGATACTCTGCACAACATGCAAAGGATACTTGTGTAATAGGACTTCTAATTCTCTTCTCCCCCTCCAACCCCCTGTGTGCACTCAGAATTTGCTTCAGGGAGTAGGAAATGAAGGAGAAGCCCCATTGTGTGAGTGGATGCCCACTTATGCTATGTTAAATCTCAGCCTCTGTTGCTGAATGTAGACAAGTGTGGGTCTTAACAATTGTGGCTATTTGTTGTCGTTTAGTCGTTTAGTCGTGTCCGACTCTTCGTGACCCCATGGACCAGAGCATGCCAGGCACTCCTGTCTTCCACTGCCTCCCGCAGCTTGGTCAAACTCATGCTTTGAGAACACTATCCAACCATCTCATCCTCTGTCCTCTTTTCCTTGTTCCTTGTGCCCTCCATCTTTCCCAACGCCAGGGTCTTTTCCAGGGAGTCTTCTCTTCTCATGAGGTGGCCAAAGTATTGGCGCCTCATCTTCAGGATCTATCCTTCTAGTGAGCACTCAGGGCTGATTTCCTTAAGAATGGAGAGGTTTGATCTTCTTGCAGTCCATGGGATTCTCAAGAGTTTCCTCCAGCACCATAATGCAAACACATCAATTCTTCGGTGATCAGCCTTCTTAATGGTCCAGCTCTCACTTTCATACATCACTACTGGGAAAACCATTTAACTATATGAACCTTTGTTGGCATTATTCAGCATCTAATGCAGGGGAGCAGAGCCACAGAGCTGGCCCTCCATTCACCAGCATCACTGTTGCTCAGAGGCATAGCTGAGGTTGGGGCTGCACAGATGCCCCAGTTGGAGTGCCAGATTGGCAGCACTGGCTCATCCAGTACACCCTCATAGCCCTGCCCAGGAAAACAGCAGTTATGCTGGTGTCAGGAGAGTGGCTTGGTCCCACCATACAAGCCCACTACCCCTGTAAGTACGTTTTGAAATTATGATAGAATTATCCTACTTGTTCCTTCCCCGAGGGCACAAAAATAGGGGAAATGTTATGATAATCAAATGCCTTGTTGTTCATGCCTTGTTGTTCATATCTGGCTTATCAAAAATCAGTGATCTTAATAATTCAATGTGTCTTCAAAAATTAATGTACTTTTATGTAAATTATGTTCACAGTTACTCAAATATTTGGTTATCCAAATATTTTACATTACACTAGTCCAACAGAATGTATCATTCATATTTAAAAGTTTGGACATACTAGGAAGCTATTTTAATGAAACATTTTTAAGTTCATGATTGCTTGGTTTTTCTCAGCCTACATCAATTAATAGTATAGAATAAAATGTTAGTTCTTAACCATGGTTTTTAACATCTTTGGGAAGTATTTTTAATCAGTTGTACTTTGTGTGTGTGTGCGCATGTGTGCGTGCCTTGAGCAATTAGTTACCTAGACACAGAAGACTTTATAGTTTTTATCTGAACCTTAACATTGCTGCAACATACAAAGTTATTAGTATTGAATTGATGTTTAAAAGTGCCATTAATTCATTTACCCCAAATGTTCATTAACAATGTAAATGTATGCTGATGTTCTATGAGACAAGGAAGTGACTAATGACTCTTCGCACTAACAACACTTAAAATGAATAGAAACTTAAGATAGCTAATCTTGAAGTAATCAAGGCCCTCATTCAGCTTGGCTTCTCTGTATGCTCTAAAACAGCTGTCAACTGTTAAAAATATATACACAACACACAGATACGCACATGCGAAGATAGAGATATGTAAATACATGGTTCCCCAAAGTCATAAAGGTTACCAACCATAGTACATTTTTACGTTCTATATGTAAATATTTTATATAAAGCATCCATTTCATCTTCATGGCTTTTTTACAGTGAAACACAGACTGCATTTTAATTTAGTGCCATATGCATCCAAGATTCATCATCTCAGTTTTATGCTATTATTTAAAATAAGGTATGCAGCAGATATTAGGGGTGGAGTGGACTTTATGTAATTTTCCTAGCCCAAATGTCGCAACTCAGGAATTCAATATCAAGGGGCAGGATGTGCTCTGTAACTAAGAGATCATTGCATTATAGGAATTAATGAATCATGGTAGCAAGACTGTCACTATTCAGGAACAACTATAGCTGCCCCCAGTGACACTGTTGGATCTCGGAGCATCCCCAGAATATCATTCATTTATTCAGTACATTTCTATGCTATCCTTTATCATAACTAATCTCAGGGTGGTTTACACATATATGATAACTATAACCCACAGTAAAACAATAAACCTGCAGGCTGTATGTCTGTATACAGCATGAGAAGCACCTTCAGACTGGAATCATTCTGTTTATTGACCTTCATCCAGCCCACCACTGCATCCAGGGACTATTCAGGACTGGTACAACCTCACTTGACTCAGTTGACAAGGTGAAATAGTGTTGGGTGTCATCAGCATACTCATAGCATGGAATCATAGAATTGTAGAGCTGGAAGGGATCCTGGGGGCCATCTAGTTCAACACTGCACTGCAGGAGTCTCAACTAAAGCATCTATGACAGATAGCCATCCAACCTCTGAAAGAGAGTCCATTCCACGATTGAACAGCCCTTACCTTGCTCCACATCTCTTGATGATCATACCCTGTAGATTCCTCCAAGGATGGGGGGGGGGTATTGTCAAGGTCAATATGTGTAAGGGGGTTGGACAGCAACTGAAAAAAGGCGATCCATCAGTTGGCTCAAGTTGCAGGCAGCCAGGTTGGCTTTGGTTCACTTTGCACAGCTTCAGCACCATTCCACATGTTGATACACACTGACAACTCCACTGCAAAATCTCACATTGTGTGTCAAGGGGGCACAGGGTTGGCATCCCTTCAAAGGGAAGCAACTCTTCAACTGGGCCGAAAAACAGCAGTTACCAGTGCCACAATTGATGTGGAGGGCACCATATTGGCTGTCCCAACTATAAGCAATGGTAGAAATACTGCCGACATTGCTTTTTCAAGAGTAGCCAAGAAATCAATAACAGTCACTGGGAGTATTCCAGTAAATATCTCAGATTTGATCATCTCTGGGTGAGTCTCCATGGAAGCTTCTCAGACTGTGTGTTGCTTTAGTGATACACCGTAGGTGTAGAAAAGACGATTGGTGTATCACTTCTAAACTTTTGTCTTGTAATAATGGTATCTTTAGCTTCTTGAACAATGTTCTACTGTCTTTCTATCACTATTTTCATGTGTGCTTTTCCTTTTGAATATTAGAATATGCTTCCATGTGGATGCTTTATAAATAATTTCAGCACCCCAGGTACAAATGTTGGTAGGTGTATTTCCTTGCATCATGTGGTAGTTAGAAATAGCTAAGTGTTATAGCCAACTATGTAGATAGATGCTGAGCAAAACAAGAAATTATAATGCTTTGGCAGTTGTTTAGGATATCATTCAAAAATATTATCTGGAATAGGATGCTAATGGTGATGAACAATTCAGGCTGTGTAGAACATTCGCTGCTGAAACTTATCCAGTCTGCCATATTTTATTCCCTCTAAATAGCAGCAAAGCTTTCTTCTGCTGCTTCCAACACCAGATGCTTACTTAGCAAGCTTTTAATAGTCATTTATTAATAATAGCTTCTGTGTAGTTTGCTTTTACTTGAACAGCTACAGATCTGTAGTGACAAAGGCCATTGGCATATCACTTTTCCACTTATGTCTTGTAATAATTGTCCCTGTCACTTGCTTCTTAATCAGTGTTGTCCTCTTGTCTTGTAATCACTTTAATATTTCCATATACAGTGTTCTTTTTGGATAGAGCATTAAACACAGTGAGCACCACTGATTTTTTTATATATAAATTTAAGCAAGCACCAATTAAGCACCAATTTAAGCAAGTCTGTGCCCCAGTATTACCTGGACCTTGAGACTACTTTGACAGTGCCTCAAATATCTCTGATAAGGAGCTTAAGACCCACTTTGAATATTCTGCTTTTTATGACCCACTCTAGCTAATGATCTGTGCATTATATTGAAAACTAGTTTTAAAAAAATCCTGAAGTGGTTTTCTAAGAAACATCCATTTGTGGAGCTACCCTTAGGGTTGGTGCAGAAAGTGGCAGATAAGTTCCTAAATGCATTCAATATAATAGCTGTTCTGAAAGAACTGCGGTGGCTGCCAGTTAACTATCAAGCCAAGTATAAGGTTTTAATACTGAGCTATGAGGCCCCAATCAGCTCAGAACCAGGTTGTCTGAAAGAATATCTTCTCCTGTATTGACCAGACCAGCCACAGCGATTTGTGGAGGACCTGTTCACTGTACCACAGCCTGCAGTTGTCCACCACACAGTGGTACATACCTTGTGGAATGATCTCCCCTGGAGATCAGGCAGGCACTGACTATTGGGTTCCTACACCAGCAATTTAAAATACCCTTCTTCATCCAAGCTTTCATTGGCTGCTAATAAAGGCTTCTGGCTTCCCCTGCTGTTGTAATTGTGTTGTTTTACGGTCATTTTATTGATTTGGCTTTTTATTGTTAGATTTTGTTAGGTTGTTTATTCTTCTATAAAAAAATATTTTTTAAAGATAAAAATAAATAAATAACTCAAGTAAGGTGAACATAAAGGACCCCTGGGTGGTTAAGTCCAGTTGAATTCAACTATGGGGTGCGGCACTCATATTCGCTTTCAGGCCGGGGGAGCCGACGTTTGTCCACAGACAGCTTTTCCGGGTCATGTGGCCAGCATGACTAAACCGCTTCTGGCGCACGGGACACCATGATGAGTGCCAGAGCATATGGAAATACCATTTATCTTCCCACCGCAGCAGTACCTATTTATCTACTCGCGCTGCTATGCTTTCAAACTGCTGTGTTGGCAGGAGCTGGTACAAAATATGCAGGTACAGAAAAATAACCACTGGAATGCTGGAATGAAGCTTGGATGGAGAGAAATACTGAGAAAACATATCTTCTTTGTTTACCCATTAATAACGTAGTGCTGAATTGCTAATCCACTTCAGTACAGCAGCCAGTTTGGAGAATGGTGGAGAACTAAGCAGAAAGCCTAATGTGTGTGTACACTCAGGCTTTCTAGATTTGTCATTTAAATGTTAAGTTGCAGTACAAATGTCAATATTTGGACCAGTTGGCTTCATTCTGTCCTAAACCTCTGTCATCTAATACATATAATATAATTGCTGTCATTGTCTTCGGTATAGCTGTAGGAGGTGGTGTTACTTGGGGACATTTAAAAATACCTTCATATGTACCTGATGATTTTCTTTGCCTTTTTCAACGCAGTGTGTATTATTTATGGACAATCTGGCCTTTTTAACAAAGAAAAATATGCCTGTGCTTATACTGCCATTTCTACAAACAAAACAGCTGATACTTTAATGAACACCATACTGAGGGCCATGCAGGACATAAGGCGAATTAAGCAGGTTACAAACTGCACATCTTCTATTTAGATATAGGAGATCTTCCCGAGCCCGAACAATTAGTTGGACTAATCAGACAAGCCGACAGTCAGAAACAGAAGGAGACCATTTGTATCAATTTAAACAACATAGCTGGTAATGAAGTGAAATAGCCACACTGAATAGTTTTCACCTCTACTTGGGTTTGTACTGTTCTAATAGAATCTTTCATCTCCCTAAAAAGAAATACCCAAGTTTAACAAAAGCCAATTACCTGATGTTGACAAACTTGAGGGTAAAGGGATAACACGGTGTGAACCTAGAATTGTTCAAAATTCTGGACTCAAAAGTTGAATCTTGATTACCTTGTTTAAATAGTTGAATGTGGCTCTCCATTCATAAGAGTTCTTTCTAAGTGACAACAATTCAGCTGTTTAGTCTGGAACACATTAATAAACGATCTCCAGCATTTTGTTTTGCTCTTTTACAACATTTATATGAAATGTAGAACAAATACATTGTGAGTTGCCTTGATTTCCTTTTTAAAAATAATAATTATCTACAGCATTTAATTCATATAATGCAGGCACGTCCAACTTCCAAGAGACGGCGATCTGCTCCCACTATAAAAAAAACTGGCAGTGATGTACCCATCTAAGCTGTTGAGCTTTTTTCGGGGGAGCATCAGCCAAAGTTGTTGACCAGGGACACCCTGCGATATAATGCTACGAAAGTAATTTCTGATTATCTTCTTTCCCATCATTCTGTCTGAGGCAAAATCACAAACCCATTCAGAACAATTGCAAAGTTTCTACTAAAAGCAGTAAAATGGGCATTTAAAGCAATGCATTTTCAAACATGACTAATTTTATCAGGTATGCCAATATTTGTTTAAAACGTCCTTCTGCATTCCTCTTGTGCACCATGGAAATGATGGAACTGTATTTCCATCAAATGTATTTTCATACTGAATTTTTTTGCAAAAATAAATAAGTTGCTCTTCAGATATGTTAACATTAGCTTGGTTCACACACCACTTGGAGCCATAGTTTAAATAAACGTTGGTTTAATGAGAATGGGCAGCATGCTTATACACACTGCTGTAATTATGGTCGCTTTACTCCCTCCCTGCTCCTTCCACACTGCCAGGAGATAAACTCGTCCAGCTTAGCATTATGTCCAAGGCCTGGGGTCGTGGTTTATTTCTCTCCAAAGAAACCACTAGTAACCAATGTTTGTTCTTGGCTTACTCTTCCTGGTTTGTGGAGAAACAAATCAGAAGCCCGGATTCAGATGTAACACTAAGCCAGACCAAGGCTTGTTTTCCAGCACAGTGATAGGGATAGCGAGCAGGGAAGAAGCAAAGCAACCACGATTTCACAAGCAGGTTGTGCACTAACATTAAGTTTATTTTAACTATGGTTCAAAGTGATGTGTAAATGTGAAAATTTAAGTTTGCATGTCAACATAGTTTTTGAGCTGTGAATGAATAAGTCAAAGACAGTAATTTTATTAAATATAGCAGTATGCTCTGCTGGGAAGCATTGAATTGGAGCTTTTTAAAAAGCTAAGGCTGGGAAAGAACAATGTTGACTCCTTGCCATATTTAGTATTTATATAACACTTTATTGATAACTATCTTATTTTTATTTTCATATATTGTGCAGAGGGCAGGGAAGGTGCCTAAAGTCCAATATGTCCCTTATATCTGTGATGAGATTTGATGTGGGAATTTCTCAGCACACAGTTCATTCTTAGACACTAGTTTGTCCAGTGGGATTTATGAAGTGTGTGTGTTTCTTTTGAGCAGCAGATTCCCATGCCAATGTTGCAATCAAATCTTCAGATTCAAAAAGGGTTTTGGTTTTTACCCTGAGCAATTCATGTGGCACATGTGCATCTGCTTTTCTGTTTGTAGTACAGAACCCCCATGTGAAATGGTCATCATATGTATTTAATAAGATGTTGTTTCAGTCTTGAAGAACAAATTGCAGAAGGGTGAGGCCTGGGCAGATGTTTATCACTGCGGTTTGTTATAAATGTTTTGTACCAGGTTCTTGAGTTGAAACTTTCAGGCTAGCAAACAGGACTTGCTCACAGGCCCCACATATTCTCCAGGTTGCAAATAATTGGGTACAAAAAAAGCAAAGTAATTGGGTACAATTTTAGTGTAAAATACCCCAATGTAAAGCATTCTCTACTTTCGCTTTTTCCAAGCAAGGTGATAATAAAGTATTAAAATGGAAACGGTGGGCAATAGCCATTGTTGCACAAGGGCACATGATAGGGCTTTCCCTTATCCCTCTGTCACTGATGCTTCTAGTGCCCTCCAAATTATTTTAGAGGTTCTCCCAACCCCTACCTCCTGTGCAGATTTTGGGGGTGGGAGCTGCAATAGAAAGGAAATCCTGTTCTGCTTGCAGAGGTCAGTTCCACAAGCGGGCTGACACAGATGTAGCATCCCATAGGCTTATACCACTGATACTTATTTATCATTAGGCACTGCAATAGAAGTTGTTGTTTTATGTAGCTACAAAAGAATACTAAAGTCCTACCCTAAGAAGCTTACTGTATATAACCAATGCACTGCGATATCAAGGAAACCAAGAAAGCTACTATGTTAAGACTGGATTCCTAAACAGGATCCTTTCTTACACCCCTGTTGGCACCTTCCAAGATTTCCCTACCCATCCCAATTTTTAACATATTTTTTTTTAAGTTAGGAGGTTAGGATTTTTGTTTTTTGGCGGGTGGGAGTTGCTTTTGCGGGGAGGAGTGCTTTCTTTTCTGTATTGGGACAGCTGTAGATTGTCTGAACAGTGCCAGTTTTCTTCTGTGACATGAGCATTTTGTGGTACCCACAGCCATGGCCCCAAAAGGGTGAGGACTCCTCCGTTAAGCCATAATGGAACTGTCACTTGCCTGCACATCATCATGTTTTTCAGTGACTCCCAGAGCAAAGATGAGAACCATTTGGTCACCCAATCATTGGTCTTTAGCAGTTGTTCTTACAATATTAAATCTGTCATAGTTTTATCATTCATGCTTATTAATCTAAGAATTCACACTTCCAAGGTGAGCTTACAATTGTACTCTCTCTCTCTACACATACACACACTAACAAAATACACAATGAAGCATCACAAGATAAAAACCAGTAGATCAGATTCTTGTTTACAGCAAAGTTTTGGTTGTTTGAATTTTGACTACTCCTTTAAATGTGCTATGTTGTTGAAGTCCCTAGTTTGGTTTTGGCAGGAAAAAGATGATAGACCCAGTATGAAGTTCTCTGGGGCTACAGTCTGCACATGAATGTCTGCAGGAGTAGCTACTGTCCAGTTCATATAAATGACCAGGAAGACTTCATGCCATGAGCAGAAGCTTCTGTGTTGAAATGTATCAGCAAGACCCTGCTCCCATGAATCACTGTGTAAAAATCAGAAGTGCTGGAATGGGTGGCGGTGCCTATTTTATGGAAAAAATTAGAAGCTCAAAAGTCTAATGAGATATGATGGCAACACAATTCCACATGTTAAGAATATGTTCCTGCCAAACAAGTGTATGAGAGAGTGGCAACCATTTTTAAGTTTAGAAAATGCAGGAGGGTCCAAATGTGTGAGGCCAGAGTGCTTGCTATGCCTGAACCCCCATAAAAATGTGCACATCAGAACTGAATTTCTCCCAGGAGGACTAACATCCACTCAGGGTGCAGACAAGAGAGAGGGAAATTGTAGACGGGTTCAGCAGTCCCCTTATGCCTGTTCTTCTCTGCACAGAAGATGCTCTCTGCTCCCCATTTTAATATTTGTTTGACAGTAACCTCTATTATAAAACACGATTGCATATAGTTAGACTCTAAGTACACTGCCATTCAGTTTTCAATACCATATGCCATATACTAAATAAAAGAAAAATAAAATGTCATTCATACAGTTTTGGGTGGGGACTTAATAGATCATTGTGAAAAGAACATGCTAATATTTTCCAACTTAGAAGGACTACAAACTGAGCCATAGAAATTCAGAAGTGGCTCAGTGGCTCAACACACTTAATTTTCTTCTCTCTTCCATTAAGATAACATCTGTTCTGGCCACCAGTCAGCAAATCAAATTTGATGAGAATTCATCTGAGCGCAAGGTAGAAATGCCTACTAATGGACAGATTTATGATTCCTCCCCCTTCTTAACAAACCTCTTAAATTTTTGAATTAAAAAGTAAACAGAAATAACTATAAGACCTTTATAAAAGAAATGAAGTGGCAAACACATCTTTTCCCATAATCATTCAGTTTAAAACAACAATTAAATAATTAGAAAAGGCAGTATTACTAAAAATAGAGAAAAGTTCAACTTCCTTTGGAGTTTACAGATTGTATACACACAAATCACATTCTTCCTTATATCTCAGTATTCCAGTGCACCGAATTACGCAGAACTGATAATGTTTTAATTACGGTAATTCCAAAACTTTGCATTTACTTTTTCTTTGCCCATTTCCCCTTATTGCTAGATTGATGTATAATACGTTCTGCATAGGTGGTGTATTAATTACGACTTCACTTTATTTTATAAACATTGCTTATAAAAATATATAGGTAGTACTCCATCATGCCAGTTGGGCATGGTGGGGGTGTGTGTGTGTGGCTGCATACACCATTCTTGCTGCTGGATCAAAGACTTGTGGTCAGTAGTGAACAGATGGTGCTGATCACCTATTTGGAAAGGTGGAAAGATGGTGGGACTAGGCCTGCTTCCAGCGGGTGATTGGTGTAGTCAAAGCTGAAAACGCTAGCCATCTGTTGAATGGGGCTTTGGGCATAGGTATCTCTGGATCGTGGCCCATTCCAGTAAGTCATTTTGAGATGTAACTTGATTATGCAAAGTATTTTCGCATGTACTTTCTTTTATTTAAATCCACAATTACTGATTCGTAATGTGCAGACTTTTACTTCTCCACCTCCCCACTTGGGGCAGTCTGTCATCATTCCACAACCTCCCTGCCCCCTCAACTGTCATCTTGCCCCTCTGCTTTCAATGCCAAATTTCTAGCTTAGCACATGGGGGTACAGTGACCTTCTGTTTCAGTACAGGATGTCAGTGAGCAGCACCATTATAAACATCTGTTGATAATGGGAAATGTTGAAGTAAAATTTCACTGTAGTGGAAAGTTGGATAAAGTTAGTTTCAGGGTTATGTGCCCATACACATTACATACAGTACATAAATAGATATGTTGTCTTTGCAGGTATATTTATAACTAATTTCAGAGTGTACATTGTAAGTGTTTGAGGTGACACTGGGCACTTAATTTATCACCAATAGCAACTTTTGGACATTACTGTTGGCAAGATGCAGGACCACCACATTCATAGGGCAGAAGCAGAGTTACAAGTTCTGCAGAATGAGGTTGTAAAATTGTCAATTTCTTCACATTGCGGTTGGTACTCATATTCTAGAATGCAAGTAAAAAGCTCCCGGACTGTTTTAAACTAAGATGTGATAGTTTTCTTTGTGGAAGGAGAATTTTATGTGAGGAACTATTCAGAAATGGGAATTCCCATTTTCTGTCTGAAGTAGCATGAATCAGAATTTGGCCACCTTATTCTGTGCAACTTAGACCAGGACCACATATGCAGCAGAATAAAGTGAGAATGAAGTGGCAGGATGGACTGCAAACGGCATTCTCCCCCTCCAAAGATTTTCCCCTAAATTTTAAAAAGGAATCATTTCAAAGTAGAAAACTAACATACCAGCATGTGCTAGGTATTCTGTTTGTGCAGGACGACCTGAAGCCTAAACTAGCTCTACAATTCACTCTTAGCATTTTCAGATTCTATTGCCTCTCAATACTGAATTGTGGACTATTTATTTTTATTATTATTTATTTCATAAAATTTATACCCCACTTGATTCTAAAAAGAAACCAAAACCCTAGACCATAGTTCAAACTTACGTCCAGTGGCAAAGGAGCCACTGCATGGCTGTTCTTGTGCACTGGTGGAAATACCGGTAATGTGAAAAGTCCTGGACCACACATGTGGAAAAGCCCACCAGTGACTTCTTCCCTCTCCAGTATCAACATTCCAGAAATTGTTTTGGTGTCAGCATTCAGAAGAGCTCTGTTAAAGCTGTCATCTCACATGGTTTGGGGCTTTTATATTATCCGTTCATTGCAAGAAGAAGCATTGCAGCAACTTCTGCGCAGCCAAAGTAATTTAAGAACCCATGCTTGGCTCCCAGACAATTGCCTGGAACGGCATTTTTGGTGAGTATGACGCGGAAAAAGAGAAAAGGTACTGTGCCACTGCTGCTAACATCAGATGTTCAAAACTCATGGGGGAGGTTCTAAAAATATGCTTTGTGCAAAATGAAGTCTTCAGAAAACAGTAGAGTTAAGGTATGTGTGTGTTCTCTCTCTCACACACATTTACATCAGATTTTAAAATAAATAAATAAAATTAGCATTATTCCAAAGGGAGCTTTTAAGGGTGACAGCCTGTCCATTTGGACAGAGACTGAAGGAAGAATTGCATCAGGACAGGCTGGTGAACTAACACAACTGCAGGTTCATCTGATCTTCCATTTTAATGTATTTTTTTCATCTGCATAAGTTATGCTCTAATAAAAATTAAAGAGCAAGTTGCATTTGGAAGATCAGGTCATCGTAATTCATTGACATTAGGCCACATAACTGAATAATGTCTTACTTCAGTGAAATACATCAAATGAGATCAACAATTATGACTCATAAACATGCCTCGCAGGCATAAAACAGCAGGGAATTAGCATGTGAGGCTGATAAATATGCATGTAAATAAGCTCCCAAAGGAATAACATGGGTTTGATTGATAGGTTTAGAATTGGAACATATGTAAACCCCTTTATTCCTCATTCTGGTGTAGCTAAGTAAAGATGCACTTTACTTGTTAAAAAGTTTCAATAACTTTGTAAATCTTTACTTCACATCTGTGTGCGTGTGTGACTGTCACTTGTAAGATGAATTGAACTGTCTGTAGGGAAGATGGCCTCCTCCTGGAACACAAGTGTAGAGCCATCTTTGTAGGAAGATTGTTTTTACATAGCCCTGAATCGTAGCTCAGTTGGTAGAGCTTGAGACTCTTAATCTCAGGGTGTGGGTTCCAGCCGCATGTTGGGCAAAGATTGGGCTATATGACCCTCGGAGTCCTGTTCAGTTCTAGGATTCTGCGTTGAAATGATGTGTAAACATATTCTGCCCATATGATCATATAGTTTTATCTTAATGTGTATGAATTGTTATGGCTTTCACCAAAACTTTTTAATTGGTGAGGTATAAAGGTAAAGGTACCCCTGCCCGTACGGGCCAGTCTTGACAGACTCTAGGGTTGTGCGCCCATCTCACTCAAGAGGCCGGGGGCCAGCGTTGTCTGGAGACACTTCCGGGTCACGTGGCCAGCATGACAAGCCTCATCTGGCGAGCCAGCGCAGCACACGGAAACGCCGTTTACCTTCCTGCCAGTAAGCGGTCCCTATTTATCTACTTGCACCCGGGGGTGCTTTCGAACTGCTAGGTTGGCAGGCACTGGGACCGAGCAGCAGGAGTGCACCCCGCCGCGGGGATTCGAACCGCTGACCTTTCGATCGGCAAGCCCTAGGCGCTGAGGCTTTTACCCACAGCGCCACCCGCATCCCAAGGTATAGGGTAGTATTAAATTCTTCAGGTGACAGTGTTCTGTAACAGTTTTCTGAAATGCTTTTGCAACAAGAATATAGCAGCATCTGTCCATCTTTATAAGTAGATAGTACACAAATTGCTAATTTGCCCTGATATTTTTTTTTACTGTATTGCTGTTTGTTTTGTTTTATTTCATTTTTTGCTTGATTATGTTTTAAGGATTAAATTTTGTAACCTGCCCTAGGATACTTTTCTTTTTTTTGTAATGAACAGCAGGCTATAAATACTTTAAATAAAAAAACAGCAAAGACTAAGATCTGGTTAAAAGGAAGCTTGTGTAGCTCAGTGGTACTTCACATGCTTTGTCTGCAGAATATTCCAGGTTCAATACCCAACAATTTAAGATATGGCTACGAAAAGCTGTTTCAACCCTAGAATGTAGCTGCCAATCAGCATAGACAATACTGAGCTAGCTAGATCAATGATCTGACTTAGTAAAAACTAGCTTTCTGTGTTGTTTTGAACTGTTTTTAAGCTATTTTCACAGCCTTGAGAGGTAAGGGATAGGTAACAACAACAAAAACAATTCCAGCAGCTTCAATCTTAAATTAAGATTATTGGCAGCTGGGGGAAATGGTGAATACTTTCTTTCCACGTATGATCTCACATCTCCACTTGTTTTCACTAAAGAGGCAGTTCTACCGGAGGTCAGCCCATGCTAGAGTAAAACACCAAAATTTAATAGCTTTATGTCTTCAGAATGCCTAACATGTCTTGCACAACACCACCAAGAGAACTGATTTTCACTAAAACAAACTTCCTTATTGCCCTTACAAAACATCTTTTTAATAAAAGGTTTATCAAGTTGCAGTATTTCTAATTCTTTATAAAAGTATCAGAACTCAATGTATTTTAAGAAGATTAAAAGATTTAAATGGCATGTGCTACATGGACCATCTAGGTAGAGTAGGGGATTTGATTGTAACTGTAATTTTTATTCTAATGTAAATTCATCACGATTTTGTGTGAAAATATTTGTTTAGACTGAATGTTAGAATTCTTGTTTCCCCACCCCTAAAATAATCTTGATTTACCAATTGATTCTTTTGCCTTATTTTATGCTAAATAGATAATTTGTAATTTATATCTCTCAAACAATTCCCAGTTGGATTTTTCATGCACTGAAAAGTCAGGTGCCTGACATCACTGTGCAAAGTTAAGTGCTTGGGGTTAATGAACAGCATTAAATTTTATGAAGCCATGTCCACTAGATGTTAAAAGAAGCTTAAGGGAACTTTCTAACAGATAAAAAATTAGCATTGGCACGGAAGAATGCCTGAGGGAGCTCAGTTCTGTGTAAAGTATAGCTGGGTGGCATATAGACATTCTATCATTAGGATAAATATTTCTGTTAGGAAATTGATTTTGTCTGCAAAATGATCACTGTACTGATGCATAGGTACCATGTAAAATATAGCTAGAGATCCTGAGGCAGACCTTTGTAAGTAAATATTGAAATTCTCTCAAGGCTCATGCATGGTATTGCAGTATGAACACTCTATTTATAGCTGGTTTATATTTAAGCCCCTTACGCAAGAAGTAATATGTTGGTTTCATCGTACTCTTGTTCTGTTTCTGGCTGTGTCTTGGAACAGCAAAAAATATGTGTTTATCCTGAATTTCCAAGGTTGCCTCGTTTAACACTATTAGATTTTACTGGCCACATTGCTAAATTACTTTCTTAGTGACGGAAGTCTTCACTACACCACTTCCATACATAGATCTCTTTACCAAATCATTATAATGGAAAAGATCCAGTGGAATATGTTGTCAGTCTCATTGCTCAGACATATCTTAAAGATAAAAGGTAAAAGACCCCTGGACGGTTAAGTCCAGTCAAAGGCGACTATGGGGTGCGGCACTTATCTGGCTTTTCAGGCCTAGGGAGCTGGTGTTTGTCCACAAACAGCTTTGCAGGTCATGTGGCCAGCATGACTAAACCACTTCTGGCACAACAGAACGCCGTGACGATTGCCAGAGCACACAGAAACGCCATTTACCTTCCCACTGCTGTGGTACCTATTTACCTACTCGCACTGGTGTGCTTTCGAACTGCTAGGTTGGCAGAAGCTGGGACAGAGCAACGGGAGCTCACCCCGTCACACGGATTCAAACTGCCAACCTTCTGATCAGCAAGCCTAAGAGGCTTAGTGGTCTAAAACCCACCTGACAGGTGTCTGGCCAACATCTGCCACAGGAAAGGAAATGTGAAAATCTCCCTAACAGTTTTTGTGCTACTGTTCCTTTAGTTAGGAAGTTCTTCCTTATTCTCAATGCAAATGTCCATGCTGGCTAGAATCTCTTTATTCCTATGGATAAAATATACAGATGTCCCTCTTCCTGCTCTCTATGATTTGTCCTCCTTTCATCTTTAAGGCCCAGCTGACATCATTTGCCTTTAAAGGTGTGGCGGGAATATAGCATACTATCCCCACTCACTTCTGTTTAGATGTGATTATACTGAAGCAGAACACTGATCCAACTAGCTCAATATTGTTTATACTGACTGGCAATGGCTCTCCTGATTTCAAACAGGGGTCTCTACCTGGAGATGCTGAGGATTGGATCTGGGACTTTCTGCATGTAAAGTAGATGCTCTGTCACTGAACTGTTTCCCCCATTCAAATCTCCTGTTACTATAAGATCCAAGCATATCTCTTTGACATAGGAACTGCTTCCAGTTTGGTCTGGTCTCATGCCACTACCAGAGGTCTGGAAATGAGTCAAATGGGCAACATATAAATAATAAAGTGCTTATTTGAGGAAAATCACACTAAAATGCTGATGAATTTTCATAAGGGTTTTTTTTAATAAATCACAAATAGCTGCAAAATGTGGAGAATTTAATTTAAGATTGGGAAAAAGAGAAACAGAGAGAAGTGAAATTGACAGATCATTCTATTGCTGAGAACTATATATTGAATGATGGAGAAGTGAGGACAAGGGAATCTTTGTAGGTGAACAAACAAATTTTCAGTGTGAGTTGGTATCCTGATTAATTTAAATGACAGGCAGTTTTGTACCCCCCCCATCCGTTTCTTGCAGTTAATGGGGAAGACGTTGGGAGTGACACAGCTTTGTGGCAGGGAACTGCTGAATCAGAATAAATGTGTACAAAAACACTTTATGTTAGAGTTACAAACTATGCAGTAATACACACATCTCATGTTTCCTTCCTAGCTAACCACCAATTATCAGAATGGCAGATCAGTTCGGGTCCCAGATGAATTTTTGAAATGTTTAACTGTCTTGCTTACTCAGATGATTCATTAGGTTGGGCAACATTTGTGTAGGTTTGATGATGAGCATATCATTTCTATCATGCACACATTGTCTACAGCAGACCAAACACTAGGATTGATTCTAACCTAATTAATTTGACAGAGCCAAAGTTTATTTATTAATTTTCTTAGCAGTCTTTGAACTGAATTTAGTTCTTAAGGTAACTTATTAAAAATAACAAATAATAGCTTTAAAGTTTAAGGCAACCACATTTATTAATATTGTAAATTAAAATATTAACATACAGCAAGGGAAAAAATCAACAAAATTAAAAAGTAGAGCTGCCACTTAATTAAATAAATCTTAGTTGATTAATTATATGAGTTTTAGTCAGTTAATCTGTTAATTGATTAAATTTGCACATGAAAAATAGTAATTTTAAAGAAAACAACAAACTTTGTTTCAACATTACACAATGTATAATTGAATGAGGGAAAGCTTCTTTTGAAAGATGTTCCTCACAATCTATAATTTTGGTAAGCATTATATTAAAAATAATTTTTAAAATTAACCTGCTTCCCAATTAACTGGGGGTACGATTTTAGACTATAAAAATATTTTAATTTTTTTAACCTAACAGATTAATAAATATTATATTTTAACCCTACTTTAAAGGCATTTTGTATGTTCATCTTCAGATGTTCCTGAATAAAAGAAGCAAGCAGAAGGCCCTGTGAGGCTTTTTAAATAGCAAGTTAGAGTAATCTAACCTAGAGGTTACTAAAGTCTGGTTTCTGGAGAAGGAAAAGGGGAGTATGACCCTATGGCTCCTGCTTCATCTCTTCGTGGCTTTTGATAGCATAAGCCATGGCACACTGCTGCGTCTCTTCCATTAGTTGGAGTGGGTGGGCACTGTTTTATTGTGGTGGTGCTCCTGCTTAGGAGGTCCATTTCAGAGAGTAGCATGCTTCAGCATCTTTGTAGTTGGAATGTTGTGTGCTGCAGGGTGCTATTTTGCCTCTAGTACTATTCAATGTTTATATGAAGCCATTGGGGGGGGCAGTCTTAAGGAGATTTAGAGCACCATGTCATCTGTATGCTGATTATATTCGGATCCAAGCCACTCTGAAAGTCCAAATGAAATGGGTTCACGTCTTAAAGCAGGGGACTGTTTAACACAGCTGGAGTACAGCAGGACACAAAGAACGATATATATTTCTATAAGAAGTTTTCAATACCTTGTATTTTGCTTTCTTTTCTGATTAATATATTGGAAGCCAGGTTTCCAGATACTTCCTGAAAATTCCACTTGTAATTATGCATGTCTGCAAAGAGGAGGGCTTAGCGCACTGAATCTAAAATTCACAATTCTCTGATCAAATTTTACTGTTGTAATAAATGGAGAAAACTACACTCTCACCATTCTTGTTTTACAGTTCTAATTTAAGATATTTCCCAGAATTTCCACACAGATACCTGGGATTAAGCCCCATTTGACTAAATTTGTCTTAGTTTTGAGTAGACATGTATAGGATTGTACAGTGGTACCTTGGTTTACGAACTTAATCTGTTCAGGAAGTCTGTTCTTAAACCAAAGCGTTCTTAAAACAAGGCGTGCTTTCCCATAGCAGTGGAGGACTCAATTTACAAATGGAACACACTCAACAGGAAGCAAAACATGCCCTTATTCCAAGGCAAAGTTCACAAACCAAAACACCTACTTCCAGGTTTGCAGTGTTCTTAATCCAAGTTGTTCATAAACTAAGCTGTTCTTAAACCAAGGTACCACTGACTGTTAGCCTGCATCTAACCCACGGAAGAGTGGTGGTTCTAGGTTATAATGCATTAGGCTGCCTTGCTAGTCTTGTATTCTGGGGGGGGAAATGCATAGGAAGCTATTAGAACAGCAAAAGGATATTTCTGCTAAAATAGCAAATTATCAATCCAGAAATAATTATAGATGTTGGGTAAGTATGTTAGAACACGCCTTATTGAATGTTTGTAGAAAGTTGTGTCACTCTGCCCTTGTAGTATGTTTTCTCCTTTAGCCGTGTGAAGTCTCAGCAGCTTCTCTGTGTTAGATTTTTCCTCCCGTCAAACAAGCTGTCATTTTGCACATCTATATGTCAATTTTGCTTTCCCACTTAACAATTCTTCTAGCTTCAGCTGCTGCAGATTTAGGCTGAGATCCAGAGGGGCACAGGCTACCGTCTGCATGCGCACCCAATTTTATTTTGAGTTTCCTTTGCAAAAGCTGCCCTTTCAATGTCTATAAATGACTATTTAAAACCCTCCGCGTTTAAAAAACAGTATGCGGATTTGGCAGAAGAATTGATTTAAAAGAAAACAACAGTTGCCTAGAAGTTAGGGTAAAATATTTCCCCAAAATTGATAATAGAACACTAATGTGTAAGTTTTACAATATCATATCGTTAGAATAAAATTCAAAACTTCACTCAATATGTAAATATTGTTAAGAATATTACATCTAAAATTCAAATCATACCTATGATAATAACAAAGTTATCGAAACATAATTAATTCTGATAATTTCAAATGGTATTCTACCGTATCTGCTTTTTATTGTATGTTCTGTATTAACTTGCTATTGTTTGCTTAATATGTTATTGTTTATTTTATTTCATTTGCTTTTATGAGTACCTGTGTTCTTTTGGCATTAGCAACTTTTGTATTTTTAAAGAAATACATTCCATATTTTAAAGTAGCCAAGTTGTGAAGGTAAAATAAGATAATGGAATAATTTTTCAGAAGGAAGGGGCTGGTCAGGTAGTTTGTAAAGCATTGGCAGCCAATTTGGAACTGGGGGTGTTCCGTAAGTGTCATCCCAGTATTAGGTGAACTCAAAGTGCTTTAGATTTGTGTCTGGTCATATTGAGTTCCCTTCACAGCCTCCATCCTTCCCTTCCTTCCCTATTGCTACCTCTACTTAGTGGCAGGGTAGGATCAATGGACAATAGCTTGATTTGGTAATGCCTGTTTCAAATAGAGCCCAAAACAGTTTGTCATTAATTCTTTATGAGTATGGAATGGGAGGTACTGCACCAAAGGAATAAAGACTTAAGGATTTAAACTAAACGATCGGCTTAGTCATGCTGGCCACATGACCCGGAAGCTGTACCCCGGCTCCCTCAGCCAATAAAGCGAGATGAGCACCGCAACCCCAGAGTCGGTTACGACTGGACCTAATGGTCAGGGGTCCCTTTACCTTTACTTTATGGTTTAGCATTACATAAATTAGTTCCAAGAGCCTCTGACTTGGGTTAGCTAGAACTATTCTGGATTTCCAAGCTGAAATTGAATTGAACAGTCATGTGAACCTATGGCAGGGAAGAAGACCTTGTCAAGCAGAGAGTCTGTTGTATAAGCAGCTAAATGACATGATTTAATTTTATTTTTTTACAAGACTGAAGAGATCTTGGGTAAAGGCATGCTTAATATATACCGTACATACTAATGTATGCTGAGAATCTTTATCTGTAGTGTGTTAAAACAGAACCTGTTAAAAAGAGATGCTTTTTTAAAATTTGATATTACAAATTTGAATTTATGATATAGAAAAGCCTGACTGTGTGGTCTGAAGTTGACATTCAAGATCAATTAAACTGCTGAAGAATGCTGCAGTATGAATTAAGCTGCAGTATGAATGCATACTGTCAAAATGCATTTGGCAATTTTAACAAGGGAATTATTCATATCTGTATAACGTTTATTTTCATTTTCATGAATTCAATAAAATTAAAGATTGGGTGAGAACTGAAGGCAGCAGTGCTCAGGTTATAAGGACACTCCTGCTCAAATGGTTGCAAGTATAATTGAGGTGAGAGCAGCACACCTTGTGCAGGTCTGCTGCCTCCATTTTGCTTGAACACCCGGCTCTTGACCAGCTGCTACCTTGACGCCTTGACCCCATCTCCAGGAACAAAAATACCTCAACTTGGAGTACTAAAGAGCTCCAATGAAGATTGGTGGGCTGTGGTAGGCTGCCCATATGGTGGCAAGTAACACTCAGTGTGTTTGTTCCTCCTTGGGAACGATGGACCAGACTCCAAGCCCCTTTATTCCCCAGTAGGCACTGACAATCTGTGTAGCATATCCAGCTGGATAGGTGGCCCTCTGGCATCTTTTACTCTTTCTCCTAAAATTGATTTTTTTTAGTGCTTTGGGAAGGGGGACATGATAATAGTCAGGGAAGTAATGACACATTTATACACTTTGAGCATTTATTTCATATTTAATTTTGATTTTATTTTTATTACAATAATATTACACATTAGTACTCTGCCAGAAAAGTTGTTGTTTGTTTTCAGATCAAGCCCCAGCTCCTTTGTAAACACTTCACTATTTGTTGGTTATCAATTGCCTCCAATTTTATGTATTTTTCAAAGGAAAATTTCCACAAACTAATTTTCACTGCACTAATAGCAGCTCCTTACAAAGAATATTTTTTGTTTTTTGTTTTTTTACAATGGCAGCTCCTAGTTCACATGCTTACAGTGTGACCCTAGGTATGTCTGCAATAGAAGTAAGCACCGTTGAATTCACTTAGGCTTACTCCTGGGTAAGTGTGTATAGAATTGCAGCCATAGTCTTCTTGCTTGACACAATTACCGTAATGCTCCAGGTTTTTCAGCTTCACAGTGTGTGCTGCAGTAGTGCTTGATGAAAACATATTTTAC
This sequence comes from Podarcis liolepis, assembly GCF_965112155.1. Taxonomy (NCBI): domain Eukaryota; kingdom Metazoa; phylum Chordata; class Lepidosauria; order Squamata; family Lacertidae; genus Podarcis; species Podarcis liolepis. The sequence goes on along the minus strand of NC_139563.1, from coordinate 39,023,439 downwards.
TTAAAATTGTGCAAATGAAGATATTAACTGTCTTAACTTTGAGTTAGTCAAGACCAATTTTTATTCTTAGAGTAAGCTAGAAGCTGAACTTCTCTCCTACCTTTTCGCTATGAAAAGCAGACTGTATTTCAAGAGGTGAACTTCAGCCATTGTTCTGTTTTTACAGTTTGTTGTACATTTGTTAGTTTTGATTGCACCCCCACCCCCCCCAAAAAAAAACTGTTGCAGGAACCAGCCACTATGACAAGGCGTCTATAGATCGAGAAGCAAGTGTTGCTGCACTAAAGCATGAAGGTGCAAATATTTTCACCTGCTTTTTGTTTTAGGCAGCCTCACCGCCTCCCACACACAGCATTTCACTTCAGCACTGTTTTAAATTGTAAAATACCTATATTGCTGTTTGGGCTTTTGGGTGGCTCAAAAAGTAGTTTTGTGTTACCTTTTGAGAAGGACGTGTGCCGCTCCAATCAAAAAATTATCTGCAGTACACATTGATGGGCAGCTCCCCCCTCCAAATCTTCGTTCAGAATGAACTTAGTTAAACTGAATTATTTGCTCCGCAAAATCACCAAGTTCAGCTCCAGCCATACTCCCAATGTCTTTGCTGCACGACCTAAAGCAGCCAAACCCCTCTGTGGATGAAGACTTGCAACCCCCTTCACAAACCCCTCCAATTTAAGGAGGCAATCAGGACGGCTGGAGCCAGAGTTTTTATTACACCCTAGAACCGCTGCATCAGAACCTCAGGCCTCAAGTCCCTAGGAAATGAAGTTTCTGAGGGTCCTTAATAAGAACTCAATCCCACTGAAAGTTCTTCCTCTTTGCATTATGGAGGCCTCCAAGCCATTCTTTTCTGCTGCCGCTGCCCAGTAGATTTGAACTGGAAGAGAAACGGGCATCTGTAGCTAGGACTGCCAGACATGCACTGTAGAGTGATTTTGGATTTGTAATGAGCATGAAACTTCTGAACTTTGGAAGTTAATTCTTGAGTGCCCATATATATCTATCTCACTACAGTTGCCTTGCTTGTAGCTTTCAAACTTTGCAGTATTCAAATACAGTGCTGTCTTACATGAATTTAATGCTATGTTACTGAAAACCTGCCTTAAACTTTAGTACTTGATTATATCTGTGTTTGTTTTCAGGAAGAATTACAACCTTTGCATGATGTCATAGGGTCCTGATTATTAATAGCTTGTGTTTTCCCCATTAGCAAATAAGATAAGATTTAAACTTCCAACAGCAGCAAACCGTTGTCTTTACAGATTACACTACAGTAATCACTTAAATGATTTTTTCCCTTTTAAAATTCTGAAATATATTTTGCATTTTCACTTTGGGAAACTTCAGCAACTCCCTTGGAGTGTAATGTACTTCAGTTTTTTGCAGCCTAATAATTATTTTATAAATATCAGAAGTGCACTGCACTTAATTCTTTAGCTGAAGGCATTATATTCAGTTTCTGTACACTGCTTCGAGCTTGCTCCATTTAATCATTTTAAAAGCTTAGTTGGTGTAAATTGAATTTAACACTGTAGTTGCAAGGGTGTTATGTAAAAAGTCCAAAAGGAGCGCTTATGGCACAGGATCTTATTGATCTTAAACTCTCTAGCACCCTCTGTTGTCATGTACAAGCAATATCAAGTGTATTATCTTCTTTAACAACCGGATAGCCATCAAATTTATCAAAGTATGTTTGACGCAGATCTTTCAAATATGTACTTTGTCGTTTGCATAATTTAGCAAAAGTTACATTTTTTAACTAAATCAAGCTTTAGTTTCTATCTTACTGCGTTCATCAAATGGCAATATTTTGATTTGTTGTAGCCTTTGAAAAACACTCACTCTGTTTTGTGTGGGGTTTCTTTTAAAGAGATGCTCAAATTCTGCAGATTTCATATACATGAGCTTCAGGAGTAAAAATTGTCTGTTTTCTGTATACCCTGAAATTGTTACTGTACTGCTTCAAAACAGGAAGAACCTGAAATTGTCCGTACTAAAATTAAGAATTTATAACTGTATGGAACAGATGTTTTCATAAACATTTGCTATAATTAATTTCAACAGGGGGATTGGAGGAACAAAGCAGTTGCTCCCTTCTCTAAACTTAAATGCCTTTTTCCCATACAGCAAACCCAGAAATCTTTTCTTTAATACTGCTAATGAAATAAATTTACTTCTCTGTTTTTTACAATGAAAAAGAAAACATTAATTTTGCATTGTATTCTAATCTTTGAAATGGTGGGAAAGCATTCTGTAAACAGTGACATTATTTATCTTAGATAAGTCTTTTTTAAAAAATCAAACTCTGTTACATAAAGGGTCTCCTTACTACTATGTTAGTAGTATTATATAAAGAGGTAAAAATCACGGGACATATTACAGTATATGGAATAGTGTTGGATACTGAAGTTTTTTATATTTGGCACCACTATCTTTTTTTTATTTTTTTATTTTTGGGTGGGTGATATATTTTGAGGGAAATATCATTATTGCTGATTTTTAAAAAAATAGTAAATGTGCTATATTCTAATAATATGTGTTCTGGCCTCCAAGTTGTTGTTAATTGAATTTATACCCTACCTTGTGACCTCAGCAATTTTCTTCCAAAGGCCATGATTCAAAAGCAGTACATATTAGCAACCACATTTGAATATTATGTTTACTGTTGCTACAGAGAGGGAAAAAATATCCACTTACCAGAATCTTCTTTACCATCTTTGATGGCAATTTATTTTCCTCACTATTTCTGCACTTTATAAAAATACCGCTTAATTGAGAGAGCATTTTTTTTAAAAAAAGTTTTAAAATAAGCACAGCCTAATTGTTCTACACCTGAAAGCTCTACTGCAGCTGCAAGAAATTTTGAGCAAACCAGTATTCTTGACTGATCTGTCATCTACAAAGTGTGCAAAGAAAAATAGGTAGCTGTCATTAAAATTACATTTCAGCTTTCAATAACCATTTAATGAGTAGTGTAATTATATAAGTATGGTACCTCAAGTACTTCACTCAATAATTAAAAAATAATCTCATCTTTAAAGTGAAAGCTCTAATTATTATTTGACTTAACCAGGACCACTGTTATGATCTCCAGTGGCATCTCAGAGTGTTTTGAAGGTATAAATTAAAGCTGAATAAATCATTAAATTATTAAGTTTTAAATATGCTAAAATAAAAGTATGTGGTATTTTAAAAATATGCTGCTGCAATTTGTAACTTCATAATGTAAGCAAATTCTTCTCTATTACTTTTTTCTTCTCAGAGATCACAAATTATGCACTTTTAAATATATATATATGCATATGATTTAGTCTTTAGAGCAGAAACTGGGGGTGATTATTACCAAGCATTAACCATGAAAACATGATTTAATGCAGTTCTAGTTTCTTAGCAGTAATGCATCATTTTATTTATAGGCTGGGAAGATAGAAATTTGAACTACAAAACATTTTGTCATTCAAAGCAAAATCCCTTTTCTCATATTTTCCATTTGTACAAATATTGTCAGCCAGCCACCGTATAGGGTTACAAAGTGCGGTCATATCTAGTCTTAGCTGAAAGAGTGGTCATATCTAATCTTAGCTTAAATAAATGAATATCATTTCTTTCTCTGCATGATCCCATATTTAACCACCAAAGTATGTGGATAAGTGTTTGTGCGCTACACGCTTTCACCATATGGTAATTGACAGGATTGCAGCACTTCTAAGCAACTGCACCTATGACTGCAGAAATCACTTCAATTTTAACATATGTATCATAAAACATTGCACATTTCTGCATGTGATTCTGTATCCCATGGCTAGAATTGCATGCCACAATATATTAATTGGCATTCAGAAGAACATGCATGGCGATCTCATAACAAGGTATTGGTGTTGACAGACCAGAAACATATAATAGTGACTACTCTAATCCCTATTCATGGAGGCAGTACCATTATATCTTGGGCCCACAAGATTTTACTGCTCATGCCTGCATCAATAAGCCCTTGTATTTTTGGCAGAAGATAAGCCCAAACCGAAGCTCCTGCAGCCAGTCAGAAGCCCCGTCGGACATTTGGCTTCCAAAAATAGTTTGCAAACCGGAACTGTCACTTCCGGGTTTGCAGCGATCGGGAGCCAAAACATTTGAGCACTAAGCTGTTCGAAAACCAAGGTACAACTGTGCTTATCGGATAGAGAGCTGATCAAGAATATAAAACTCAATTTATTGGGAAATAGAGTGTGAACCTATAGGAATAAGTCCCATTTCACTCAGTGGGGCTTATTTCTGGGTAGACCCGGACTCCTTCTGTTATGGCTTCCCCCAAGAACCATTAGAACTGTAGTATACTAAGAGGCCGAGAATGGTTAGGAGACCCCTATTTCTCTCCCAGAGCTACAGTTTGCAGCATGGTTTAAGAATCAACCCCTCTTCCCATGGAGCTCTGGAAATTGTAGCTCCGTAAGTAGAATAGGTTTCTTCCAGCACCCTTAGCAAACTAAATTTCCCAGAATTCTTCACGGGAAGCCATAGCTGTTTAAAGTGGTATGATAGATATTGTGTTGATATGGGATTGTACTGCATGGCACCACAACCACACTTTGGGGTCTAATTTTATATCTTGGGTTTTACATAAATTGCGCTAAATCATGCCTTTCCTTGGATGCCTAAGAAATTTATGAATGGTTCATGTCTTGGTGTCTTATAGCTGAATTTGTGTCAAAAATTTGTTTCTTTGATCTTTGATTATCACTTCTTGCCTAGTCATTAAGTGATGTCCATCCACGTGTAAACCAGCTGCTAGACCCTTCATAGTTGGGGCTCAACCAGTGCATCTCCTCTGAATTTTTTCTCTTCACATTGATGAACTTAATCCATACATTTTAAGAGACAGATTGCATCAGGGTTGATTCAACTCCCAGTGGTCCAGTTTTACTGTGCAAAGAGCTGGTACTTCTGTACATCCATGCCACTCTCCTTTAACCTGCTAAAAACCTCCATTTATCTTCCTAGATATGTCAAATGAAAATGGAAGACTGCATCATACTTCGGATTCTGATGGAACATTTCTTTCATATAGGTGAGAGTTTCTCATGCTTTCTGGCTTTTGAGAACTAAAATTCCAGTTCAACAACATATGAAATCATTTTTGTCAGCATTTAATTAGAATTTCTTCCTTTAACTTACTTTTGCGAAAAGCCCTGTGTTAGTCTCTGGTGTGACTCCAGAGACTGGAGGACATTTCAGGAAATACTGTATGCTGAAATCACACCAGTGATTGGAACAGATTTCATGGTGTGTGGTATTTTCATTTGAAGGAAGCTCTCTCTCTCTACCACTCCATTTTTGGGTTTAAGTCTTTTTGTCTTTCCTAGAATCCTCACTCTGGAATTATCAGCATTTCCTGGCAAATTGTTCTTCTTTCATGGATAGTCACAGAAATTAGGATCAGCTTTTATTTGTACTTGTCTGCCTAGAGCTACTTAGTTTACTTGGACTTTTTAAAATTCCATATTAACTCAACACAAATAATTTTTAGACCTGTGATCATGGCTGGCTCCATGTTTGAGAGCATAGTGTTCTCTAACAGGTCCCCTATCCTGTCAATGGCACCTGCAGGCTTTCCTGGCTACAGTAGCACCACTCAAAATACTGCTGGGTTGCTGAGTCTAGGACAGGCATGACCAAAAGTGGCCCTTCAGATGTTTTGGGACTACAATTTCCACCATCCCTAGTCCTGTTAGCTAAGGATGATGGGAGTTGTAGGCCAATAACATCTGGAGGGCCAAGTTTGGCCATGCCTGGTCTAGGAAGTAATTTAATTTCCCACAATTAAAGCAGTGCTGGATCAGGAGCATTGTAGGTAAAAGGTAAAGGTACCCCTGCCCGTATGGGCCAGTCTTGACAGACTCTAGGGTTGTGCGCTCATCTCACTCTAGAGGCCGGGAGCCGGCGCCGGCTGCAGACACTTCCAGGTCACATGGCCAGTGTGACATCGCTGCTCTGGCGAGCCTGCACCAGCGCAGCACACGGAACGCCGTTTACCTTCCCGCTATAAAGTGGTACCTATTTATCTACTTGCACTTTTAAGGGTGCTTTCGAACTGCTAGGTGGGCAGGAGCTGGGACTGAAAGACGGGAGCTCACCCCGCCGCGGGGATTTGAACCGCCGACCATATGATCGGCAAGTCCTAGGCACTGTGGTTTGATTGGATTGTCAGTACCTGTCAAGAATGACCCGTCCTGAGGCCAGCTCTGCCTATCATATAAACCTGAACTGCAATCCAATAAAGCCATGAGTTACTCATTGACTGTTGACCATGCTGAAGTTTGGTGTTTTCAGAAAGAATTACAATTGTTTGCAATGGCTGAAGGCCTTCTGCTGGAGTATCATAAGCCCTGATTTTACTTGAAGGTGGCATGTAACACTTGAGATTGGGGTCTTGGTATAAGTAACCTCAACCGTTGATGCCTGGTTATGCAGTTTTCATAAAATTTTAGTGATTAATGCAATATTGAATAAGTGTTTTGAAGTTTCTGGACAGAAACACTAGAAGAATCCATGAACACTGAGCATCTGTTGAACATCCAACAGATTTGTAGCATATGTTAGTTGACCTCTGAGAAATGTTTTGTCTTTTACAAGAACAATGTTTCTATGAGAACAGGAATTCACAAACTGAATAGCTTCCTTGACTTCTCTGATTTATTTTTTAAAAAATATTTTCTGTATTAGCTTCCAAAGGAGAAAACAAGAGTTATGGTCTTGCCATCTTCAAGCATAGTTTACTCTTTTGTCAAGAAGTAGAGACTCCAAAATATAAGTGACTGTAGGACTCTTAAATAGAGATGTAGAAGTAATTTGATAGACAGATGAGTGACAGGATACAACAGCACACATTGAATTTTGTTGGTTTAACAGTAGGTCTCATAGCACTTGATATGTATAATTAATGTCAAATTGGGTCCAACTTTCTGGATAATCAGAAAATAGAGACTTAGCCTCCCCCCAATCTAAATTCTGCTGATTGCCACATAGTCAGGTGCCATAGCCTCAAGGCTTCTTGGTTACAAGATTGCTGAATAATAATTGTGCTTTGAAAGTAAGTGATAAAGAACGACTTTGCTAAAATAATACTAAACTATTTTTATCATAAATCAGAGCCGGCCATTATTGCAGCACAGTATTAATTTATTGGTGCAATTAGAAAGCGAAAATGATAGAGCTAGGTCATATGGTATATTAAAGAAGAAGAAGAAAGCCTTGGCTTTTAATAGTTGGCAGACCCGACACTGCTATTAAGTAGCATTATAGTATTTAAGGTGTGAAATGAATATTTTATTCTCAGTAAGAAGTAGCTCCAAACATATAATGAGGCTAGCTGCAAATTGTTTGGCTCTAAGTTCTAAATTACATTGCAAAGAAGAGACAAGAACTTCATGAGCAAAAATGTGTGAATGTTAAACTAAAATATAGTTGTGGAAAAACGTAATGGTTTAGAAATAAGGAATTGACCAATAATCCATAACAGTGTCACCACAGCAACGATGGAAAATATATTGAAAATGTTTCTTTTCAAATTGATATATAATAAAGTCAAATTAGGAAGAAGCAATAGCTACTGTAATTTATGTATATGTAAATCTCATTGCTTTCAGTGGAATTTGTCAACATGCAACCCTGTACAGGGTTTTTAACAAAACAAAAGCAAAGCAGGAACACCTGTATTAAAAAAACCAGAAAAAAACCCACACACATAACAGCTAAATGGCCAGGCGAAATAAAAAAGGTATTTGCCTATGAGTAGAAATACATCAACCTCTGTCAAGTCAACCAAGTTCTCATTGGAAGCCAACACTGAAAAATCCATCTTGTGGGTCTTCACGCACAGACATCAACCTCTGAAGGCAGGGGGACCTGAAGAAGACCCTCTCAGGAATATATTGAGAGTTGGCAAACTGCTGGTAGAAGAGGCGGATTGCTAATACTTGTAATCGAAAGTATTACATTTGCTATAGGTGTGTGATTGCTAGAACCTCTAAATACAAAGCACAGTTAATAATTTGAGGAAATGAACTATCTCTTTTAATGACAATTTTTGCCCTTGATACTTCCTGAGAATGGTAATTCTCTTAGTCAGCAAACCGTGGGCTCCATCCTTAATGTTGGCAATACGGTGCCACTAGAAAGTAGAAATACTGTCTTTCTCTCCTTCCCAAGGGCAGCTGACCTTCTCCTCGCCAAAGAGTTGAACCTCTTGCCAGCACATATGACTACAGACTATTACATTAATCTGTTTAGCCGCAGTACCAGCTGCTTGCATGTTTTTAATTATCTTATTAGATGATATAACAGTGACCTATGAAATAAAATTGAAGGTGAGCATTTTTAACTTCTTTTATTTAACAGCTTTCCCCCAAAATATATACTAATGAATAACTGATTGGGGAGATGGGCAATTAGGCTTTTGTTTTTTACTTTGTAGAATCTAATTTTGAGGACAAAATAACTTAACTTTCTTTAAGGATTTTCTAACTACTATTAATTATATTTCATGTGTAACACGTGTAAGTATTAACATTAATATCCCTTGTTTTACTGAGTTATGATTTCGATGCTTTATTTTGCATAATAGTCTACTAAATATTGACACCTCATGCTTTACTTAATATAATTTTGTTTCCAAATTATTTTTCTTCTTATTTCCTTGAAAATAGTTTACTAGCTTAATGTTGCTCATTTAAATTGTGCCCGTATCATCCAAGTTAATAGTGCTTTGCAGAACTCTGTAAGAAAGACTTGTAACAGAGGATGCTCAAGCTAATATGGATCTTCTTAAGATAATCTTTCTAGGATCAGGCAAATAAACAATGTGTATATAAGGTGGGAGGGGTAGATCAAGGCAGAAATTGGTGACTGAATGGCGCAGCAGGCTTTCTACTTGCTTCTAGTTGGGGGTTGATTGTTTCACTCTTCTTCTAGCACTGTAAGGATGATTTTTTAGAAGTTCTTTCTGATACCACTTAAGCATTATCTTCCAAGTCCACCTCATAACCAGTTCACATGTAACTCTAAGTCAAACCATGGCTAAGTGTGAAAAAGCAAGTACACAGGCAGTCAGAGGAAAAATCATGGCGGCTTTGCTCCTCACATAGTCTTGTTGCTACCTAGAACTTAGACTAGCTTGGCTTCGTACTACATCTAAACTCAGTTTTGTGGTTTGTCCTTGCTCCAAGCAAGCCACAAGTGTTGAGCCAAGAACAAGCCCCAGCTACAGTTTGAGTGAGACAAACCATAAGACTGGGTTTGAATGCAACACTCAGCCAAACTATTGCTTAGCTGCTTTTCTTTTCTTTTCTTTCTGCTTGCTCATTCACACTTCAACATCATGGTTTGTCTTAGTGTTACATGAGTTTCATGCCAGCATGAGACAAGAAAAAAAGTAAGAGAGGACCTGCTTCTTGAGTGTCTCAACAATGGGTCTCAGTGTTTTTCAATCAAGGATCACTTATGCAACTGAATGCTAGCACATGTGAATGGAACTGTATTCATAATTATGTATATCCTTGCTGAGTAGATCCACTTGGTTTGCAAACCAGACTGAAGGCAATATGGTGTTTTCCTCTATTTTCTTAAAAGTGGAAGTGTTCCTGGAAATATTGTGGTCTTTATTTTGAAGGGAAATGAGCCATAAAAAATTGTATATGGCTCCTTTTGCTTTCCCTTCAACCCTGCTCCTGGTGCAATGATCACAGCCATGTTCATTTTTAGGGGGCAGGAGTAGTAGAACCCTTCTATTTTAGGGTGCTGTTTGTTTCAGAGTGCTACAGCTTAGGCAGGGGCAAAGCCAATAGATCAGGGGTGTCAAACTCAAATTCATCGGGGGCCGCATCAGCAGTTTGGTCACCCTCAAAGGGCCGGTTGTATCTGTAGGACTATGTGTCCACTCTTTATTATCATAAATTATTGTCACTGCATTCAATTATTACTGTTTTTTGTAATAATGTAGACAGTCCAGAAGGATGTTATGGTCGATTGTATCAAAGGCCGCTGAAAGATCCAGCAGAACTAGGAAACAAAGTTGTTACAAAGAATGAGCCTTAATGAGACTATTGCTGCAATCCTATGTGCATTTACTTGAAACTCCTGTTGAAGAAAGTGAGGCTGACTTCTGAGTAAACATACACGGCATGGGGCTGTAAATAAAATGTGTGTGTGTGTGTGTGTGTGTGGGAGAGAGAGAGAGAGAGAGAGAGCGCGCTCTGACAGGAAAGCATCAACATGCCTTGTGCACTCTCATTTTCCTTGGCTAATTCCCCTGCCCCCCCCCCCATCTCGGGGTGCCATTGCATAGAGCAAAAGGCGAAAGAGGGCGAGCACGCTGCCTGCAACTGGATCTCCGGCTTCTTCCTTTCCTTCCCTGAGGCAGGAGGGAGAGATCAAGGTGGAGCTGCTGGCAGGGCAGAGAGCGAGCCGCCCAATTGTGTGACCGAGTGATGGAAGGGCTGCAAGGAGCCGCGTCAGATCTCCTCCCAGGAATGTGCCAGTGGGACTGACATGTGCCGGAAGGCGGGGAGAACCGCCCAGCACCGCTGCGCGGGCGCGGAGTCCAAATTGTGGAGCTGAGATAGAGAGCCGGGTGCCAGATCGCCTTCCTCGCTTGGCTTGCTGTGAAATTGCAAGAGGAGGAGGAGGAGGAGGAAGAGGAAGGCGGCGGTGGGGGGCAGGGAGTGGAGGGGGTGCCAGGGAACACAGCCCCCTCCCATCACGGCCATCATCATCGCCGCCCCCACTTTACATTTATTTTAAGGGTGTTTGGAGTGTGTGCGCGCGCCTCTCTCTCTCCCACTCACCCCCCCCCACCAGCCACCCCATATTCCCAAAGAACAACTTGATCACGGGCATCGTCGGTCCTGGAAAGGCTGGCTGTGCAAAGATGGAGAGGGAGGTGAAATGAAGAGGAAGGGAAGCCCCGGGCTGATGAAATCCAGCGCGGAGGAGAAGAGGACGCCTCCCGCAGGGCGAGTTTGCACCCCGGAGAAGATCCAAGGCTGGAATAAAAAAGTTTCTCCGAGGAGAAAGACTCCCCCTCCGCGGCACGGAGAGACCTGACCTTCTGCTTGCTCTTTTTGAGCAGTGAGCAGGAGAGAGAAGCCAGCTGCCCGCCTCGCTTCGGCCCCCGACGACGAAGGCGCAAGTTGAGAGACGCGGGGACATTTGAAGCAGCAGCCACGTCCTTAAGAGCGACGGGGGAGGCGAGTAGGGAGCCGCACCATGTAAACTTCCTTGTGTCAAAAAACCCCCAAAACCGAGAATAAAAGGTGAAGGCCGGCGGCAGCTACACGGGCCACATGATGAGGTCTGGTGGGCCGGATTCGGCCCGCGGGCCTTGTGTTTGACACCCGTGCAATAGATGTTTCTCCTCTCTACCTGTTTTATGTTTCCCTGTCCCATATAACCTTTTATGCTGGGTGACTAAGGGGTCGTCAGGTTTCTCTGTAGATCTAGATTTGTCACTTCCTTACAGCAAGTTCCCATGGAGATTTTTGCTCTGCTTGTTGTACATTGTCACAACCATCCACATTGGACTAGGCAGGGATTATTGCCAGCATAGGTCTCTCCCCTCCACTTTGTGGACCACAGTTTTCCACTTTTGCTTGCTTCTTAAAAACCTGTGGTCCACAGAGTGGAGGAGAGCGATCTATGCTGGTTGTATAATTAGGAAGAGGACTGTATGCTACATCATCCATGTCACAGTATAAACACAAATTTCAAGCTGAAGAGAGAAGTGCTTGAGTTTTGGCATGTTTGTTGGAGGAATGACTCTTTCTGTCTCTCCCTTGTCCATATTTATTAAATTATTGCAGTATTTCCCTCCCAATTAAATGGACAGATTTAGTCTACAATTCCGAATTATCTCCAGGTGCATCAGAGAATGATTCTGTTTTATGAAACACCTGTTCAGCATATTGCAATAAAATTAGATAATAATGTTAGCACAAAGAAGAGCTCTAACAAAAAAGAAGCCTTTGGAAAGGGTTAAGAACATAAGAAGAGACTGCTGGATCAGGCCAGTGACCCATGTAGTCCAGTATCCTGCTCTCACAGTGGCTAACCAGGTGCCTATGGGAGGCCTGCAAGCAGGACGCAAGCACAAGAGCATTCTGTCCTTCTGTGGTTTCTAGCAGCTGGTATTCAGAAGCATACTGCCCTGACTGTGGAGACAGAGCATAGCCATTGTGGCTAATGGCTACTGGTAGCCTTGACTTCCTTGAATTTCTGTTATCCTCTTTTAAAGCCATCCAAGTTGGTAGCCATCCCTGCCTCCTGTGGGAGTGAATGCCATAGTTTAACTATGTGCTATATTTTGCCTGTCCTCCAAAATTCAGCTTTATTGGATGTCCGAAAGCTCTAGTGTTGTGAAAGAGGATGAAAACATTTTCTTGAACCATTTTCTCCACGCCATGCATAATTTTATATATTTCTATCGTGTCACCTTCTACTGGTCTCTTATCAAAACCAAAAAGCCCCCAGTGCTTCAGCCTTTCCTCATGGGGAAGTTTCTGCTTGATCATTTTGGCTGCCCTTTTCTGACTCTTTCCCAACTCTACAATATCCTTTCTGAGGTGAGGCAGCCAGAACTGTACACAGTATTTGAAATGTGGCCACACCACAGATTTTTCCTAATGACCCCAGCATGGAATTTGTGTTTTCCACACCTGCTGCACACTCAGTCAACATCTTCACTGCAACCCCAAGGTCTCGTTCCTGGTCAGTCACTGCCAGTTTAGACCTCATAAGCGTATATGTGAAATTAGGTTTTTTTTGCTCTGACAGTCATCACTTTACTTTAGTTTACACTGAATCACATTTGCCTTTTCCTCGCCCATTCGCTGAGTTTGAAGAGGTCCTTTTGGAGCTCTTCACAATCCACTTCTGTTTTAATGACCCTGAACAATTTAGTATCATCAGCACTTTCTACATTCCTCCATTGGAAAAAAACTGTCCTGGTCTCTGCTTCCTGTTACTTACCCCATTCAAACAAGAGGACTTCTCTTATATTGCCTTCTTATAATTCTAGTGGGTTCTAGTAACTTCAGTCACAGACATGTGAGAAATGGCAGACCTGGAAATAACCATTCGTGTGTGCAGTATGATTGACTCTGTCTCCTGCCTTAATGGGATATTAGTGGATGAAAAAAAGGTCAGAGACAGAAGACAGTATGAGCAGCCCACCTTGTGCCACCATATGTGTTGTTGTTCACTTTCTGCTATTGTGGTCAATCACATAATTGTTGTTCCCTTGCTTAGAACCCGAGTACGGAGTAGATCCAGGAGAGACTTGGTTTCTATGATCCAGGAGAGACTTGGCTTCTATGAACAGGACATGCAGGGAGCCAAATAAGTACTTTGGTGCTTAAGAATCTTAAGAATCTTCTCCTTCTAGGACAAGCAGAGACGGCAGGAACCAGTTCCTACACGCAACACCTCTGCATGGAAAGAGCTAAAGAGCTGCTTCTTGCCTTTGACCTTTAATATTGTCAACAGAGGGAAAGAACCAGAAAACTGGAGCAGTTGCCTCTTAATCTCTTATTTCTACAAACTACTTTAGTGGAAGCATTCATGGAAGTTTTTCCAAGAAGCAAAAAATAGTATTAAAAAATAGTAAATAGAAAAATAATAATTGGTGTTTTGGAGTCATTTCGCTTCTGTAGCTATAATTTCAAAACAGCTCCATTTATTCTGATAAATCCCACCATTCCTTTAATATCTTATGTGCTTTATGTTAATGTCTTTGTCGTGGGTTTTTAAAGTTTAACAAGTACCATCTCACACACACAGATGGCCATTGTTCATTACTAAAGTGAGTGTGAATTAAAATATTTATTAAAAGTTCTTAAGCACAGTGGGCCTAAGTAATGCACTGCAATAATGCTATCAGGATTCATTTAAACTCCAAGCTCAAATCATCTTTGTGCCAGTGTGACTGAAATTGACAGATAAATGGCACCATGCTTCTGGTGGTGTTGAGTTGTGCTTTTTCAGATCTTAATCATGCTGGCACTTCCTCCTTGGAGAGTGAAACTAGTCCATAAGGTTTTTAGTGACCTAAAAGCAAGAACATCTGCTGCAGAACCACAAGCAAGTTGTTGGCCAAGTTTAGTAGTTCGGGAGTCTGCAGATGATTGCAAATACTAGAATTTTAGTTTCAAGTATCCTGTAGCAGACAAAGGTGCCATAATCTTTCAGTAACTCTGTGGTTAATAGATTTTAAAGTTATTTTTCTTTTTATCAGAGAATAGTATTTGAAACTATTGCATCACATGACACTATTCAAACAATTTGTCTATTTCACCCATTTCTTTTGCTTTACATGTGTGGTGGTGTTTATCTGAGTTCCATCTATCAACCCCAGCTGCTGTTGGTGAGACGTTCCTTAGTAGGTCTGGCCACAACACACACATTTGTGCACTTTTAAAACTCACTTTCTGTGCAAATCTGAAATATCAGAACATTTGTATCTCGAAAATAAAAATGCCACATGCACAGGTAAACAAATATATGTGCATATGCCCACAATGGATCTCAACAATCTGGAATTTAGGGAGAATTGGGAAGTAGTCCTTGAGGGGAGAGGGGTTTGGGGGTGCAACACACAGTGCCGTTACATCTCATCAAGTGCAGCCCACTAGCGTAGATGAGAAACATTGAAATAGAATTCAGTTGAAAGTTCCCATGTGTGAACTAATGTGCACAAAAGGGCACATGGAAAATCAGATCTGTGCGCATTAACACACAGATGTGAAAGCACCCTGAGTCCTGGTCTTCAAGTACCTGACTTAAGAGTAAAGTTAAAGCCAGAGCTATGATCCATAAATGAGTGGTTTAGACAGCAGGCGGTAGGAATCCCTCAGGTCCTAAATACCAGCAGCTTTCATTTTTCATTTAGTGAACCTCTCCTGCTTCAGCTTATTCCTTTCAAATAAGTCCTTTGTATCTCCATAGTTCGTTTTTCCCTTTTTCCTAGTAACCAGGATCCATATTTCCTGTGGTGGGTTCATCTGAGATCAGGTAGTCCCTAAAAGTTATTTTCTGCACAAATACAGCTAAACAAGTTGTGTAGATGTTCACCCTCCTCCCTCCAATAGCAAATACAAATGTGAAAACTTTGCTAAAAGGCTGAGGCATGTCTCGTTCTATGCAGGACTTAAAGCCAAGCGCTTATTAATAATAATAAAGCATTGCAGTGGTGCCTCGCAAGACGAAAAGAATCCGTTCTGTGATTCTCTTTGTCTAGCGGTTTTTTCGTCTTGCGAAGCAAGCCCATTGACGGATTAGCGCTATTAGCGGCTTTTAGCCGCTTATCTGCTGATCGGATCAGCTGATAAGCGGCTTAGCGGCTTAGAAAAGGGGGGGGGAATAACCAGCAGGAACTCGCAAGACATTGTCATCTTGCGAAGCAAGCCCATAGGAAATTTGTTTTGCGAAGCACCTCCAAAACGGAAAACTCTTTCGTCTAGCGAGTTTTCCATCTTGCGAGGCATTCGTCTTGCGGGGCACCACTGTATCTTAATTCTGCACATGCCTATTCAGAAGGAAGTCCCTTTGTGTTTAATGAGACTTAATCCCAGGTAAGTTTGTACAGGATTGGCAATGAGAAAAATTGGTTATTGAGCCTTAACAGTTGTATCTTCATAGGGCTAGCAGGACATTGCTAACTTCTCATGGTAAGCATGAGGTTGTTGGGCCAGGGGTGTGGTGTCAAAGAAGCAGCAATCTCTCTCTAATATTGTGCTTCCATGGCAGCCATTCTGTGACTGACTCTGGCTTAACCCTCAAAATTCAAAATTGTTGCTCACTTGTCCAAAAATGTTGGCAACCCATTGTCTGTTGTTAGCATCCAGCACATTAAATGGTTTGGGGACTGCATCTTGTTGATTTGTGAACGTATAAAGTTTTAGTGTCTTACAGTGCAATCCTGTGTATGTTTACTCATAAGTGGATTATATTGTGTTCAGTATTGCTTGCTCCCAAGTGTGTTTAGGTCATACCATCAGATTCGATTCTGATCCCATGCCCTACATTTGTGACAGTGGGGCAAAAGTAGTTCCAGTTTGATTCATGTTTGGCTCTTTGGCTACCATTGATATAGAAAGGTGGAAGCTGACAATGTGGTAGTCTTCAGATTTATATTGGACTACAGCTTCCATGAGACCCAGCCACATGGCCAATGGCCAGGTATGATGGAAGTCGTAGCCAAAATATTTCAAGGGCAGCATATTGGCTTTCCCTGTTCTGGATATTTGCACCCTTTATCTGAATGGAGTGAAATGCCCATCACTGTCAATCAGATGAGAAATGTCAATTTAAGAAAAAATAAATTAAAATAGATGCTTCATTACCTCTACACTCAACCCTTGACAACCATATGCTGAACATTGATACTTAAAAGCCACTTTGCTCTTTGCTGTTTATTAAATTCCTCTGCCAAAAATTCAAGACTTCTAAGCACTGGAGAACCAGAGAGACTAGCTGAGTGATCTATTGCAGGGGAGCATGGGGCACAGATTCTATAGGAAGCAATTGCCTTACTCAAATCCCTGGTGACTCATGGTGGTCAGGGTGGGAGATGTGAGTGGCCTCCCCTGTTTCATTTCTCTCCCTGCTCCCCCCCCCCCATTGACAGCAATGGATGGGAATAAATTATGCCAGCTCCAGAACTGACATGGTTTTGAGGCTTCTTGTGGAGCCTTTTGAGAGAGTGAAGGGGCTTAGGAACCTGAAAAGCTGTCGTGTCCTCTGACACACCTTCAGAATGTCCTGTTTTGACCCCCACCACCCTCAGGACATTGCTACTGGGACAGCGGCATCAGTGAAGCTTTTCACTGCTGTCCTGGAGATGTGCCATTCTGCTGGCAGACAGCCGCCATCTCTACCATGGAGTGGTTCTTCTCGATTCTATGGCCCCTCACCTGCCTTCTCATAGAGCATGAGATTATTTTAACTTGTCAGATTGTTTTTGTATATGAGGAATAACTAGTTTCTTCTTCCTAAATGTACACATATAGACTATTTGTCAATAAAGTTTTATGAAAATTATGAAATGGCCACATAATAAAAATACCAGGGATACTTAAATGATATATTGGATAATTTTTAATTTTGCTAGATGGTTGTATGGCTTTGTGGTTCATTATTTTAACCAATGTCAGTAACAAATATGTCCTACACTCTTGTAAACTGTTTGCCTTTGTACTACTAGTAATTATTTGAATGTTATTTTTTTAAATAAATCTAGGAGAATTAAAATGGACCAATCTTTGAACAATTTCTAAAATATTTTTCTTTGTACAAAAAGCAGAAAGACTGTGTACAGTTCTTAATTGCCTTTTCGAGACTGAGTTCCCTCATTACCTGTGATTTAAGCTAAAAATGAAGTAATTATAGATAACAGTGTTTATCTGGTTGATCTTGGCACCTGCAGTCCTAATGCTGAAGCTCTTCCTGTTTCTGAGGCCAGGCTTTAACGTCTCTGGCTGGCATTACTAATCTGCAACTCTTACATTTCTGTAACTCTTTACATTTCCCATAAAAGTTTCAGACACTATGCTGTGCAAAAAAACATTTTTTCTAGATAGAAGACTTGGTAAAACACACATTTTTATTAGGCGTGTTTTGTTCCTTCCACAGAACAAATAGCTGGCAACAGTGGTTTCTGCTTTCCGCATTTTCTTCTTTTATGTCGTTTATCAGATCAGAATAGTTTTGTAAAGTATGTTGATGTATGCCCCAATTCTTTTAAACATATGTCTGGATTCTTTATTGTATTTGGTCAGAACAAAGCTTAGCCTGCAAAGGTTTTTCTAGGAGTTGCACATTACTTTGTCCAACAAGTACATTGCCCAGTCTGGAATCCTAGCAGTGACCTGGTTCTTGTGGAACACAGAGGCAAACGGTCAGGTCAGGAGCAAAGGCGATAGTAGCTGTCTCCTTCCGCTGCTGAGGCACCACTTTGAGTTAGCATTGTGTTTGAACCCAGGCTCTTGGTTTGTCTTACTCCACACAAATCAAGAAATGTAACCAATGTTTGGTCTGAGTTACCATTCATTCTTTTATCTGAGGAAGAAAAACCATAAACTTTCACCAAATGTGGCAACTGAGGCATAGCCTGCTTTTACTTCATGGCCTACCTTCACCTCCTCCCACAAACCCAGGAATCTCTGATTTTGCTTATGTGAGAAGAAGTTTTAGTTTGTCTTTGTCTTTGTTTTTGTTTTACTCAAATTATATTTGTTAATTCAGTGACTCAAGGAAGTCTTTGGGCTATTTCACTTTAGATCCTCAGGTGGGTGGTATTGTTCTAGAGATTCAGTTCAGTGGAAAATAGAGAAAATATAGTTTAATTATTGTATTCAAATTCACTAAATGGTTTGGGACAATTAATTTCCAATTGTTTCCCAGTAGAGTAGATTTACTTGTACATTAATGAAGCACAGGTGTTAGGCCCCTGGTGTCTTTGTGCCTAGGAGGCATATTTAGGTTGTTTATCTAGTCAGCCGTAGGTACTGCAAGGTACTCAAGCTTGCCTTTAACAGTTTATACAGTGAGGGGTTTTTTAAAATTTATTTTTAAAAAATTTGCTAGCACCTGTTAAATTTTTAAGACTGATCATGTAGAAAGAAGTGGAAGAGACTGCAGTAGTAAACAGCACTAAAAGTTAACGGAAGTCATCTTCTATTATGCTTAACTGCCCAGCTTGACGTTATGTAGAAAAGAGGCTTCATTTAGGCAAATGTGTCATGTGCAGAAATAATAGTCAACACTATACTTCCTTGTACCATATTTTGAAATTAGGTATTCTTTCAAATAGGTACTGCTTTATCTATGGTTGAAACCCAAATGTGCTTATATTAATATTCATTTTTCTTGTTTATTCACTGAACTGCAGTACCAACATTTTAGAGGAAATGGAATAGCCTCCACAGACATTATGAATTTCAGTAGCTGGCATAATTATAGTGATCTACATATTCATTAAATCCAGGGAAGAAATGTGTCCAAAAAGACAACCATGCGTTTAGAAATAGCACACTGCTAAATATATACATTTAAAACTTCCTTTCCTTTTGTTTACCCAAAATTACTTCATGTTATATTGCTTCACAGTCAGCTAAGTCTTTAATAATAATTTTTAAAAGTTCTTTTCCCCCCTGTTCATTCCATGTAGCAAAGAATGGGAAGAATTATTTGTAAACAACAATTACTTGGCAACAATACGGCTGAAGGGGATTAATGGGCAGCTGAGAAGCAGCAGGTTCCGTAGTGTTTGTTGGAAGGTAAGAAGAAAATATTTATTTACAGCTTGTAGTTGTAATATACCAACGTATTACCTGATGCACTTGAAGATTGCTGATGTAAAGAGTCAACTGAATTTTGAAAGATTCCATCCCAATGTTCTTCTGGTGATTTTTATAATTCACAGAACAATTAATGATTTGAAATACCTTACAACTAAATTGCTGTTCATATTGAAGGATTTATGTCAATTAAATTTCACTTGGGCATGCTTCATTGTGAAATTTTTGATCAAAGTCGTATTTTTTTACTGAAAGTGCAACTAATCTTTAAGATCTTCAATCAGGATTTATCAGTCATCCCTGCTTTTAAAATAGTTCTGTATATCCTTTTCTTTTTATGGGATGAGACTATAAGAACCCTAAGCAACCTTCCTATAGGATTGGGTTAAGCAAAGTAGGAGGGGCTGCTCAGGTCAATTGCCAACAGGCAAGGAGTCTGTGGAGCTGACAAGTGAAGCAGATATGGTCTGTCAGAATATATGATTAACCTGTTGAAGCAGCTTATTTACAATATCACATTAGATAGCACAATATGATGCAAAATATACCAAAGATACTGCACAAGTGAGAAGTATTAAAGAGGATCCTGTTTGAGGGCTTAACATCTTTGGCAGATGCCTTTCAGTGAATCCTTTGAACATGCACACCACGGTTATTTCAATTTACTATATCCTACCACGGAATACCAAAGCTCCAAATTACAAATATGATTCTGTTTAGAAAGTGTCACTACGTCAATATAACTTGCTTGTCTTTCTAACCAACCAATGTTTCATTGATCTGCAGCTGTTTCTGAATGTTCTCCCCTCTGACAGAAGTCAATGGATCAGTAAAACAACAAAATTAAGAACACTGTATAACAAGATTAAAGAAATAGTAAGTTGAATCCAGACATATTTCCTTCCCTCTGCCTCAATATTTTCCGCATGTCTAATAGAGAATCTAAAGGTCTTAATTCCTATTCACAGCATATTACGAATCCTCGAAAAGCTGGACAACAAGACTTGATGATCAACAACCCACTTTCACAGGATGAAGGGGTAATTATAACTTATTTCATATTGTATCCGGAGCATGCAATAAAACCTCCGATGCTCTTCATCAAGTAAAGAGTAGAAGTATCCTTGATATGGACAGCTAATCCAAAAGAGATGAAATGAGGTTGCAGCTTGGTGTGCCTTGACACTGAAAATGCTGGAACCCAGGTCATGTCAGCTTGTGGGTTGTTTTCTTCTCGAGGAGCAAAATTCCTGCTCTCATGGTGAACTCAGTAATACTGCTTTGTACTACATTATAGGGTAAAGTGTGTTCACTTTACTGAGATGTCACAGTCAAAGGAGATAGTGTCAGTTCGGGTGCTTAACATGCATTCTCCTGATCCAAAGGAAAGGACATAACACCAGGGCTTTTTGTCACCTGGAATTCACCAGAACTCAGTTCTGACACCTTTCAGGTGGGTGCTATTGCCATTCTAGAGAGAACGTGGGAGGCAATCATGAGTTCTGGCACCTCTTTTTCAAGAAAAATAGCACTAGATAACACAGTATACATCTTAAATGTATCATGGCCTACCATCATAGTTCACAGTACTTGTGACACTGTATAGCGGTGTGACAAACACAGAGTTATTGTTTGTTCCCATAGTTGCCTGAAGTGGATAGTAGCTCAAGGATGTGACTGAATTGGGAATTTCAGTAGGAAAGGATCTGTACATTCATCGTGTAAAAAAATAATATTCTATCAGCCAACCCTTCAAACTTAACACCTAACATCAAAATAGGAAATAAGATCTAAAGGGGAGAAAGGAAATAAAAACACTTAAAACCAGAAAAAATATAGAAATCATAGGGTTGGATCACATTAAATTAGTCATGCTTTCTTCTTATTTGGTGATCACTCGTAGCTGAGTAGGATTGTCTTCCATGAATATGGTCTTAACAATGTGTCCATAGGTTACTGTGGAGGCCAGTTATGGATTCATACATCCTTCCACAGTGGGGACATAGGTTTCTGAGCGGGAGTTGATCATGGTGAGGATTTGCCAAATGTGCCTTCCTCTTAGACATGCTTTAACCTCACTTGAATCAGTGGGACAAGTTAGTCATGACGACTATAAGAGATAATTGCCAATGATCCGAGTTTATGAGAGTTCAACAACGTATGGAAGATGCTACATTGGCTACTGCTGAACTATAACATGATTAGCTAGAAAAAATAGATAAATCAAATGGCAGCGTATATTCAGAGTCAGCATCAGTAAGAAATTCAACATCCAGGAGTTTGACATAGACCAGGGTCCAATTTCAAAAGATTCCTAAGTGGATTTTTTAAGGGCCCAAGCATCTAATGTCAGGTTGACAACCATTAAGCAAGTGGGGTGTTTAATCCTTCAAGCCTGTTGCAGTATCTGCATCATCCAGCAGCCAGCATTGTGTGAACTCACTCCCTTATCACTCCCAATATAAATACACAGTTTTATGCAAGCTATAGATGTTCTTTTTCCCATTTGCATCAAGTGAATTTTTTTTGTTCAGCCTCTATTCAAATTCACCTTTAGGTCCACTATTCAAGTAGCCAAGTGAAGCAAGCCTATGGCACTTGATATACCATCTCTAAACAGACGAAAAGGAGCTGAAGATGCTCTTCTCCAAAAGTGGAGCATGCTGAGTATTCATCACTTTCAGCTGATGATGTCTTGATGAGCAAGAGATCAGAGCTGGGACTTTGTTTCATTCTCTCCGAGAGTTGCCACCTGTTCTTATTCATTTAAAATAAATGTTAGTCATCAGCTCTTTTATTTAAACATTTCTGCAATTTTAAAAACAGCTGAATATACCATGATTAATTCTTCCAGTGAATATCAAGTGGAACCAATAATGTTGATACATTGCATGTTGAACTAGCATGTCATATTATTTTTAAAGCAACACACAGTGCTTCAAGGGCGATATTGGACTCTCCAGTGACCACGTACCCACAGACATTTTAGGAAGCTTCTCGCTTTCTGTTAGTTTCTAGTGAACTAAGCCATTTTATTTAAGCTTTGCATGAATACTGATCAAGGCCTTCTGCGAATGTTTGCAGCTGTGGAATTGTAAAAATATCTCAAGAATGGCTGTTGACCTTAATTGGACAATATAGTTATTGAGCGGCTCTGTAAATGTTTTGTTGTAGATTCACCATCACGTTGATTTAAACATGGCAGGAGACATTTGGCTGTCACCAAAGAAAGAAGCCTTGCCTCTCCTCCTCTTCTTCTTTTCCCTAGTCAAGGGCAGGAGCAGTGGCCCTCCAGCTATTATTGCACTCTTAAACCCCAACAACCCTGACCAACATGACCTGTGGTCAGGGATGATGGGAGATGGAGTCCAGCTGATTTTGGAGGTCCACAGATTAGCCACCTCTGGTCTAGAGATACAGAGCATGTGGTGTGACATCATGGTATTGCAACTTTCCTCTTCCCCACAAAAAACAACCTGTAAAGTATATGTGCATGTAAAAGTCACAATTTAGTGATGCAGAAAACACACCAGCAATGTTTAGTATTACAACTTCTAATGTTTTAATGTATTTATGCAAACTAAAAATGGGGGGGGGGGCTATGATAATATTAGGTTCCATGACATTCAGCTCAGTTGGCTAGAGCGTGGTGCTGATAATGCCAGGGTTGTGGGTTTGATCCGCATATGGCCCCCCTGCTTATTCCTGCAATGCTGGGGGTTGGACTTGAGGACCTTCAGGGACCTCTTCCAACTCTATGATTCTATGATAGGAAAAAACCAATCGTGTGAGGCTTTTTGAAAAATGCAGCTTGATCAAAAGGCGAAAACCTCCCAAAGTCTGATATTCACTAATATTGCCTTCTTTTAAGCAGCCCAAATGCAACATGTTTCCAGTTTGTACAAACTTTTTACATAGACCATCAGTTTTATTCCGTGTTTCATGTGAATGTCTGCACTTTTGCAGAGTCTTTGGAACAAATTTTTCCAAGATAAAGAACTTCGAGGAATGATTGAACAAGATGTGACAAGAACGTAAGTGTTGTGAAACATTGCTGTAGATAGACAACCTTTGGCTGTAAGGCAACATCCAGCTCACCTACCCAGTATTATTTATCATTCTATATTTATTAAAAATATTTATATGCTGCTTTTCAAGAGGAGCTCAGAAAACAGTTTACATAAAAAGGTTAAAACAATCAGCAGAAGTTAATTAATGCTGTACTGTCAAGAGCTTGGGATAGCTCAGTTGGTAGAGCATAAGATTTCTAATGTCAGGGTCGTGGGAATGAGCCCCACGCTGGACAAAAAGATTCCTGCATTGCTGGGGGTTGGACGAAATTGCCCTTGTGGTGCCCCCCCAACTCTACCATTCTATAAAAAAGGGAAAAGTCTTTTTGAAAGCAAGGGCAAGGTGGTGGTTGAATCTCATTCTCTCCTTCCCTCAGGACAAGAGGATACTTAGGTAGCCCCTTGGTGAAGGGTAAGGAAGGGTGTGGCCACCTCAGCTGGAACACCTGGAACTAGATGGTGGTCAGCTTTTGCTTCCCTTTTTCACCTCCCAAAATAAAATCTGACCGATAAGCTGGTACTTGTTGGCAGAGCTTATACACGTGAGTTCAGTAAAAGGCGGTAGTGGGCCAGATACAGCACGCAGGACCATACATTTATTTCAATAGCTTTTCAAAGTTCTAAATCACTTTTTGGGTAAAATCTGGCCTTCATAAGAATTTAGAGCAGTATTTTGGAGGATACAATATGGACATGATGGTTGCCCAAGAGAATGACAGGCACTTCAAGAAAAATACAGTATTCAAAATAATCTAGATCAGTAAGGGAATATTGTCTCTCTTGGTTTTCAAATCCCAAAGAGACATCTTGGAGATATTGAAGTGGGTTTATTATAAATTAATATCATGAGGTATTGCGTGTTTTAAATGGTTTCAGTGAGAAAGAAAAAAGAATGAGAGGAACTGACAGATCTTGTGACTAAATTATGTTTATAATACAAGATTGAACAGATGATTTTCTGTAATTCTTAACACTTAATCAATAAAAAGTGATGTGTAATTAGTGAGAAATGTCATTCAGAGGAATTTAGCATTTCTATTTTTGTGTATTACTTTCCTACTGTTGGAGATGCTTTTTAAAAATCTTCCTTATTACCATTGTAATTATTCTTTCATCTCTTTAGCCCTTAGGTCATTCCTGTTAAGGAACTTATCAAAGCTGGAACTCAGTTCCGTAAAATATTTTGTCAGAATTAGAACAATGATTGCACTGAGTAGCTCCAATTCATCTCAATTACTTCTTATATGGCATGTTACTTTTCTAGTTGTAGCATCACTCTTTACTGTTATTTGAGATGAGAAAATAGTTTGCATGAGTTTTACAATGCAAAATTCATTTTGATACCTTTTCCATTTATAGAATTGGCAGGCAAAAAATAAAACAATGCACAGGAAATATTGACAACCCTTATTGCTTTATTTTGTATGACAGTGCCAAAGCAGTATTTTCAAATGCATTTATGCTGTTAGATGTATAATTAAAAGCTAAGTATGCTTTCATGTTAATTTTCACAGATGGTATTTTTTGTTTTTAAATGGGAATAGTTCAGGATGTTTAAGATTATATAACTATCTAAGTTATAATTGGGGAATTAAAGTTTGGATAGTTGTGCTAGTTAATGGAGGCATTGTAAAAAAGAATCTTACACTCACTTTGGCATAGAATTCAGTTTACTATTTACAAGGTCTAGATGACTGGTTAGTTTTCGTGAACTAACTGAAGGAGCTCACAAGGTTGCTTCTTACCTAGAATTCATTTTACTCACGGGAAGAGAGGGGAAGATTTTCTTTCTGAATCTTCTACTTGCCCTGTTCCCTGATTCTGACCAGACATTTGCTTGGAAGCAAACACAATTTATTTCTGTTGAACTTGCTTGCATGTATATGTGAACAGGCTGCCATCATTCTATGTCTGACTGTGTCCTTATATAACTGATATTTTTATTCTTTATTGCTGTTCTTTCACTTGTATCTCACACAAATCACATGTCGATGCAGTTTTGCTCACAGCTGATATCACTCTCAGAAATCCACCTGTGTAAAGCAGTGGAATATTCTAAGTAATATAGTTAATAACGTGTCATTTATAACAATATTTAAAAGATAAATATGATACCTGTAAGAGCTTTGTGGAGTGGAAGAAAGATAAAAGATTGTAAGACTGCTTTTTAAAAGACTGGGAATCAGGAAACCGAAGACATATTAGGATGCATTGTGGTGTATGTATAAGTGATGTATTTTTCTTTTTTCTTTTTCAGGTTTCCTGAAATGCAGTATTTCCAAGAAGAGAATGTGAGAAAGATTCTTACAGATGTTCTTTTCTGTTATGCTCGGGAAAATGAGCAGTTACTTTACAAACAGGTAATGAAACTATCGTACAGGTGGTATCCATTGCCTCAACGTTTTTCCCCTGCTACACGCTTGACAATTGATTGAACAATAATATAGGTTTTATTATCTCCAAAGTTGTGTGTGATGGCTCAGGCAATCAAAGAACTGCTTGTTAGCTGTGTGGTAAAGAAAGCAAACCATTCAGGCACATATGCTCCCTATTCAAGATAAGACATTCCCTCAGATGGTTTTCTTCAATGCTGTTAAATCCTACTTCCAACTTTTTAAAGGTTAAAAACTTTTTATTACTTATTAACTAATGAAAGCTTTCTCTGCCGCTCTTCATAAATTAAAAATATATGTACCAAAGGGACAATTGTTTAGCTTCTGCAAATGGATTAGATCAAGACTAACAACAGATTCCTATAGATGTCAATTCAGAAGTAAATCTCATTAAATTTAGTAAAACTTACTCCCAGATGAACTGGATAAGTTTATCTTGAGTCTCACTGAAATTAATAGGCTAATTTAGTCGTGACCTAACTGCACTCATATTGATTTCAGTGAGAGCTAAGTGTAAGTAACTTTGCCTGAATCCAAACCAAAGTATGGACTTGTTTACTTCAACTTTAGCAATCAAGTAGTCAAGTAAGAAATAAATGAATGGCATTTTGTCTGTCCATGGAACAAGAGAATACCAATGGAATATGATACAAGCAATTTAATATATATTTACCAATAGTGTACAAGTGCCACAGACTTGCAGAAAAAAAGTTTGAAACAGATTACTAGTGAGAAAAAGACTTTTCAGCAGTGTTCATGTTAGGCCTGCAGAAATGATACAAATGAATTCATTTGTAAATTCAGTTGATCTTTTTAATTAGTGTATGTCATGTTGAAAATAGAAAAGCTTTCAAGCTGAGCATGCACTTCAGAAGAATTTTAACAATCTTAAGATGATTCTTCCAGAGTAAGTTACTTGAAAAGTCTGAATGTGAATTTATCTGGCAACTTTTTTTAAAGAAAAATAATGTTCACAGCCAAAGGCTAAGTTGTATAGTTGAGTAGAAGTTGTTTATCAACAAAGCTAGTTTAACTTTAAATGCATACAGTGAAGCATATCTGTTCCGAGATATTCTGTAACACATAATATCTTCATCATTTTAGTTCTGTAGATTTCTACCCTATTGGAAGGTGCCCTCCAAATGTTGTTGGATTACAACTCCCATCTTTCCTGACCATTGGCCATGCTGGCTGGTGCCTATGGGTATTGGAGTCCAGCAATATCTGGAAGGCATCAGGTTGGGGAAAGCTGCAATAACGCATTCCTAGTGTTAAAAAATCTGGTTTTGTCTAGCTGCTTAGGGTTAACTTACTCTTATTGACCTTCATCTAGTCCCTTCATCTAGTCTACTACTCATCCCAGACACCAGTTAAGAAATGCAGCCGTTTTACTTGAATTAAATGTAAAAGAAAAATAGAGATTGATTTCATCTGCTAACTGATACCACCTTAGACCAAATCCGGAGATGCCTGAGTAGCTTCATACATCTGCTAAAGAGTCTACAGCACAAATGCTGTAAAGCTGAGCATTTCCTAGCACTGTCTTCTGAAATAGGCCCTCTTGGTAGGGACAGAATCACTGAAATACAGGGTCCACAGTCCTCAGTGTTAATGGTATTTTCCAAGATTGCTTTAAAATGGAATTAGACAGATTCACAGAGGAGAAGGCTATTGGCGACTATTGATTGCATGCAGTAATGCTTCTGAGTACCAGTTTCTGATGGGACGCAGGTGCCGCTGTGGGTTAAACCACAGAGCCTAGGACTTGCCGATCAGAAGGTTGGCGGTTCGAAACCCCGTGACGGGGTGAGCTCCCATTGCTTGGTCCCAGCTCCTGCCAACCTAGCAGTTTGAAAACACATCAAAGTGCAAGTAGATAAATAGGTACCACTCCAGTGGGAAGGTAAGCGGCGTTTCCATGCGCTGCTCTGGTTTGCCAGAAGCAGCTTAGTCATGCTGGCCACATGACCCAGAAGCTGTACGCCGGCTCCCTCGGCCAATAAAGCGAGATGAGCGTCGCAACCCTAGAGGCCGTCACGACAGGACCTAATGGTCAGGGGTCCCTTTACCTTTACCTTTTACCAGTTTCTGGCAGCCACAGGAAGAGAGAGTACTCTTGTGCTCAGGTCCTGCTTGCAAGTTTCCCATAGACTTCTGTTTGTCCCCTGTGAGAGCAGACTTCTGAACTAGATGGTCCATCAGGTTCTACTTATGTTCTTAGATTTTTGTGATGCTATATATGGCTCTCCCCCTCCTCATCTTATCCTCACAACTACCCTATGGGTTAGGTTGGGGTGAGAGATGGTGACTGGCCCAGGATCACCCAATGAGCATCGTGGCTGAGGTGAGATTTTTAACCCTGGTCTCCCAGGTCCTAGTCCAGTTCTGTAGCCGCTATATCACACTGGGTATCCCACACAATAATCTCCCGTGCAGATTGTCAGTGGGATTAAGAAATAAACCCAGCCTGGTTTCACTCTGCTATCCAACCATATAAAACATTGGCTGAGTATATGAAAAAATGGTGTACTTGGAACATTATAACTTGGTGAAGCATGAGGAAAATATTAGGTAAAATATTGTCTATGTAAATATTATCTGAAGCGGACTTATTTGATCCAACCCATTAGTCACATGAATAATTGAAAATTGCCTTGAGGAGCTGTGATGTGGGGCATTCCTTAAAGAGATGAACCCAACTTGCTTGTTTTCAGGGAATATAACCAATTTCTACTGAAAGAGAGAGTAGCACAAGAATCACACTCTGAGTAAATTAATAGGCAAATAATATTTCCTTCTTTGGTACAGCTTAACTGTCTTCTTCTTGTGCTGAAAAATCTTATAGATCCTTTACAAAAAAAATAATACCTTACTGCATAAGGCTTGAGTATTTAGTCAAATCAGTTTTTTTAAAAAAACTTTGAGTTTCCTCACAAGCTGTTAAAGCTATTATTTTGTTCTAGGTGACACCCCGTTTAACATAGACCATATTGTTAATAGTTATGGGATTTTATTGAATTAATGAGACTGTTATCATGTTGTAGAATGTCTTGCTGAGTTAATTGAAACTGCAGAGATTATATAAATGGTATTAATGAACTTTGACTGCCTTGTGCCTCTGCTTTAATAAAGACTGCTTGGTGGGCTAAATGAACATCGGCAGATAAAAGAACAGGTTCAATTTCGTGAGCCTACAGGCTGTTAACAAAGAAAACTTTTTCACCTCTGTTTTTGAAGAGTGTCATTTCCACATTGCAGTGATTTTAGAAGATGGCTGATCTAGGGCTAAAAGGGACTGGATAAAGCACTAAATATATCTGCGCTGAATACTTGTACTGAATAAATTAATAACTGCACTTAAAAACTAACAGATTTTAAGTACAACAGTAAAGAGTAGTGCTCTATAAATTTGAAGGTTGTTTTTTTTTACTTTTATTAATTTCAGTGCCACTTCCTGCTTTGACTTCATTGGCCTTGATTATTCTACTGGATAGGTTGACTGTCTTAATTCAATCTAATAATATCAGAGAGCCATAGAATTGTAGAATTGGAAGGTACCCTGAGGATCATCTAGTCCAACCCCCTGCAATGCCAGAATCTTTTGCCCAGCATGGGGCTTGTGAACCCATGACCCTGAATTAAGAGCTGCATGTTCTAGCGACTCAGCTATCCCAGCAGTGAGCTATATATAAATTAATTATTACTTTATTATTACTTTATTAATTTATTACTTTATTAATTATTATTAATTAATGTATAACTCACCGCTGGGATAGCTCATTAAGCTATAACTTAATGCCACTGCTTCAAATAATTCCCTACATTCAAGATGTATGGCACTGGTGGCACCAGGCCTGTGGAATGCTTCTTTATGCTCAATTTGCAAACCTATGCACTCCAACCTTGTGCCTGAATCCTGCAAAAAGTCAATCGGAGCAGCATTTTTGCCTCTTATTCAGCATTTTGGCACCATTACCAGTGATTCCCAATGTCAGTTTATTCAAGGCAGTCTCTTGACCCGAATCTCCTGTTCTAATCACTATTTTTAATGGGATTGTTTTATTGTGTATTCTAATAAAATCTGATCGGTGTTTATACAGGTTAGAAGCCTAATTTGTCAGTAGACAGTATATTAATTAATAATTGTAATAGTAGTTAGAACTGGACCACAGTCTTACTACTGTGGGCCACAAACATCGGTCAGGAAAAGGAGGCAGTTCATCAGCAGCAAATTTACAGCATTTCCACTGGTGAATATCCAAACATGCTTCAGCAGTTTGTTCTGATTGGTCAGTGATGTGTAAGAAGAGCAGGCTTCCCTTCCAATGGGAGGCCTTCTGCTGCACAACTCTGACTAATCAGAATGAAGAGACAGTAGGGCAAGGGAACGCTGGGACTTGCTTGCTGATAAACTGTCTTCTGCCTATTGGACCAAAGCAGACCTAGGAACCTGCAGCAACTACCTTGTGGACAGGAAAGCAAGTTCACACCTTTGGTGAGGTGAAAGAAAAGATCTTGCCTAGCCTGGGTGGTATGGAGAAGGGAAGGGAACCTCGGGGAATCTGTCCTGTTGTGATGGGGGGGGGGGAGAGACAAAAGGTGGCACCTGATACTCTACTTATTTAGTTAACCCCTTCGACTGAAGAGGGAAGCCCCTCAAACCCTGCATTTGTAATAACTAACATTTCGTTTCCAAAGTGCTCTGGAGCAGCACCAGCAAAAATCAAACAAACCTTGAACTGCATCCATTTACTGCACCTTTGCGTGGCTGATGGAAAGGTTTTGATGATGTGGTGGTTTTTACTGAAGCTTAGTGCATGTTGGCTGACTTGTCGGAAGAAATTTTGGAGAAGAAAATTGGACTACATTGGAGCATAGGAGCGGGGAAAGCCCTTGAGACGCTGAAAGAGAGAAAATTGTGTGTGTGTTAGAGATGGCGTGGGTGGTGCCCCCGTTGTTTTTAAATAGAAAAGCTGGGGTACAATCAGCCCTCCATGGGATTTACAATGCTTTTAATGAATGAGGATGATATCCGATGAGGAGAGGAGGTTCAGTGAAAGAGCCAGCCTGCTGTTTGTTTGGGTTGCACTATTTTTAGAAAAATTACTATTTTTAACGCTTCACACTCCCCTCTCTCTCACTTCAAATCAAACAACAATTTTCTAGCAGAGACTGATGGAGAGATGCCACAACCCAGCAACAAAAAGGGTTAAATGCTGCTCTTTGCCAGAAAGCTGTTAATGCTTCCTGTAAACTTTGAAAACCACACAAGGCTAACTTAATTTCCATTCAGTCAGTATATTATTTCACAGCAAATACATTGTTGCCATTTTTACATAGCAGACCCCTGTTGCAAAAGCAATTGGAGGGCTATTTACTTCAAATCCATCCGATTTGTGTCTTTTCTCAGAACATTTTAGGCTGCAATCCTATGCACACATTTCTGGGAGTAAGCCTCACTGATCACACTTACTACGGAGTAAAAATGTATAGAATTGCTATGCAATAACTGTTACTAGGAGAGGCAGCTTCCTTCCTTTCTTCTTACCTTCTCCAAATACAAGTTGAGATTTATGAACATACAAGGAAAATCAAGTTTTGAATAGAATTATATCAAAATGTTCCTAAATCAATATTTGTTACAAGTCATCTGAACCTATTGTAGTTTAAGGAACACATTGGATACAATTAACACAAATAACTTAACACAGGCATAGGTAGACTCCAGCCCTCCAGATGTTTGGGACTACAATTCCCATCATCCCTAGCTAACAGGACCAGTGGTCAAGGATGATGGGAATTGTAGTCCCAAACATCTGGAGGGCCGGAATTTGCCTATGCCTGTGTTAATTTATTTGTGTTAATTGTATCCAGTGTGTTCCTTAAACTAAGCACACTTTCCTAGGGTAAGCAATCCTGAACCCAGCGTAACTTACCTTTGAGTAAATATGGATGAGATCAGCAGGTTATGCAGTAAGGTGCTTACAGGTTGCAGAGGAAGGCTGAGAGACGTTCAGATCCTTCTGTGGCTCTGAACATTTTGTGATAGGCCATACTCCCCTTATGGTGGAGTTGTATTCAATATTATTGTATGTTTGAACAGCATAATATATTGTGACCAAAAATGTATATACTGCCAGTGATACCGCAGTGCCATATTCTTCCACAAAATTTTTTCCTTTTCATACATTCATTAGTAACAATGAATGGATGACAACTGCAAACACATTATAAGGCAAGCTTCTCAGTTTCAAATATTTTGTTTTCTTTACTGAATACAAGTAAAATAAAAATGTTAAATTAAATTAAACTCTAGGGCATCACAAAAAATTCTGATGCAACTGAATTTCTTCTAATGCAAATTATCCTGTGCGAATTATCCTAATTTGCATAGGATTCCTCCCCCCCCAAAAAAGTTCTGATTCAAAATATTCTGGAAAACACACATCACAGCGTACTGCACATAGAAATGTCACTGTATATCAAATTGCTTTTGATTTGATTTAAAAATACATTATGGTCATTGTAGTCTAAGAAATTACATGCCATATTTAAATTCATGAGATGTAGACCTAACTGGTGTATCATTACAACATATAACTTTGAAAGCTCCTCTCTCAAAACATGTTTACTATGCTAGAAATGTTACAAAGAAGGAACTAAAATTGTAATTTCGCCACCCAGACCGTTGTCTCTTTCTCTCTTTTTGCATTTCTGCCTTCACCTTAACCCCTTAGCACAATGCGGTTGATACCCACATTATTTTATCTATTGCCATGTTCCAGATTATCTTTTTAACTGTCAGGTTGAATGGCAAACCCTTTCTGGGGGTGGCTCTGTAGTGCAGCAGATAACAAAATAGAAATTCCCTCTTCTTGAGAGCTACCCTGGTGATGTAGGTCGCTTGGCACTTGGCCCTTGTTCCTGGAGACCCGAGTTTGAAAACTAGCAGAATGCTAGGGTAAGGCTAAGCAAGGTATGCCGTGGCACCATAGCGGAGCATTTTCTGCGCATGAACTGAGCACATATACTTGCCATAAGCCCTGTGGAGACATCCTAAAGGGGCCAGTTGGATCAGGACAACAGGTGGCAGAAGCTTGAAGAGCTAGAGTCGTACGATCCAGGAGAGGGCTCCAGTGGGTTGGATGGGCCTCATCTGGTCCCTAGGAAGTCCTGGTGTTGACTGAGGCTTGAACCACAGTCACATCATGGAAGCACCGACCTAACAATGAGGTGGAGTGAAGCGGCTGCCTCAGACAGCTGGATCCAGAGAGGCAGCACAGCTTGCTGCCACCCGCATACTGCCACCCGCTGCTGGTTTCCCACGAGAAGTGCTTCTGCATTGAATTCTGTGGGCAGTTCCCTGCCTGCCTGGCAAAAACCCTTGGAAGGGACCAAGAAGTGGTCAGTAGCAGGAATAGCAGAGGCCACAAAGTGTCCAGGCATCAGCCATTGGGCACCCCTAGCAATGCCTGTCATGCTCCTAGCAAGTCCGCCTACCCTCTTTTTCTCTCCCTGCTTCCTTTGAGCTGACTGCTGTGGCACTTCTGCCTCCTTCTCCTCCCTCCTCGCCTGGCAAATAGCATGGAGCTGCTGCCCTGTACCCCTCCCCCTTCTCTCCAGGGTAAGGTCCTCCTCTGTGCCCACCCTGGGATACAGTGGGGCTGTAAAATGATGCCTGTGAGCATGTACAGAAAGTTCTTCTGGGCTACTCCTGCGATGCCCAGGAGTGCTTCTCAGGTTCCCTGAAAGGGAGGAGCCCATGGGAAGTCAGTTGTCTTTGCTTTGGAGCCCTTAGGGGTGCCTTCCTTTGTCCCCCTAACCCCCTAGGGCTGGTTTTTAAGCAGAGGTTGGATGGCCATCTGTCATGTATGATCTAGCTGAGATTCCTGCGTTGCAGTTACGTAGACCGATTTACCCTTGAGGTCTCTTCCAACTCTACAATTCTATGTGGCTAAGTAATAGTGAAAGAGGATGACTGAATAGCGCTAATCAAAACTAAGTCTTCCATTGTACCTGATAGTTGTTTGACCTGTTCAGTTGTGAACGATGCCCCACCAGCTTCTGCTGAGCCAAGCTTTTATTTTTATTAACAATGCTGGGATTCTCAAAGGTATTATAGGAGCTAGATGCCCAGTCATTATTGATTTCTTTTTCTTTTGGAAGCTTTATCCTAGCATATCTGTTCATAAGCAGTCTTTCCAATATGACCTCAAGATATTTTTATGACTGAGTATGCAAGTTACTGGAATGAGCAAAATTTAGAGAAGGTTTAAACTTCTCTTTTGTATTCAAAAGAGTGCATTTAACATTATGAACTAGTGACAATTTAAAACTGAAAAAATAAAAAGATGCACTCAGCCTACCCAATATATAAATTTTCTCTTTCCACTCTTTTTATTCTAAACATTTTTTCAAAAATGACAGGTTTTATTTTATCTATTTCCAACCTTTCAGAGTACCTTCTGCTTTTAATGTTTACATTTAAACATACACATGGAAGGAAAATTATTTCTGTCTGTAACATTAAAGAAATAACCATCAACCAAGTACCCCAATTTCTTGCCGTTTCTTCTGAAGCATTTTAGATGTTCATAACCAAAGTTGTGATACTGTGTTGGTTAACCTGTATAAAATGAACAATTTTCTTTTGAGCAAATTTAGCCAATAGGTCTAGCAGATCTGCTTACCAGGGTTAAGAAGGGATTGGGCCCCATCTTATGTGACATTATCCATTATCACTAGTTTTAAGCTATGCGGATATGGAATTTTCATCTTAGCTGAGTGGACTGGAATGTATTTCTCTTAGGTTCCTTCTAATCCCATTTTCTAAAAGTATGTAAATAATTCTGTACTTTATAGCAATCATTGATTTTCCAATTTTGGGAAACAATTTTTGATACCATTCTCAGTTATCCTCTATGTGTGTCTTCACAAGATAGCTCCTAACTGCCCAATGTTTAAGTAAAACAATTATTCACATAAATATTGATGTAACTACTGAGTAATGAATTGTGGTCTACTAATTTTTTGTTCCATTAAAAAAAAAATCAGATGGAGTTCCTGTTTGTATAGGAAAGTAAACAATTAGTATTAGTTTCATTTACAATAAAACTATTAGATAGCCATCATTTTTATGCTAAGACAACTTTTTCTGGCTCAATTGGTGCTGATGTAGAAATCCCAGGCATGTGAAATAAAGTCTTGATTTTTATTTTGCTGTAGGGAATGCATGAACTCCTAGCACCAATTGTCTTTATTCTGCATTGTGACCACCAAGCTTATCTACATGCAAGCGAAGCTGCACAACCAAGGTGGGTATCTTGCATTTCTCCATACAAAACAAATTATTAGGGTATTGATCTCAAGCAGTATGTGGATCAACAAGCACCGCATGCAGTTTGCAATGTAATGCAAATAGTCAAAAACCATGTTTCAACAATGACATGACATCAGGTAAAAGACATATCAGTACTACTCTTTAAAGAGAGGTCCGTTAACCTGGTCCAGAGACCTTTTAGTCCTCTGTATCCCCAAGGTAGGAAATTCCTGATATCAACAGCCATTTGTTCCGCAGGGTGAGAGGGGAAGATCTTCATATACAGCATAGGATATAAAACTGCGGTTGCACGAAATA
The DNA here is from genome assembly GCF_965112155.1 of Podarcis liolepis. Classification (NCBI taxonomy): domain Eukaryota; kingdom Metazoa; phylum Chordata; class Lepidosauria; order Squamata; family Lacertidae; genus Podarcis; species Podarcis liolepis. The sequence goes on along the minus strand of NC_139563.1, from coordinate 38,987,993 downwards.
ACATATGGATCATTAGAGTGTTTTATCATTGTCAGGGTCCAAACAACCCTTTATGCAAGCACTTCAGCATGCACTAGGGGCTGCAGCAAGAAGTAGGATGGGACATTCGCTGGCCCATGTGGTGTTCCACACATAGCGTTTTGGATCCTGGTCAATGTATGCAGGAAGAAAGTGTCAAGGTTTTTCAAAGTAACCATGTTTTGTGCATAATACCGCCGCTTATTTCCTTCTAGAGCTGTAGCCAGAGAAGAAAATGGATAAGAGGTGTCGTCACTGATTAATTGCTGCTAAAATGTGATAAAAATAGATTCTATTAAAATAAATTACTGCTTTGATAATTGTGTATTTGACCAGTAACAATATTTTTTGTTTTCAACGAACAGTGATAGATTGTGGAGTGATCAATTATTCTGGATCAAGCATATTCAAATAATACATTGTGGCACCCAGTAATTTGTTATTTGGAATAATTAGATGGTTACTTCATTGTAGTGCAGACAAGGCAGCTAATTTGTTTTTGATCTTTAGAGAGAGTAAGGACTTCATTTGTCTTCAGTGGAGTTACTTTTTTAATTACAAAGGCTAGTTGTACTTACTTTCAGTTCCTCTATAACTTAGCTTAAAATCTTCCAGAAATAAACTTTTACATGTTTTTGTTATTCTAAGCAGTGAGGAAATGAAAGCTCTTTTGAACCCTGAATACCTGGAGCATGATGCCTAGTAAGTTTCGATAATGTCATGTTTCTGTTACATTTCTATTATATTTGTATTATTATTAATCAAAGTACTTATCAAAAAACTTTTGTCTTTAGTGCTATGTTCATCCATCTTATGAAAACAGCAGAACACTGGTTTTCTACCTATGAGCACGACAGTCAAAAGGTACATGCTGATAAAAATCAAGTACTTTTTGAACTTGTAGAATATGATTATTAAAGAACAGAGGTATAATAGGAAATAAGACAGGAGTTAACATTTCTAAAATATGTTGAAACAAAATCTTTGAAGTGCTTTTTCCTGAGGTATCTTGTTTGAGAGTCTCCCCAAACCTTCAGCCCACCTTAGGCAAATGTAGTATTGCGGGATCTCTTTAACTGTGGTTAAGTGATAAGGAGTGGACTGTACAATTCTGCCTACCTTCTTCTATTCATTAGATGAATGTGTAATTGGATTTTATGAAACCTCCCAACTGTCATTGCAAAATAAGAAATTTTAGCAGTTTCGCTGTTATTTTTGGTCCTTGTTTTGGTGTATTTGGTGTATTTTGATGTCAATCTTCATAGATTAAATTTATACACCCACCCACCAATGACATTCTGGTCTGGAATGTTTGTCTATGAAAAAAATACCCCCTCAGTTGCTGGAGATAATATGTTGGTAATATCTGCATTCCAACAATTGGATATTTGTCTGGTTTACCAATCACATTAAACAATAATTAAAAATAAACTATGATTTAACAAGAATAAGTGTAGGTGCGTTCTGCTAATTGCATGCCCAGTTTGTTCCCCGCTTCTCTCTTTGCTGTGCTGGAAGCAAAGACTGGATTTATGCTATGTGTGAGCTTGCACTTGTGGTTTGTTTCCCCAAAATAAAGTATGATTGGTAAGCTAAGTAAACCTTGACTTCTGCTCCTGGTTTATTTGGAGAAAAAAACATGAGCGCTGGTTTGAATGCAATGCTAAGCCAGCCTCAGGTTTGTTTTCCTCCCAGCATATCAAAGACAGGAATGTCAGAGGAGCAAAATGGGCCCCATAACCTTTTCTCATTAAACCATAGTTTATTTTAAACTGTAGTTTCAGGTTACATACAAGCTGGACCTTTACTAAAATTTTGTATTAGAATGTGCTCTAATAGTATAGTTCATTTTACATTTTACTTTGTTGTTGTTCTTTCCTTAGGAGAAAGATGCAATGATGACACCTGTTCCGTTTGCTAGACCACAAGATCTAGGCCCATCAATTGCTATAGTAGCGAAAGTAAATCAGATTCAAGATCATTTATTAAAGAAACACGATATCGAACTCTACATGCATTTGAACAGGCTAGAGATTGCTCCCCAGATTTATGGACTGTAAGTCTTTTCTCCATTTATTTTACTTTATGTAGTGGATGTGGAATTTAGTGGAGCTGATTTCTGAGTAATGTATAGTTATTGTGACATTAACCTACACTCGAAAGTGTGACAGCAAGGACCCCTTTTCATCCCAAGGCTAGACATTTTTCAGTTTAGGGAGGTGCTACGAACTTCTCCAATTCCAATGCTTTTATGTCTACACTTTTGCAAGAGAGGATGGGAGGAAAACCAGAACAAATTGGCCTCACTGATGTAGCCTCCTTGGTTGCACCCATGTGACCTTATTGGCCCTGTCTCCTTGACCTCCCTACCAGATCCAGGAACTACTAGCTGCCACTTCAGAAACACTACAACAAAAGCAGGAAAAGAAGCTAAATTGTTAACGCTTCAGCTTTTCTGTTTCATTATAGGAACCAGTGACATTTGAACTGTGGCCAGTGACATTCTCAGTAGTATGATAGGGGTAATACATAATTAGGAGACTATAGTACCTGTAGGTGTTCAACAAGTTCTTGATATTCTCATATCTTTTTAAAATATAGTTTTGAATTAGGCAACATAGACTAGACTCTACAAAACTGGGGGAGATTTATTCATCTTAAGGAAACATTAGGCTGTCCTTCTTCTGTTGTTAATACTTAGTAAAAAACATCTTCATGGTGTGTAGGAAAGAAATTCTAGTGTCAGCCAGCTGTGTTCTTTTGAAGCATATAAATTCACCTTGCTCATTGCCTAACCGCCGGCAAAGGACTACAGATGGCTACATTAACTAATAGATACTGTTCATATTCCAAATTTTGCAAATAAAGCACCCTAAAAAATATAAATGAACATAGATTACATCCCTTATGAATGCTTAATATCTAGTAATGTTTATCTTGTTTAGTATAAAATAATGTATTTTTCTCACAAATATTGCTTTCATTGCAATATTTAAACTTAAAAATACTGTATTATATATACTGTACATTTACCAGCTTTTCTGCATTCAGAGCATTTCATTAAGAATAAGGCACAAGAGCAAAATGTCACTCTTTTGGAAACCTAGGCTAGACAGTGTTGAATAAGATGCATCAAGAACAATATTAGAACCTACCTTAATCAGACTTACATAAACTATGTACAAGCAAGAAACAAATAATGCTTCAATGAGCACAAAAATGAATAGAGATGTACTGCAGTGGATGCAATTTATGGCAGATTAAAAATGCTAAAATATAAAATGTGTAACACTGACAAACTGGCACAAGACAAATGCTTGGTTCCTCTGCAATGCCAAAGCATGTTTTCACGTTATGTGAATGAACCTTGACCAAACTTCAGGCCCTCATATGCTCCGTCCTCTATTCACATGCTGCAATAACCTCCTCCCTTTCTTTCTTATAGCAAAATATAGTTTGTCTCTATGTCTGCATTATTACACTATGGTACTTGCTTGTCTTGCAAATCATGATTGTATACCACAGTTTGATGAGTGGTTTACAATTATTGCCGTCACTTTTTGATAATGCATTAGTAATATGGAGGCATACACATAAGAGGTCAGTGCTGAAGTAGGGGAAATAGAACTGCAGAATGTAAAGGAGACATTCAGATCAATGTGGGAAGATGACGTTGGGATAGATAGTGGTAATCTGTGGTCTAACTTATGCCCATGGGTTGCAAGTTACCATAAATAGCATAATGTGGAAAAAATGAAAAGAAGAAATATTATCAAGTGTGATTACTAAAACAATTATTTCCCAACTAGAGCCTCGTGTGCAGATTAGTACACAGTCCTTTGGAATCTGCTGTAGACTACCACTGTAACAAAATGTCAATTGGAATCTTAACTTGTGGAATAATTTACCAGTAGTACTGTCAAAACAGTTAGACTTATATCATAGTGATTTGTCAGTTCCCACTATATTGGCAGTGAGAAAAAATACCTAGGTCTTTTCTCTTTCTAATAACTGTGTGCTAGTATTTGAAAAGTGCAAATGGTATAAAACATCAGCATACTGTAATTATTTTTGTCTCTAGTGCTGTCAGACTCCCCCCCCCCCCCAAATAATTTCCAGTACTAAGTTGAGTGGTCTCCTTAATTTTGTTAGTGTAGAGAGATACTATTATTTGATTTGGTATAAAGAAAACTATTTACTACCCAACAGGCTGGAAGAGGAAAGAGATATTGTGAAACGTTTCATGCTTGTATATTCAGTGACAACATAAGATAAAGTTGTGAATCACAGGAAAGGATATGGAATTAGAACAATTCTTAAGAGTTGGGAAGGACTCAAATGCAATGATGATCCAATCTAACTCACCTCACAGAGAACACCCAAAGCCATTTATGGTTGATGATTGAAATAGGTTTTTCCCTAATATACCAAATTTACATTTATGCTTTCCCTTAGTAGATGACGTGAACAGTTGTCATCAGCCTCTTTCTGTCATTCATCAAAATGCTTGAAGAATGTAGTTCCGTCCTTAACAAATAATTCCTGAGGGTACAGCCAACATTCCTTCAGCTTGACTTAATATGGGATAAATGTTTATATTAATTTTCTAGTCTTTCACCATGTTTCTTGAACTGTAGCACCCAGATCTGAGACTGCTGTTCTGAGAGGTATCTTAACCAATGGTGCCAAGAACAAAATTACTGCTTCCAGGGTCTTGGATGTGAAGTGATTAATACAGCCCAAAAAAGAAATGGTCCACTTGTACTAATGCACCAAATTGTTGATTTGTATTCTGATCATACATAAACTCTGGATTTTTCTCTGCAAAATTGCATCCTGGAAAGCTGGAATTCCAAGTTGTTACTATTTATTTATTTATTTGATTGATTGATTGATTGATTCACTGCTTGCTGCAGAAAAGTCTCTGACTGACTTACAAAGATTAAGAGCCAAAAGGGGCTAGCATAAATCAAAAACAGTACCTTCCAATCAAACCATGAACAATAAGCAGTTTAAAAAACTGCAAAAACTTACTAAATCATGGTGCTGAAACATGTGTTTGATTATGTGTCTTTGCTGAGCATTGGTATGGGAAATTGTTGCTTATTGACCAATCTTAGGTTATTCAGGTGTGTGTGTGTGTGTGTTTAATGTATTGCTTATATGCCCAAATGGCTGTAGTTCTTCATGGTTTTTATAATATCAGGGTGAGACAGACATTCTCCAATCTGCACACTTTATCTGAATGAAGCCTCTCCTCTTTCCTTCCTTCCTTAATATATACTAGTGAGTTTCTGTGGCGTTTGCCACTCAAGGTTAGATTTGACCAAATGTCTTTGTTGTCCCAAATACTGTCACAAAAACACAGGACTCCTAACATTGAGAAGGTTTTTGCTATCCCTTCCCCATCAAATCACCAAAAAATAGTTAACAAATGTAGTAGGTCGAATACAAAAGTGAAATGAAGCCATCCATTCATTATGTTACGGGCTTATAAAGCTCAATGAATCACTTGTGTAGCCTCTATCCATTTAGGCTGGATTTAAATTAACAATGTTGACAGATGTGCGTCTCCTTATAAACTCCATATGGCTTGAAGACTGCTTTTGTTGCTATTACAATATAGTATGATAAAAAATATAGTATGATGAAAACAATAGTGCTATGCAAAGGGCATGTTAAGGGAGAGAACAGCTATTTGCTTGTTTGTTGGTTGGTTTGTCTTCCTTCAACCAAGCACACTTATCCTAGGTAAATTGCTGATCAGAAGGTCAGCAGTTCGAATCCCTGCAACCTAGCAGTTCGAAAGAACACCAGTGTAAGTAGATAAATAGGTACTGCTGCATCAGAAAGTCAAACAGCGTTTCTGTGCACTCTGGCATTTGTCACATTCCTCTGTGCACCAAAAGCGGTTTAGTCATGCTGGCCACATGACCCGGAAAGCTGTCTGTGGACAAATGTCATCTCCCTCAGCCTGAAAGCGAGATGAGCGCTGCAACCCCATAGTAGCCTTTGACTGGACTTAACCATCCAGGGGTCCTTTACATATTACCTTTACCTTTAAAGAAAGGCATATACACATAAATGGGACACTGGCCTGTGGAGATCAGTGGCGTCAGCCCTTTCACTTCTACATCATTTACTTTGGCTGGCATCTGTATGGGAGTTCTGCTGCTTATCATCAAGATAAGCGTAGGCATCCTTGCAGAACTACCAAGTGCGCAAAGGAGCATGATCAACAGTGAGGGAATACAAAAGAGAGTGAGATGGGATGGTTAGAAACATAGGTTAGCACAGTATCTGAGCCTCCTGCACCATGCCAAGGTTTGTGTATGCAAAGTCAAATTGCGGGGAAGAGTTTGGCTTTAGCCACCCACTTTACTTGAAAGAGCTAGTTGGGCCCTGCGCTTGGCATAAGTGCAGCGATTCATCCTTTTTAAAAAACAATTATATCCCATTTTCCTGCTTTGGAAGCATTCATAGCAGCCAACAAAAATAAATACCAAAATGCGCCTAAAAACCAATGAAATGTAATAAAAACAATTTTAAAAACAGATGAAGATAAAGCCAGTAGAACAAGCAAAGGGCATAATAGCTGTTGTGTCTGCAAACAAACGGAAAATATTTAGACAGTGCCAGAAGGTAAGGAGAGAGGAAACAGGTGGACATCTCTGTGAAGAGGGTACAAAAGCCTGGACACAATGGCTGAAAACGTCATTTCCCACAACCCCATGTGCATACTTTAAGATGCTGAGGGTTTGCAGAGCAGAGCCTCAGTCAAAGGCCTCAATTTATCAAAGGATGCACATATAGATAAGGTACCCAAACTACCATATCTGCAGTATTTGTAAAACCATCTTTTTACATGCCATTTTGCTTTTTACATGCCATTTTGTGTTTATAAAATGATCTGCTTATAAAAATGCATAGATGTCTTACTTCCAGATGAAATAAAAGTCAATGAAAGGATTAGACCCTATAAAATGCTGACAGATTGAATATTCAGTGTAATTGTACAGTTATATGAGCTAACAATGATTAATGCCCTAGATTAAATGGTATTTAAATGTTAATTTCTCTGACCCTTAAATCTAATAAGTTATAGTGCAAAGTAATTATTGCGAGCCACTTTGTGCCTTGTACTGTTGCTAGCACTTGTAGTACAAACACGAGGGCAGGTGTTGTACACAGCTACAGGAGAAGTTTGAAGGGAGCTGTTAAGTGAACCAGTCTGTGCTGTTTTCCCCCGTGCTATTGTATGTTCTGAATGATTATTATTATTTACTTCAAAAAGTGAAGGCAGTGTTTTGAAACCAAAGTGTTGCACTGTGTCTGTGCTGCAGAATAGACACATGAGAAGTATAAAGTAAGCTCCTCAGTGGATCACTAAACTGGCGCTGCACGTGTGCTCAGTCTCACACAAACAGAACGCACGTAAATGGGGAGTTGCCTGTACAGTGGTACCTCAGGTTAAGTACTTAATTCGTTCTGGAGGTCCGTTCTTAACCTGAAACTGTTCTTAACCACTTTAGCTAATGGGGCCTCCTGCTGCCGCTGCCGCCGCTTCCAAAGATTTCTGTTGTCATCCTGAAGCTCTTAACCTGAGGTATTATTTCTGGGTTAGCGGAGTCTGTAACCTGAAGCATATGTAACCTGAAGTGTATGTAACCCGAGGTACCACTGTACTCTGTTTCCAGCAGTCTCTAGTCAGTCATTCTAGGAAGCTTGCAAATCCTGTCCGCAGCAACTGGCATTCAAAAATACACTGTCTCTGCATATGGAGGTTTCGGTTAGCTGTCGTAACTAATTGTTAGTAAAGCCAAGCAAACCCACAAATTACTCAGAATATTTATATTGCCTTTATAGGTTGTTATAATTTAGTCACAGAATCTGTATGTATTCTAAATTCTATCAGGTATGCTTCCTTTAGCCTTTTGTGCAGCGGAGGGCTCGTGTGTGTCAGATGAAAAGAGATAATGTAATTGATATTCTTGAGCCACTTTAGCTTAAATATGGATTTAGACTTTGTTCAGTAATTTGCTTTCCTGCATATGGTGTCAAAAGTGATTGGTATATAAGTAGGATGAAAGATGGGTTGAGAAATGGGAAGTATCCATTTGAGTTCTATTCTCTTGCCACTTAATTATATGCTGAGATGTTAATGAATAGAACTGAGTAGCTGTGAGGATAGAATACAGATTTGTCATGTTACTCCTAGATGCAGGTGATGTGCCTTCAGTCTCAAGTGCTGAAAGTAACATATAGTCGGAATAGATGCCTGGCAAGTAAACTTTCATAGCACCTCTTGTCAAAATGTCCTGGGGGTGAAAAGACTGCCAACTTTAACATTGCTAAGCACTGGAAATTAAAGTGAAAATCTGGACTAGATGAAGACCTTTGGCCATGTGAGTTTTTATTATGAATATTCAAGAAATATATTCCAGGATATTTGGAAGACTGTTTTTGCTACTCTTTGAATTGTTATCTTTGATGTGACTGCACAAGGTAGCATAGTAATCTTACAGTACTGATCGCCACAAGAATGGATCCTTCTACTAAGCTACCCAGGAATGATGTTACAGTGGTACCTCGGGTTAAGAACTTAATTTGTTCTGGAGGTCCGTTCTTAACCTGAAACTGTTCTTAACCTGAGGTACCACTTTAGCTACTGGGGCCTCCCGCTGCCCCTGCTGCGCGATTTCTGTTCTCATCCTGAAGCAAAGTTCTTAACCCGAGGTACTATTTCTGGGTTAGTGGAGTCTGTAACCTGAAGCATCTATAACCCGAGGTACCACTGTATATGACTGCTAGTGTGAAAAAAGAAATAACAAAACAGATGTACATAAAAGGAGTTACATGAGATTTGTGGGTCATATTGCACAAAAAAGGCAAATAAGGCAATAAGTTCCTTAAAACATATATCTTTAATCCAGTTATAATGGAATTGTTTGCCACAATCTGATAGTATTGTTTTGGAAGCAGTAGAAGAATCAAAGTTGCATGAAACTTAATTTTTACTTTGAGGACTGTTGTGATTTAGAAGATGTATGCCACCAGCATACATGCACGGGGTGAAAGCTGGTCATAGGCTGCTAGAATGAATGTCTCTTTCATTCGCACAGAGTTAATGCTAGGGAAGCATACTATAAAAGGATAATTCATAGTTTTGACCTCAGTTTTCTCCAAACCATAGTAGGAGTTAGAACTTTTAGGAACTTCACTCTCGTGGCTGCAGAATGATTTTAACAGCATATATAGATACTTGCTATATCGTAAGACTGCTTTAAATGATTCCTAATGTAGCTGTGCTTAGCTAGTGATAAGCAAGCAGTATGTTGGGTAACAAGTAGGTCAATCTAAGCGACCACTTTGGGCTAAGATGAGCAACAAGCCAATGTATAAGGATGCAGCCTTATATCCTTGCATGTGTATTTAGAAGAACTGCATATTGTTGGTCATTATAGGCAAACAGGATGCTGAATTAAATGGACCTCATCAGAACTGCTGTTATAGGTAGGCAAGGTCCATTCATTCATTTCTTTTCCTCTAGCCCAACCTAAAATGAAGATCAGTCTAGCTCCGTATTCAAAAAGGATATTTTGATAAATATTTTTTTCCTACAAAGAATCAGAAGCATAAATGAATTGGATGGATCTTTGCAGAATGAAGAAAACAGTTATATGTGTAATACAGGGTTGACACTATTTTGGCTTATGCAAATATAAATGAAATAAAGTGGAAGATTTGTCGGGATAATTATATGGCAATCCATTTAGCACCCTGGAAATAGGATCACTACAGCCCTTCAGGTTTAGACTTAAAGATAATACAGTGAAGATTTGTCTGCGCAGACTAGTTACCTTTCTCTCCCCCCCCCCCTGCATGTGATTGTGTGGATAAACTTCAATGTGATCTAGTCTGTTCACATGGGAGGAGAAAGAATGCACGTTTTCAGGCATTTTCTTGGAAATGACTACTGGGTACTGTATGTTGTTAAGTGTTCATTCCAGTTCACACATTTCTCTTCACAATCCCATAAATGGAAAGGATCATATTGGGGGGGAACGTACCCTAGAAATCACTTAAGAGTTTCACCACTATCGTCCACAGGATGTAGATTTGCATCCACAATCACTTTATAAAGTTAAGATAGTCAAGGAAATCTCTCCTGAACATATTAGGACCAGTAAATCTCCTAGGAGAAATACTGCAAATTTGTAATTTAAGAGTAAGCTTTTCAAAACAGTAACTCTGTTTTAAATCTGAATTGCATATTAAAAATGTGTGTTACTAAAGCCTTGATATTATGTAAATATGTTTAATCTTATTTAAATTTCCTTTTATACAGTAAATTATTATGATAATAATTTTTAACATTTATAGACTGAGAAATATATTCCAGTCCTTTTATAGAACTAGGAATGGAGATCTGTACGATTGTCGTCAGTTCATTTTTTTGCAGCATGTATTGTTGGGTTTGAATAATCACACGTCAGTGTAAACAAAGAGCATATGTAATGGGGGGGGGAAATCCTGCTCTGTGAAAGCAGTATCGTAAATTGTGCTACCATTTAGAATGGGTGAGTCACACAATGGTTTTCATTAATCTTGCGGGGGGGGGAGCGAGTTTCCCTTTTCCACATCTGTCAGGATAGAAACTTTAATGAGGAGCCTGCTTTAGTCAAACTGAGAGCAAAAGTATTTAAACCTTCAGTATCTGTTCTGCGCTAGAGTAAAACTTTCTTAAGACCAATACTGCACCGACTAGGAATCTCAGTACCGCTTAAGAGTATCTGCCGCCACATTCAAGGAGCAGAACAATACAGGATTGTGTTTGCAATTGTGGGAAGGGATAACCTGATGGAAGTATATTGTATGGAATGTAAGTTGTGTTTCCCAAGTGTTGACAAACTTAAAACCATCTCTAAGGGTACACAGCTTTTGCCTGCAAATTAGTTTGGATCAGTTTGGGGGTAATTAGGGATGTTTCCACACTAATTGACAGCCAGCACGTGCTAACTGTGCTTACTAATGACTCATGTTGGCTTTGTGTGTTTGTGTGTGTGTGTGTGTGTGTGTGTGTGTGTGGCTGTTGTTGGTTGAAAATACCAGCCGAACACTACTCCGTTATCCTAGAGTAAACTTACAGACTGCACAGTTGAGCTATGATCATGAGTGGCAGAGAGAGGATTTTAAATCGGCATCAAAAAATTATCTCAACAAAGACTGTGTATGGGAAGGATCTGTATTTATGGGAATCAGATGCAGATATGCCAAAAACTCTGAAGAGGCTTAGCACAACCATCCTAGCATTGGCACCGCCTTCTGACATTTGTTATTGCCATGGTTATGTAGCGATGTGTGTAAGTGTGTTTCACTGACCTGCGGTATCACTCCAAGAAGAGGAAATCATTATGCAGGGCAAACATTGGGCACTTGAGATATCTTGGACTCCCACTCCCACCATGCCTGGCCCATTGACATAGTGGCTGGGAATTATAGGAGTTGTGTTCCAAAATATCCAGAGAGAACTAGGTCGAGGAAGACTGCTGCAGGATGTGACCCTCAACCCTCACTACTGCCTGCAGGAAATCTTCACTAGACAACCCAGCTACGTACTTGTATTAGTATGGTTAAAACAATATGTTAGAGAACTCAATTTGTTTTGCTAAAATATGCCCCCAGAAGCTTATTAATAAGAATAACTTGTTCTTTTCTAAAAAGACATCTTACAACACATTCAGGTGACAGTGGGAGGCATAAGACCAGTTTTTCAGGTCTGCACAACCGTGTTGCCTATTCAGTGTGCTTCATGTACAAGGTCATTATAAATATAAACTGCAGTATGTTCTGGTGAGGCCTACTGCAAACACTGTTGAGACGTCCTGCAGTCACATTTTTCATATGCGAAAAACAAGTGTGTGCCTTTTTTTGCTAAACATTTGAGGTGTGCTTTTATATACCTTTTATGCCAGTGGTGAGCTTCTAAATGGTGCTTCAGAATTATGTTATTCAGCCTTGCCTGTGACATCACCAAGCAGCTGTGTTGCATTATACTTAAAATAGCATTAAACCTTTACATTTTAAATGAATATTTTTCTTTGCAGTGATCTAGAATGCATAATAAGCATCTGTGGGCTATGCAATTAATGTCACTTGTGAGGAAGGACCTTCATGATGCACAAGGGCTTCAGCACTCTTAAATTATGATTCCTTTACTGCACTCATGGGATAAATTCTATATCCCCCAGATGCTTATTATGTATCTTCTATGTCCCTTAATTCCTATTAGCTGGATTAGCAGTTGTTGTGATGTTGAGGTTTATGGTAATTTAACTGGGATTGTTCTTACAGATCAATAAATAAACTTTGCAAAACTTAACTCTGTATTATCTTTCAGCTTTGATGCATACAATGTGCTAATAATTTAACAGTATGTACGAAAATATTTACTTACATGAGCTTGAGACGTTACTATGGAAATACAGGCAGGCCCATCAGTATAACTGATTGATTGAAAGATGCAGAGAAACTTAATACAAACAGTTAAAATACCATATTGTAATGAAAAGGAATAATTTGTTAAAATTACTGTTATTGCTCCCAGTGGTAAAGATTCTTACTATATTATGTGTACAACCCATGCATTAAACACAAAAATGATGGCTCTAAAGCTATTTTAAAAACACAAGTTGAAATGAATATTTGTTTGTGGGCTGATATTTACTAGTTATCTTTTCCCTTAATTCTCAAATGTTTTGAATTTTACCTGCAATGATATTGCTTTCTATGAAAGCAGAGTAGATGCCAGCTGGAAAAAAAAATCTTGAAGAATTATATGAAATCCTCGATGTATAGCCTATTCTGGCAAATTAAGTCAAGTAAGTAAGCCCCACTGAATTCAGTGCAGCTTACTACTGCATAGACATGTACAGAATTGCTCCATGAAGCCAATGCAGCCATTTCATAGAAGTGTTTCCTGGGCTCATCCTTATACATTTAATAAAGTTTTCCCATTGACATCATAGGGGGTTTGGCTCCACCTGGTGGATGAAGGCAGGAGAAGAACTTCCTGGGAAGTAGGCGGCTCCCGTTCAGTTTTTGCTCTTGCCTTCCAATGATCCAGTCACATCGCCCTTTGTTACCACACTTTTCTTCATCTTTAGGGTTATTTATTCTGCTTCTCCTTTAAACTATATATTTTTTACTTTTCTCCTGTACCCATTGTTTTTGTACTCTTCTTTCCATATAGTCTTCCCTTCTCTAATGAGACAGAATACCTCCCACCCTTTTCTGTTTTAATCACATCCTTTCCTAATTCCTTTTCTCCTCCTCAAACAAGAAAAAAAAGACCCCAAAAATCATTCTCAGGGGGTTTCTGCCATGACACCTTTGTAGCCTCACTGATTTGCTCCTGGACATGCACCTTAACCCCAAAGTGTTGGGATTTCAGCCCAATCAGAGAAGAAGACTGTCGCTGTGGCCTCTCCACATCCTCATGGCTCTGTTATCCCGGTCACATGGCAAATGTAGATTCTAGATTGTGAGCTAGACAGGTACAACCCACTGAAGCAGGCCCAGCTGAGACCTAGGAACCCACCTCTTCCTCTTGAAGGTTGCGTATGGCCGTTCCAACACAGTCACCCCTCCAGCCGCTTATCAAACAAAGATGTTTCAGACCAGCCTCTACCAGTGACACTGACTCCACAGCAGTTCACAAGGCCACCAAAAAGACAAAGCAGCCTAGCAGCAGGACGAGGCCAGGAGAGCTCACCACCTTGGAGAACCGGTAAGGTCATAGCCACTTCTCCCTCCACCTACCTGACAGAGTGCAGTGACTGACTCAGGCATGAAATCTCTTCCAATACCCTGTGGGTTCAGCCTGGATGGCTAGTAAAATCCATACTCCAGTTTTCAGTCAAACAGGATGTTTCTTTCGGCATTGCAAGGCCAGTCGCGAAACAACCTCAACCAGCAAGTGATTGAAGGGTTGGCACATCAAATATGAAAAAAACAAACCACTTGTGCATTGTAGACCCAGCTCAACTACAGCCCACCCACTCTACTACCCTCTGAGGAGGACAAATTAGGAGCTTTGAAGATACTTCAGCTTCCTCTCCATTGTCTCCACAAACAGCGACCCAGGACTTTACCACACCCATTCCTGACACAACACCAGTGGGCTTCCAACTCACAAAGGACATACACAAGCCCTGCTTGGCTGCATATTATTGGAAGTAGGCAGATCCACCGCTCCCCTCCTTGCCTAATCCTTGCTGCATGCTTCCTTCTTGCAGTCCATGGGACTCTCAAGAGTCTCCTCCAGCACCATAATTCAAAAGCATCAATTCTTCGGCAATCAGCCTTCTTTATGGTCCAGCTCTCATTTCCATACATCACTACTGGGAAAATCATAGTTTTAACTATACAGACCTTTGTCGGCGAGGTGATGTCTCTGCTTTTTAAGATGCTGTCTAGGTTTGTCATTGTTTTTCTCCCAAGAAGCAGGCGTCTTTCAATTTTGTGACTGCTGTCACCATCTGCAGTGATCACATTACAATCTACCAATACTGGGGAACCTGACGGCTCTTGGGCAATATCCTCCATAGGGTCCGACCTCTTTGCCTTTCAGGGTGTGGAAGAAAGGGAATGGAATACTAGTTCTGTGGTGGACAAACAGCTGTCTCATTGCTTATTTCAAGACGCTCATAATATGCCACACCTCTGTTGCTCAGGAGCAGCAGTAGACCTTAATGCTAAGTCATCAGAACCTACCCCCTCTCCTTCCAAGGGGGCAGTGGTGTTTCCTGAGACCCAACCTTCTTCTAAATTTGTACCAGCACGAGGCCTATTCAAGAGAATCACTAAAACAGGATGAGATACTCCCACACAATACAAAAAGTTGGTCCAACTAACCAACAATTATCAAATCCTGGATACTGAGATCATTGACCTCTTGAAGACCACATTGCAAACCCAAATCAGGATCCCAACTGTGTCTACAAGACACTACTCAAAATATCCATGTCAGCGGCATTTGTGGCAGAAGCCACCTTGGACTTCACCCAATTCACAGTGTGCTCAATGGCAGCAGGCGTGGGAACTTGCAGGTCGCAGTGACTGAAACACTGGGAAACAGACAAAACATACAATATCAATTTCTCCACAGCACCCTTTGTAGGTGGAAACTGTTTGGTGAAAAGGCCCTGGAGCAGCTCTGTAGATGAAGGTCCTGGTCACTTAACAAGATGTCAGGTGCTACTCTACATGTTATACATCTTACCAGGCGAATTAGTTCTTTTGGAACTACCACTAGACTGCAGGCACCACAACTACAAGTCTAAGCCATCCTGGAACAAGCACCGCCACTCTCCCAGATGATGACAGGGAAACAAGTTTGGGTCCTCCAAACCCCACCCACCCGGTACACCAGTAAATGGAAACAATGACACGGGTATCAGACAGGTGTGGGTAGGTTCCAGACATTCATCAATGCCTGGCAAGATACAGCTGCAGACCACTGGTTTCTCAACATTATATCACAGGGGTACAGGATCATCACCAGTGTCACTTGCCCCAGACAAAATTGCATTGCGTGGGATTGCATACGATACCTTCTCAACATGGGAGCCATAGAACAGGTACTTCCAGTAGAGTTCTGCTTTGACATCCACTCTATATTCTTCATCATGTCAAACAAGGACCAACACTTCTGGTCCTGGATCTCAAGTAACTCAATTAACAGGTGGTCTTCAGAAAAGGATTCAAGATGAATTCCCGTTATTCAGCCAAGAAATCCCTCCACATCAAAGACTTATTTCCATGGACCTACAGGATGTATACCTTCTCATTCTTTTCCACCCAAGCTGCCACAAATACCTCCAGTTTGCCATAGGACCCCACCATTTCCAATACAAAGCCGTCTCCTTCGGATGGGCCTCCTCTCCCTACTCTTTTCACGAAGATAATGATTGCCTTGGTGGCCCAAGTTACATCACAGCTTTGGATGACCATGAAATAGTGGATCGGAGATACCCCTTGCTGGATGCTAATAAAGCAATGAAGAGGGGAAACTCCTCTTTGGAAATATTAAATCTACCTGTTAACTATTGAATCACAACTTACTGATTTGTTTAAAAGTAACTTATAGGCACATATATTTGCTGGCAAACTTATGGTAGCCTTGAAATCTGATTTGATTGTTCTTGTTTCGTTTCGTTTTTTACTTCAGGTTCTAAAAATAAAAGTAAGCCGTGTTATTGAAGAGGAGATATATTGATCAGAAAACACTTTGACATAGCCAAATTATACCTTTTCAGATGCAGGTTCATGACAGATTTTTCTTGTTCTTCCTTTCCTTTTAGCTGGCTCTTGCTTTGTTTACAAATTGCTACAAGAGATGAGATCCTATATAATTTCTAGATTATGCCCTATAGAAATATAAATGAAATTATATGATCTTGTTGTGGCTCTAAGTATGCAAACACCGCCATTTCAAAAAAAAAGTATGAAAAATAGAAAGCAACTTGAGAGAGAAAATAATACAAAATTAAATATTTTGATATCAAGGCAAATGAAATGGTGAAGTAACAAATGGGTTGCATGCAATTAATTTGGCACTTCCTTTTAACCGCAAATGGTTCATTTTATACACATCTGCAAGGCAGTGTTTTGTTTTTTTCTTATTGGATCTTTTAGTAACCTTCTACTACAGTACATAAATACACATTTCTGCCTGCTTGGTATTTTTTCAGATGATGATTGCAGAATCTCTCATCTGAGCTGCTTAGAAAGAGTTTTTGATATTGTAATTTTTACAGGACAAATTTGAACTTAGGCCATGATAGCACCATGGATCTTCCACCTGAAAGTCTGCCCACAATTCTGACAATCACTTTGAAAATCCATCCAATTATATTGCTTCCAGGCAGTTTCCTAGGTAACAGCCATACAGTTTGAGGAACGGGGGCTATCCACATCAGAAGAAACAAAAACAAATGGCAGTATTCCCAGTTTTCCAATACGTTTTAATTGTAAATTGTTACTGAATGTTGTTTTAAAACCATGCATTTAATGCACTATAAAATATAGCATAGGTATTTATGACATTGCCAGTCCTTTTGATGCTAACACGGGCTTTTAGATTCTTTGTCGTCTCTGAATGTAATGGTTCAAATCTCTGCCCTTTTCTTCTCAGTGATAGCATGGTGTGCTTTATACAACATGTGTATAATATGTGTAAACACATTAGATCTGTTACAGGGGACCATCAGACCCAACTTGGTTTCTGCTAGTGTTCAAAGCCATGAACACTGCTAATATGCAAGCTCAGCATGAAGCTCTCACTGCAAGAAAATGAATGAAACATCAACAAAAAACAGAGTAGAGCTTTCAAATGGATATCATAGAATTGCCGAGTTGAAAGGGATTATGAGGGTCCTTTAGTCCAACACCTACAATGCTCTACCAACTGAGCTATATGGGAACCAAACAGTCAGGGCTAAGAAGACCGGAAATTGTGTATAGAAGGATTTATGGAAACTGTTCCACCAGAGGCTTTGAGGGAACATGAAGTAGAGCGGAATGGTACAAAGAAGTATGCTAGGCATGGAGACTTGCTGAAAGAGCCCAGAGGCTGAATGTGCAGCAACCTAGGAGTACTGCTGGATATGTGCAGCACACATGAGCAATCTATAAAGTCGTCTGCGATGTACTGGTCCTGAAGCGTAAGCTGGTGTCCGAGCCTGGAAGCCAAGGAAGATCTTCCTAGATGTTTTGGTGTACCAAATGTGGATGGTAGCTTTTCGGGTATGTGGCATTATCAGTTCATATTTACATTAGCTAGAAAATCTACGACACGTCAAGATTATTTCACTTAGTTATAATGCACTAACTGCTGCTGTAAAAACACTATTCTCATGCCCCAGGAAGACACTAAGGCAAACTGGCAGGTGTGTTTCTTCATAGCCTGTAAAAAGGTAGTTAAGACTGCACTATAATGAGCAATCCTCCCCACCCATTGACAGTTTGTCATTCATAAGATGATACGAGTCGCCCGTGTCAAAGAATATGAAATTAATGTCAACTAGCATCTGCGACATGGCTTTCCTCTAATGTGTGAGCAAGCTTCCTAGCAGAGAAATACAAAGCATGTTGACTTTTCATAAAGGCCCATTTAGCAAATACTGTTTTGGAATAATTAATTGCACAACTGCATAGTAAGCATAAATGCCAATCCTTTAAGCAGAGGTTACCTAAACATTTCAGACCCCCTGTATAATACAAACCCACATTTGTATTCACAACTAAAGCTTTTCGTTTATTTAAAAAAGCACTAAGTACTTTACAGGTAGTTTCCAGAACCTTGTTCTGTTGCACAGTGAGCAAAAGGTGCAGCTGAGTTGCACCATGTACAAAATGTTTTACCATTGAAAATACTCTGTTCCCACCTGTGAGGGTTTGATTAGCTGCTTGTGCGTGAAAACGTGCTCCCTCAGAGTTTGTGCGACCCCACAAACCTCCGTGTGTGACGGAGCTCCTCAGACATGTCTGCTCTAGTCACTAGTAGAGTCCGACAGTGGCTGTCTGCGGAAGCGTTTCCAGCAAAGAAGTTCCTTAACGGAAACGCGTCTCCTGGACTCACGGCGTGACAGTTTCCTGCGAGGTGTGGGTCTCCCTATGGGAGACTCCGATACCTCCCCACTGTTCTCGCTGGAAGCCTCCCTGAGCCCTCCCTCCTGCTCGCATTCCCTCAGAGACCCACTCCTCCCCCTGCTGGTCCCTGCTTCAGCAGTTGAGTCTCTTTCATCCTGCCTGAGTCCCTCCACCACCTGATGCTCTGATGGCAGTTCCCTGACATCCACCTCCCCTCCAGGGCCCCCCTCACCCCCTCCCAATTCCTCCCCCCTGGGAGGTGAAGGGCTAAAACCCCGAAACGAATCTTCCTCATCTTCTGACGTCTCGAACAATTCTCTCCATCGATCGTCGTCCTGGCCAGCTGCATCCTCCTCCTCTTCAGAATCTGGGAACCCCTCCAACTCCTCTTCCTCGTCGGTGGTGGCAAAGTATTCCCTTCGGAACCTCGCTACAGGCTGAGGTTTACGTGGGAACCTCTGATGAAAAGTCTCTATTAAAACCTCGTCATTGACATCCTCTGCCCTAACCCAGGTGTTTTCCGACTCCGGTTCCCCTTCCCACATTACCAAATACTCTACTTGATCTCCCTTCCACCTGGAATCGAGGATCTCCGCTACATGGTAGCTGTGTTCCTTCTCCTCCATTGCTGGTCCCCTAGTGACCCTCCCCTCACTGTCTCCTCTATACGGTGACAGCAACGACCTGTGAAAAACTGGGTGCAGCTTCATGTGGTTCGGTAACCGGAGCCTGAAAGCCACTGGATTGACCTGCTGTATGACTTCAAACGGACCCAGCCTTTTGGGTCTTAATTTCTTACAACCTCCTTTGAATGGCAACCCTTGGGTTGACAGCCACACCTGGTCCCCCACCCTGATGCTTTCACCTTCCCTCCTGTTTTTGTCTGCCTGCCTCTTATATTCCTCCTTAGCCCTGTTTAAGTTGAGTTGGAGCTGGCGATGGATCGCTTCCATTTCTTCCACGAACTGTTCTGCAGCTGGAACGCTCCAGTTCTCCCCCTCCCCCCCTGGGAAGGCTCTGGGATGGCACCCGTGATTAGCCAAAAAGGGGCTCATCCCCGTGGACACGTTCTCTGCATTGTTGTAGGCAAATTCTGCCAACGCCAACTTCTCCACCCAATCATTCTCTCTGTCATTAACATAACACCTCAAATATTGTTGGAGAACCCCATTTGCTCTTTCCGCCTGCCCGTTGGTTTCAGGATGACGGGCCGTCGAGAAATTAACCTCTACATGCAGTAAGCTCATGAGCTTCCTCCAGAACCTGGAAGTAAATTGTTTCCCTCGGTCTGAAACCACCCTCAAGGGGGCGCCATGCAACCTAAACACATTCTCTACAAACAATTTGGCGGTTTCTTCTGCTGTAACCGCATGTGAGCAGGCTATGAAGTGGGCCATTTTAGTTAACAGGTCTACTACAACCATGATGGCTGTTTTCCCTCTAGACCTTGGCAGATCAGTCATGAAATCTATTGCCACTGCTTCCCACGGTCTCTCAGGTGTGGGCAGTGGTTCTAATAAACCAGCCGGCGCCTGCCTCTCCCCCTTGGCTCTTTGGCATTGTTCACACCCTCTCACATACTCCCGCACATCTTCCCTGACCTTGGGCCACCAAAATTCCCTGGTAACCAGCCACATGGTTTTGTGTTGCCCAAAGTGCCCTGCTGTGGGGCTATCGTGCAGCTGCTTGAGTACCTTCTCCCTCAATTCCCCTTCAGGTATATATAACGCTCCCTTATAATACAATGCCCCATTTCTCTCCTCAAAACCACCGGATTTGTCTTCCTCCCCTCTGAGATCCCTGAGTTTCCCCTGGGCGTATGCATCCTGCACCGTACCCTCTACCAATTCCCTTTGCCCCACCAAAGTCGCCCCACACACCCAGCGGTCCTCTGGAATGATATGGGTTTCTTCGGGTGCTCCCTCCCCCTCCAAATATTCAGGTTTGCGTGAGAGAGCGTCCGCCCTAACATTCTCTGGGCCTGGCACATAACAAATCTCAAAGTTAAATTTGGAGAACTCTTGGGCCCATCTCAACTGCCTTTGGTTGAGCACTCGCGCCGTTCTCCAGTACTCTAGATTTTTATGGTCCGTGCACACTTGCACTTTATGTTGTGCACCAACTAGCAGATGCCTCCATCTCCGGAACGCCTCATGAATAGCAAGCAGTTCTCGGTCGTACACCGTGTAGTTCCTCTCGGATTTGTTCAGCTTCCGCGAGAAGAAGGCACACGGACGCCACTCTGACTCCTCCTTCCCCGGCTGCAGAAGAAGCACCGCCCCTATGGCTCTGTCAGATGCGTCTGTTTCAACCCTTAGCTTCTTTCGTAAATCCACATGCAGAAGTTGTTCTTCAGAGGTGAAGGCCCTTTTCAGTTCCTCAAACGCTCGCTCCGCCTCCGCCGTCCATACAAACTTCTTTTTACTGCTGAGACAGTCAGTGATGGGCGCCGTCAGATGGGCGAAGTTGCGGATGAACTTACGATAAAAGTTTCCAAAACCTAGGAACCTCTGCACATCCTTCTTGGTTTTGGGTGTTTTCCATTCCAGCACTGCCTGTACCTTGCCGGGATCCATGGCCAATCCCTTGTCTGACAGGCGGTACCCCAGGAATTCCACCTCCTTGGTATGGAACCGACACTTCTCCAGTTTGACCCACAGCCTGTTGGCTTGCAGTCTGCTCAACACTTCTCTGACGTCTCTCACATGTTGCTCCTCATTCTCAGAATACACCAACACATCATCTAGAAAGGCAACGCAATTCTTGTAGAGCAAAGGGCCCAGCACGTGGTTCATAAAAGATTGAAAACACGCGGAGCCTGCTTGTAATCCAAATGGCATAACGAGGTATTCAAACGCCCCCAAAGGGGTAAACATGGTGGTTTTCCATTCATCCCCTTTCCTTATGCGTATCAGGTTGTACGCCCCCCTTAGATCCAGCTTTGTGAAAATCTTTCCCTTCCTCACCCTGGTCAAAATATCATCAATTCTGGGCATAGGGAACGCCACCGGTTCAGTCACTGCATTCAGCCGCCTAAAATCACATACAAGTCTCGGCTTGTCCGCATTTTTTTTGTCCACAAAGAACACTGGGCTCCCCCCTGCTGCTTTGGACTCTCTGATGAAGCCTCTCTTCAGGTTCTTGTCAATGAACCCTCGCAACTCCTGCATTTCCCTGTCTGACATGGCATACAACTTGCCCACGGGAAGCTGTGCTCCTGGGAGTAAATTGATCTGACAATCAAAGGGTCTATGAGGTGGTAGTTGGTCAGCTTCCTTCTCGCTGAACACGTCGCTGAGATCTGCATACTGTGGTGGTACCTTCACCTTCCCCATTACTTCAGTCCCTGCTAGGGTGGCTTGGGCCCCTGCTGAACCCTTCTCCCCTTTGCAGTGTTCTAGGCAATGTGCTGAACCAAAGGACACCACTCTTTGATGCCAGCCAACCAGCGGATCATGTAGAGCTAGCCAGCTCATTCCCAAAATAATGGGAGCGCCTCCCAGGGTGGCCACATTAAACGCTATCAGTTCTGTGTGCCTTGCCACCCTCATTATCATTGGGACAGTCTGCAAGCGGACTCCTCCTCCCAACAACTCCCTGCCATCAATCGTGGTCACCTGCAGGGGGTTGCTTAAAGGGATGGTCTGTATCTGGTGTTCAGCAGCAAACTCCTTGCTCATAAAATTGCAGGAGCTGCCTGAGTCCAATAGCGCCTTTATTTTTAGGGGGTGCCCATTCTGCAGCTCTAGCGACACTTCAATCACTAGAGCAGGTCGAGGAGCTTCTGGCACGGGCACTTTCACTGCTCTTTGGCCTGGCTGCAGTGCCCCAATTGTGGCAACCAGGCGTTGGCTTTTACCTGCTCCGCTCCCCCTTCTTCTCCCCCCTCAACAGCTCCCACCATCCCTTGCCATTCCTTCCTCTGGGGGCAGACTCTGGCAAAGTGGCCTGGCTGTTGGCAGAGATAGCATTTCCGGGGGCCCTTTCCCTCCTTCTTAGCTCCCTCGCTGGTTTTTGAAAATGCGCGCGCGCGCGCTGTTCCGATTTCCATCGGCTCTGCCGGCGGGAAAGCTGGCTCAGGAATGTCTGGAATGCGGAACTCCTTCCAACGTTCCCCTCTCCCTTCCCGCCTCTCCAAGGCTCTTGCCTCCTGCCGCGCTCCTATGGTCAGCGCAGATTTGGTCAGCTGATCCATAGACTCCGCCCTGGGGCTCCGTGCCAGCTCGTCTTTCACCCCCGAAGAAAGACCTTCTTCAAATAGCATTTGAACGGGTGCCGCCGATAAATCCCAACTCAGTCTGTGAATCAGCATGGTAAACTCAGTCCAATATTCACGGACAGATCGACTTCCCTGCTTACAAGCCATTAGCTGTCTGCGCACCACCCCTTCCTCAATATCGCTGGAAAACATGATATCCATTGCACGAAAGAACTTCATTGTGTCCTTTAGTATTTCATTGTGCGTTGCCATTAGGGGTCGAACCCAGTCTCTAGCCCCTTTCTCAAGATGCCCAATTACAAAAGCAACTCGCGATTCCTCATCAGGGAACTCATCGAACTGCACATTAAGGGCATATTGCATCTCTGTCCTAAAAGCATGGTAGTCCTTGGGGTCCCCCCCAAATTTCTGCACCAATCCTGGTACCTTTCTGGGGAATTGCGTGGCTCTCCCCTTCTTGTCTGCATCCTGAGCCCTTCTCTCCTCCAACCTCGCCGTCTGCAGGGCCAGTTGAACCTCCAACGCTCGGTATCTATCTTCCAAGCTTGGACCAGCTCCAGCCCCTGCTCCTCCGGTTCCGGTTGGTTCGCTCATGATGCCTTCTCTTGCACAGGCAGCGTACAAAGACTGTCGGACTGCTGTGAGGGTTTGATTAGCTGCTTGTGCGTGAAAACGTGCTCCCTCAGAGTTTGTGCGACCCCACAAACCTCCGTGTGTGACGGAGCTCCTCAGACATGTCTGCTCTAGTCACTAGTAGAGTCCGACAGTGGCTGTCTGCGGAAGCGTTTCCAGCAAAGAAGTTCCTTAACGGAAACGCGTCTCCTGGACTCACGGCGTGACAGTTTCCTGCGAGGTGTGGGTCTCCCTATGGGAGACTCCGATACCTCCCCACTGTTCTCGCTGGAAGCCTCCCTGAGCCCTCCCTCCTGCTCGCATTCCCTCAGAGACCCACTCCTCCCCCTGCTGGTCCCTGCTTCAGCAGTTGAGTCTCTTTCATCCTGCCTGAGTCCCTCCACCACCTGATGCTCTGATGGCAGTTCCCTGACACCACCCTATTTGCTTTTATTTCTGTTTCACTATCTGTAAAGGCTATACTGCTAGAAATTATTATTTAAACTAGTAGGCTTAATTATAGGTAGGTATCAGAACAAATTACTCAAATGCCAAAAAGTCTCTGTTCGTTCTATATACAGTGTATTCTTGTACATTCAATTCTGCTGCTTTTCTTTTTTAGGGAAATAAAATGTCTGTAGAATTACCACTGATTATATTTTTAAGTAACTTGCATTATTGGCAGCAAGAGTGGCCAAATTCCTGTTTCAAGTCCATGTCACTTCTATGTGTTTTTATTCATAATTCTGTTCTGTTTTCATATTAATCTGCAATTTTTAGCAGAAAATCTCATATAGAGAGAGAGGGAGAGAGAGAGACTGTTAATACCTAATTTTTAAATATTTTAATGTATGTTTTCTCTCAAAATATGTGCATTTTGGTACATTTCAAACTGCTGAGAATTATGTGGCAACAGTTGGGAAAGTGTGAAATCCTGCAAATGGCTGTGTTCCAAAACTTGCATTCATATGACAGGTGTAGATCGGGTCATTTTGTGTAGGAATGTGCAAAGATCAGTTTCCTCAAACGTTCCAAATTGGCAAAACCAGTCAAGAAATCCCTGTCTACATGCATGGTTCCCTTCCATGTACATCAGCAACTCTTTTGGATCAAGAGCTATGTATGTCTCTTGTAGCTATTCAGAGCAAGCTGACATTTGTAAGACTGATTTTTCTCACGGGCTCTTGGCTAACACACTGTGCCCAGGGTAAACTACATTTTACTACACCATTTAACACTCATGTTCATACACTGCAAAGGTCAACAGGTTTTCTTTTTCCTAGTGCATGATTATCATCACAAACAAACCTTGGGATAATTATGGGAAGGACAGAGAGAGAAGAAGCTATATGTATTGGCTCTAAAAATACAGCCCACTTTGTTGAATAAGGGGTGTATTTGTGTGTATCCCACCTCGTGAATAATACAAGGAAATTCAGTTATCACGTGACTGAAATGCAGCCAGTTGGACTCTGGTAATGCAAGATTGAAATCCATGCACAGTTAAGTTAGTCTCGGTCTTTTTCATGTACATCAGGAATGATGTACGGGATTCCTATTCCCTGAATTCATTCATGTGTGCTAATTTCACAAATATACACATTTAGTTTTCAAAGAGGAAATAATGATCCGACGGCTAGGTAGCAGAATAGCAAAAATACTCAGTCAAACTGGTTTCTGTGAGTTTTTTTTGTTGCCCCCCCCCTATTTTCTCCAGTTGTAAAAATTGCAGTGATTACACATCATAAAGCCTATCTGTAATAAAACGCATCAGCTGGCCAAGGTTTTCATCGCTCACTCAATAATCCATTAATACAGCAATGCTGCCCAGGCATCTTTATAATACCAACTCGGAGGTAATTTTAATCAGCTAGACCAGCTGGTATTTAACAGCAGCTGCTGGAGACGCCACAAATATACTCAATAGCTGACATCTTTATTTGCAGTTTTTCAAGGGGAGAGGAGATCCCCCTACGGTTACTTAGATTAAGGTTTTATGAAAAAGTGTTGGGTATATTAAGGTTACCTCACTGAGCGCAGGAAGGGTTAATGCGAACAATAAAAATGGTGGAAGTTATGTATAGATGCTTGTTTTTTTACAGAAATGGATTTTTTTCAACACAGCTTTGTTTGAAGGTGCAAACCATTTCCTGCTACATTTGTATTAATAATAGATTTCAAAAGAAGCACAAAGTATATATAGAAAAGCTACATCTTTCTCAGTTACTGAATCTTTTTCTGGTTCACAGTGTAAGCATGTAATAAATAGTATTCTTGCTAGTGAAAAATATGCCATTTTAATATGTTTTGCCCTTTTGACTATGATATACCTCTTTTTCAATCTTACAGCTTGTGTTAGTTGTGTGCACAGGCTGACTGAAAATATAGGCAACGTTTTCTTCATTATTTTTTCCAACATTTTCTTATATTTTAGTCTAGATATAAATTTCACATTGTGCACTCTGCAGCTGTAAACTCTGCATGCCATTTCACATGGGGTGTGTGGGTAGCGGGGGGACAAGCAGAGGCAACATGAAGTTAACAGTCACAAACACATAAATAAAATTTTAATTATACTTGGGGGAGCTTGGCTTACAAAGCTCACAAATCCATAATGGAGCTTGCTGGTAATAAAGGCCTGATCTGTTTGTTAAATTCCACTGTGCCTAGCCTAACTTGTACCTCATCCTTCCTTCACGAGTTTTCTTATTGAGTGCTGGTTGCAAAACGGACTGATTAAGTCTAGCGCAGAGTACTTTCCCAGTGTTAGAAATAAGAAGTTGTGTTTCTGTATGAGGAGAACGGGATAATTTTGCTAGTTGGGAAAAGCAAGGTATCTAAGCAAACTTTTGGAAGTATCAGTTTCACCCTATGTGCTACATCAAATGAATTCTTAGATTTAGTGCTGATCTTATGTGGGTAAAGTATTTTTATCTTTGAATTCATTTCTGTTTGCATATATGCAGATTTCTGATAATATCCATTCCCTAATGAGAGTGTAGTAGTATCCCAGGATTAATTTAAACAGGCTTTAAGGTAAACATACCTTGATGACAGACATTATTAGTAATAAAAGAGGCATTTCTGATAACTGAGAACTATATAGCTACTCCATGTATGTAATTCAGTGGTGGAAATAATTTCTGAACTGATACTGTATAATCAAACCAATAAATGTATAAAGATTATCAATATTTGTGTTGAATCTAGTAAATGTGTGGGAATTTCCACTGTGTGAATGCTGTCACAAACCAGAAAATGTCTCATTGTCTAGGATGATATACTTAATACTGAATCCAGTTGAAGAATGGACTACCAAGATTGCAGTTTGACTAAAAAAAAAAAATACTTAGCAAGCATTTTTTTTGTTATTTGCAGTGATAGGCTGTTTAAGTTTGTATAGAGTGTTTGACAACAGACAGTTTGATATATTGCTAGGCACAGCGGTAGGTTGGACTTGAGTGGTATTAGCTCTCAGTGTTTTGATTAATGGTAATTGTTGTGATGAAAATGCATGTTTTATGTGCAACTCATAGTTCTGAAAAACAGAAGCCAACTTACAAGATCTGTAATTACTATTCAGAGTTAGCATATAAAAAGATCATTGAGAACATACAGCAAGACACAGTAGGATATTTTGTATGTGTGTTTATTTGGTATTGTGTTAGATTTCTGTGCTGTTTTTTTAAAAAATGAGTGTGGGGATCTTGTTTTACTATCATTTAAACATCAAAATGAGCATTTGTATTGTGAATTTTGGAATTTCAAAATACACCAGCTTAATTCCACTGAACGATGACATTTTACCTTGAATCAACAAGTAAAAAACTCACACTTGAGAATTCTAAAATAGTTCAAAGGAAGGTCAAAATACATTTTATATACAAGGGGCCTTTAAACACCTTCATTTGCTTCATGCCATTCATGCTAATTTTGCAATGTTGTTCTTCAGAATAGTCTTTATTTTAAACATTTCATTGTTCTTTTCACATGACTTAAATAGCAGCATATTCATTGTTTTTATGTTTAAAAGGACATAGCAGTAGCATACGATTTCAGTAGTAATAGTTTCAACAAGATATCAAACTCATATTAATATGCTTTCTATAGACTGTGACACTGCAGTCTTGTATGTGGACTAATCAGATATCATTGAAGTCACTGAGATTAGTCAGCAATGCAAGATTTCAGCCAGCATCCTTTGTTCATCTTGACTTTGTTTAGATGGAATCAAATATTAATTTAAAATACAGCTCCTTTTGTGATTTATTTATAGAGCTTTTCTAAATTTCTTAATATAAAAAACTAAGCATTATACAAAAGTAACATAAAATCTGCAATGTCTTACCATAAAAACAGTAAAACAGCATTATAAAAACAGGAACAGGTAAAAACAGGTGACTATGTTGTATTTGACAGAGAGATCATCAAAAATTTATCTCACTTTTGGATGCATAAAGCAGCTAACAAAAAAGATACATTTAGACTACCGTAAGCCCATCTTTACAAGATGAACACTTCACCTTGCAATCCTAAACTTGTTGACTCAGAAGTAAGTCCCACTGGATACAATGAGGGTTATTCCCAAATAAATGTGCCTAGGATTGCATCATTAGTTGCACTAATGTGTTGCGTTCATTCAGCCTTCAAATTTTACTCTTTTGTGATACATT
This sequence comes from Podarcis liolepis, assembly GCF_965112155.1. Taxonomy (NCBI): domain Eukaryota; kingdom Metazoa; phylum Chordata; class Lepidosauria; order Squamata; family Lacertidae; genus Podarcis; species Podarcis liolepis. The sequence continues at coordinate 38,959,817 of NC_139563.1, read as the reverse complement.
ATAGAATTCAAAGTATTCTTCTGCATCTGAAATTTGTAGTCATGCAAATTACCAGAATAGTTCCCCAGACTGATGTTTTTTTTAAAAAAAGAACAATAATATCAAAATTATAGAAAAGCAACTTGATTTCTAACTGTAGTGCCAAAGTTTGTATTCTGCAACGAGACATCTAAAGGAAAAAAAGAATTAGTCCACGTTGGTAACAGCAGGATATGAGACTCATTATTAGAGCTTGCCTAAAAATATTAACACACAATTCGTGGTCTATTATATATTTGTATGGGAGATAAAACCTGCAAGGCATGAAATTGTAGTGTTACAAAATAATTATTTCAAAGAGTAAATGATCTCATTTCAGACTGGAACTAGCTTGGAACACTGTGTTAGTTGTCAGGTGGTTTATCTCTCAGCAAAATACAAATTAATAAATGCATCTTCGATATACACCTAAATCTATGAACTGAAAATAAATCACCCTCCCACCAAACTTTCATTGCAGCTAGCAACCATGTGTCATTGTGGCATCTTTTATTGAAAGGAACTTTATTTAAGTAGCATAAACTTGTTGGATGGGCTTCAATTAAATGATGATTTGTTAATGCAAATGTGTAGCGAATGACTGGTAGTACATCTGTCTCTTCATCCATAGGCCATTACTGTAGAGCATTAGCACATGATTGTAAAAAACTGGAAATCATTATATGCAGGTAGTACATATTCAATCAATTCTGACCTTATGTCTCCGATGAAATAAAAAAAAAACCTAAGTAATGTAAATTATATTTAATTTGTAGCTGGGGGTGGGAGGAAGTAGAATCTTGGAATATTTGTGATTCAAGCTGTTATTTGATGTGAGGTGACTGCAATTTGGATATGACTGTCATTGGTGTCTCCAATGGGAACCATTAATCCTCTGTTACTCCTCCTACATGCTCTTCCAATCCAAATAGTGATGTTTTGGTTTACATTAGCAAAAAATATTGTCCCTTTTCTTTTAGCATGCAAAGTGTTTTAACCTGAATGACAGTGCAGGGTAAGGGCAGTATAATTGTGACCAGCATTAGTTAGTTAAGCAGGCAGTGACAATTAATACCCCCCAAAAATCATACAATTAGCTTCAGCTCCATAAGTATCTAATGAGCCATTTGTCAGTCTTTTGGTGAAATAAACTACTCTATCTTAATTCTCCACTCTTGCAGCAAATAAATAGAAATTATGAAACACCCGGGCACCAATAAAATATAATTTATTTCATAGGGCATGACAGAACTCTTTACATCTCTAAAATGAACATGTTATTTACAAATGACTTGTGATACTAATATATAAAAAAGGATTTTAGCGTTAACTGCTTTCGTTAGGCGGTAGATATTTTTTCCTGATTTGTTTAATCATTTAAATGTGTAATTACTCCTAAAGGCATGAGAGCTAAAATGACTATTCCTGACGTGATTAACTCATAAAGTCACAATGAACCTCACAAGAGAACCCGGGAAATGCCAGGGATCAGCATTCTGCAGCTGAAGGCATTAAGAAATTTCTGGAAAGGACAAAGTAATTATTTTCATTATGGAACATTTCTCAGCTTGCTATTTCTTTCTGGCCTCTTTAGTCTTGTCGACATGAAAATCATAAGCCAAATAGGAAGGAGAGGAAACAGTTCTCTTCCTCAAAAGTCAGCCACAAAGAAGAAATGCGAGAACAAGTCTCAAGGGCTCTAGAAGGTGCAGGCAAAAGCCTTTCGTTTCTGCAGTTCTGTGGAAGGAGAGTTCAAGGCACTAAACCAGTTTCAGTTTTTGCCCCAGGAAGCACTGGGGAAGCTAATGTCTTAAGTGTTCCATTTTCCACAGCAGGAAAATTCAATCTCCCTAAAAGAATCCAGAACTGAGAATGTTTTTCCTTATCAGAGCTAAGCTAAGAAAAGATCCTGCAGAATTTAATACTAATTACATCAATGCAGGATAAGGGAGACTTGTTGTTCAAGCCTAGTTTTATGGCTTTCCCAAAAGGAAGGTGCTTCCTGCCTGTCAAAGGTGAATCATACTACTATGATTCAGTCTCAAGTCCTTGGAGGCAGCAGTCACGATGTCGTAGTGCAGGGAAACTTGGCCCTCCAGATGTTTTGGGACTACAACTCCCATCATCCCTAGTTAACAGGACCAGTGGTCAGGGATGATGGGAGTTGTAGTCCCAAAACATCTGGAGGGCCGAGTTCACCTATGCCTGTCCTAGTGGCTGCCTCATATGCTGTGAAGACAGCCATTCTAGGAATGCAGGCTTCATCCAAGTCTCATACATTCTTCCAGACTGTCATGGGTGCTTCTGAGATCACACACTGCTCTTTGTACACTGTTACACACTGGTAGGGCTCTAACCCTATCACAACAGCCTAAATTCACAATTGGGCTTCCTCTCTGGAGCACAAATTATCCCCCCCACCACCAACCAAGGTGCCCTCCACAATTAGCATCTAGTTGACTAGAATGGGTATCTAGATACTAGAAATATGAATAAAATGGGTTACCTTCCAGAAAACCTAGAGAAGTGCTCAAAAGTGGTAAGCATGTTGTTCTCTGGCCATGAGTATGCAAAAGGATTTGTTGTAGGGAACCAGAAGTGAGCTATGGGGTTGTGTATACTTTTACCCACACCTTTCTTCTGGCATATAGTTTACCCTTATCCTAGGAACCTACTTCAATGTTAAGGGTTGAGACAGCAACATAGTTAGCTATAGCTAAGACTAGCAAAACTTGGTGCTCAACCAAGATGGGTGGAAGGGATTTTAGCTTCATAAAAGAAGGGAGGGAGCATGTGTCTTAATCCCAAATTTGTCTAACCATGGCTAAACAATCAGGAACATTCTGCAAACAGATATAAAAATAGGAACATCTCTCTGGAGACATACTCAGCATTCTGCTGAAGTACAGGAGGGAATCAAGACAGAGTCTCAGGTCAGGAACATTAGATATATTCCTGGAGGCTCTTCCATCGCTCATTTTGCTTGAAAATATGAGAATTCAGGTCAAGTGTTGACATACATGAGAATCTATCTGGCATCTCCTGTTTACTGAAACCACCAAGCGTGTGCTAAAGCACAGCAGCCTATACAATCATACCTTGGAAGTCAAATGGAATCTGTTCCGGAAGCCCATTCGACTTCCAAAATGTTCAATTGATATAAATGATAAAAACATAATAAAAAACATACTGGCAGACAACTTGGTAAAATAACCTTCATAATAACAGTCATCTCCTTTCCTCCCACGCACACTTTCACAGGCCAGATTATTTAATAGCCATAGGCCTGGATTAAGAGGAATGTGTTTGCCTGGTGCCTAAAGAAATGCAGTGATGGTGCCAGGGGAGCCTCTCTGGGGAGAGCATTCAACAATTGGGGAGCCACAACAGAAAAGGCCTGTTCTCTGGTAGCCACCTTCTGAACCTCTCTGGCAGGGGTCAGCAAACATTTTCAGCAGGGGGCTGGTCCACTGTCCCTCAGACCTTGGGGGGGCAGACTATATTTTGGAAGGGGGGGGGAAAGAATGAATTCCTATGCCCCATATATAACCCAGAGATGCTTTTTTTTTTTAAAGCACACAGTCTACTCATGTAAAAACACCAGGAAGGCCCCACAAATACCCCAGAGATGCATTTTAAATGAAAGGACACATTCTATTCATGTAAAAAACATGCTGATTCCGGACCGTCCGTGGGCCGGATTTAGAAGGCGATTGGGCCGGATCCAGCCCCCGGGCCTTAGTTTACCTACCCATGTTCTCTGGGATGGGGGACATAGAGAAGGGCCTCAAATGACAATCGCAGGATTTGGGTCGGTTCATATGGGGAGAGGCAATCCTTAAGGTATTGAGCTCCTGAGCTGTATAAGGCTTTACAAATCAACATAATACCTCTAGTAGTGTAATGCGATCTGAAGACCTCCAACCTCCTCCTGTTTCACAAAAAATATCTGGCAGTAGTAACAGGACCACATAATGAGCAGGTACAGCAGTGTACACTGTCAAAATCATATGCACCAGGGTCTCAGACATCTGGAAGTATGTTTTCCATGACTCCTTGAAATTTACAAATATTTTTTCTTGTTAGTTGAATTTTTCCCAGAGTTTATCTGAAGTTGACCCAAGCTCTAAAATATCTGAGCAATTAAATTTGTAAGGCATATATTTTCCCTTTTGTTTCCTTCCAATTCTAAAACGCTAGGTTAATGTAAAAATAAAAAAGTTATTACCTGAAAACAACTGATTAGATCAAAATAATTGTGAGTGGGGAAAATAGGTGCTAGTGCTGTTCTGCAAATACTTGCATGGGAGTTTGTTCAGTGCTGTAATGGGCAGACACTGTAGTAACTCTCACAGTTATGCCTGTGCAGAAACTCCTGCAAAAGTGGAAATACATTTTTTTATTAGTTTCACTTCATGCATTGTTTTTTGCAAGGTGTAAAATGGCCTACCCTGCAACAGAAATTCCTGTTGCATAGAGCAGAGCATCCAACGGGATAACAATTAGTAACAGCACAGAGGCAAGCTGGGAGCGGGAAGAGATCAGGGACAATAAATTCTGTCATGTACTTCTTGCTGAATTCTGACCATGCTGTAGGCGTTACTGTCAGTGGCGTAGCGTGGGGGTGTAGGGGGGGCCGGCCGCACCGGGCGCAACATCGGGGGGGGGCGCTTGCACTCGCAGCTCTCGGCCCCCTTAGGTTAGGGGGCGCAAATTACTTGCCTTGCCCCGGGTGCTGACAACCCACGCTACGCCACTAGTTACTGTTCCTGACAGTTTCCTTGGAAGCCGCCGGCTGTTCTGTCTTCTCTTGCCTCCTCTCAGGTCAAAATGTTTCTAAGTTGTTCTGTAACAGCACTTTGGGGTGGGACAGGCAACCTCAGCTGGACCCACTGCTTTCAAAGTATGTGACATCTCTGGGATCCTCAGAAGAGTCATTTATGCACCAGGGAGTCCCTGTATGAGACAGCTTCACATTCCTGCATAGAAGGGGTTGGACTAGATGATCCCCAGGGTCCCTTCCAACTCTACAATTATATGATTCTCTGACTCATAGTAGTATCTGGTTGGGGGAGAAACTTAAGTGGAATCTTAAGTCACCCCTCTGCCATTTCCCAACCAGTTCCCCAGGGTTGATGTACACCTGTGCAGTACCCTGGCTAAAATCCCCAGGGCAACCAGGTGTGGTTAAATGCAGCAGTTCAGGATCTATCCATCAGGACACACCAGATTATTTCAACCAAATAAGTTGGTTTGTTAATAAGACCATACAGAATATAAAATTTCAGTCAAGCAAACAGGGAAGCTGGGGCTAATTCCTAAGACATACCCTAGCTAACAAATAGGCAGGTCGTTCTTCTCTTTGATGATAGTCAGCTATTGAACTTGAAAGTTATTTGAAATTTCTACAGTTTAAATCCTGGCATTCTTAACTCCTTCTCTCCCTTAATAACTGAAGTGTCTTTCCTTCCTGACCATTTCCATAGCCTACTCACATAATGCTTCCGATGTTATTGCACCAGTGGATTCATATAGGTCAGCAGAATATTTGCTTGACTCACCTAAACTTCCTGAAGGTCAGCTATCCACATGGATTCATCTCTCTCTCTCTCTCTCTCTCTCTCTCTCTCTCTCACACACACACACACACACAGAGAGAGAGAGAGAGAGAGAGAGAGAGAGAATATACATGCAAACATTGATATATGCTGACTTGCATTGAAAAGAAACACGTGTGCAAACTTGTGCTGGTCAGAAGTGATGGTGGCCTTGGCCCTCAGTCCCAGGGCTTGTAGGTATGCATTTCACGTGTACTGTAATGCATGCTACATAGTTGTATAAAATCACAATGGAACATTTCATTACGTCTAAATAATGAAAAGTGCATATTGTTTGAATTACTAACCATTCAAAACATTCAGTACAAGTCACTTGACACTAATTTTCCTGGTCAAATCATTTTTTGAAAGAAGTCTGCCTTGACAAGCAATTTAGTAAGTACCTTTGCAGAAAGAGCCAGGCTTGATGGGTCGTCGCATAAGCTACTTGACATTTGTCCCCAGTCAGACCTGATGCCACATGAAAAATTTACTCTGGTAAAGGGCTCCCAGGAATAAACAGTTCTCTAGTGTTGCTCACAAGGGAATCAGCAAGGTGAGCGGAACTTCAACTTGTCACGGATGCACTGTTCTGACAAACATAAGTAGATGCTAATGGCTAAATCGTGACAGAATAAAGTCCCACAACCATATGGCTAATTGCCACAACAATATCTTCAGTGTTATTAATCAAGTTTTCATAGTGTGCCGTGATAATTGGAATAATTAGAAGCAGCATAGACATTGCTTGCCTCTGCATGTCTCTCTCTCTCTCCCCCCTTTCCCTCTCCAGACAGGGACTTAGAAGAACCACAATTTCTGTACTGCATTATTTAATGCATATTTTCCAGCAAATACTGTAGTTAATGAATTAGCTGTTTATCATCCAAACTCTTTAGTGCCAGCAGGGTTTCTATAGGAATATGTAAGTAACTAAATGACTAAATGATACCATATTTTCCTGCCCAAAAATGTTAAATGCCCAACTAAGGTGCACCCCCCAACCTCTACTAGCTATAGGCAATCTACTTTAGTAAAGTAAGATAGTGTGTGTGAGAGAGTAAATAAGTGTGTAAACTGTGTTTCTATGTAAAAAATAAAAGTACTTCTAGTACAATCCTCCTTTGCCCTGTTAAAAAAGTAATAGGAATAACTTCAAATGCACAAAATTGTGTAGTTACATCAGCACATTGTAATACCGTCTATATAAAAGACTGTTTTAAGGTTCTCTAATTTCTTCCTAACAAATTTAAAATCCTCACCCAACCTATTTTTAGCGCTGCCAAAAACTACATCTCAAAAAGGTGTACTATGAGATTTCAAGAAGCCCAAAATTATTCTTTACCTCTGACCTAGGGAAGTAAATAAAGCTGCAATTTAGCACTTTTTGCTAGCAGAGTATTTAAATCATCATCTTTGTACATTTCAGACTGGACTAGCTGTTTACTGAGCTCTCTCTGGAACTGTGTTAGCAATGAGAAAACACCCAGTATTTCCTGGGTACATGCATAAACAATTAGTCAACTGGTCGGTATAACTGGAAGATTGATGATAATGACTCTCTTCATGAATGTATGAAGGCATTTAGCCAAACTAATGGATTGAAATGGACTGCTGTCTATGGCCTTTGAAGGGCAGCTTAATTTAGTTTTAGAGCTTACCATAGGCATAAGATGAAATACTGTGATGACATAAATCTCTCCTATTTCTTCTTTCTGAAATGTTAGCTTTTCCTCAGTTGCGAATTTGCAGAACAAATATCTTTTGAAATGTTCTGTGCTTCATTATAAAGTGGCCTGAACTACCCAAGTCATAACCTGGTTTTGATTGAAGTTCATCAGCTGTTCATCTGCAGGGCTCAACTGGAGCTTAATAAAATAGTTGTGCTGGACTGGAAATAATCCTTCTCACAGTGAATGTTGTGGGTCCACAGGAAAGGCCCATCATGTATAGCTGGGAATGTGAGAACAAGGCAGAACATCAAGAATACTGGTCCTTTATGCAGCTTCCTTCATTCTCTGTGCCTATTCCCCAAGCAGTAGAGCTGTCAAGACCAGCCCTCTTGGTCCATACCCTATAAGCACAGAACTGTTTGCAATAGGCATCAAGACCAAGCAGCAGAGTGGTTTATGTGTCCCTACACCTTCCTGGGAAAAGGGCAAGAGCTTTTCTGGGCTGGGCCCTGTTCCTCCAGACCAGCCAAGATTTACAGGATTGATCCCTCCAAGACTGAAAAACTAACTTCATTTCCACTCCTTTTCCAAACATGACTCCTGCAGGATTTTGGAAATAGGTTTTTGGAAACATATTACTAGCTTCTGCATTCTGCCTTCACAAAAGGAAGGAGGAACATTGCTCCAGCTGTGAAAACCTGGTTTGGGCACTTAATAGTTAATGAACAGGTTGTGCCCCCACCATAACGATGTACTCAAGTGCAGACTGTTTTACTTTTCCCTGTTGAAGTGAATGGCAGGCGTTAATTTGTATGATAGAAAATGAAGAGAGAAATGGGTAAAATATTGGGGTGACAGATAAATTTTTCCCCTTCTCCCAACAATCAAGAAGTAGGCTCCATCCTTGATTAGGATATGATGATCTGCAGAGGCAAATCTATAGCTGAAACATCTTACATTCTCTGTTAAAACCATAACTATTCAATACAATTTTCTTTATCAAACTGAGCTGAATTAGGTGTGTAAGAAGCTGACTTATACTGAGTTAAACTATTGGTCCATAACTTGTCAGCAGTGGCTCTCTAGGATTTCAGATGGGAGTCTCCTAGCCCTACCTTGAGATACCGTTGATTGAAATTGGGACTTTCTGCATGTAAAGCAGATGTTGTACCACTAAGCTATGACCAAATCACTGCTACATCTGGTTAGGTGAGAAGTACACCCATTCCTGAGGGACGGGGTGGCGCTGTGGGTTAAACCACAGAGCCTAGGACTTGCCGATCAGAAGGTCAGCAGTTCGAATCCCCGCGACGGGGTGAGCTCCCGTTGCTCAGTCCCTGCTCCTGCCAACCTAGCAGTTCAAAAGCATGCAGTGCAAGTAGATCAATAGGTACCGCTCCGGCGGGAAGGTAAATGGCGTTTCCGTGCACTGCTCTGGTTCGCCAGAAGCGGCTTAGTCATGCTGGCCACATGACCAGGAAGCTGTACGCCAGCTCCTTTGGCCAATAAGGCGAGATGAGCGTCGCAACCCCAGAGTCAGCCACGACTGGACCTAACGGTCAGAGGTCCCTTTACCTTTACCTTTTTACACCCATTCCTATGAAGAGCTTGAAGAAAGAGTGATGGAAAGGTTTGTTTTTCCCCTCCACTAAACTCACCCTTCTTGGTGCTTCTGTTGAAAATAATAGCAAACATGGGACAAGGAAACTAAAAAGAGAGAATCAAGAAAAGGCACATTGGGTTTAGAGTGGGAGACTAGAAAAAAAGCTTGATTACCAAAACAAGACAGTTGCACCATTTTTAATGTATCTGTTCTCCATACCTGCTACAGTATCAAGGTAAGATTGCATGTTTTAATTATTTGAGTGAGAGCAGGATGTTTGCAGCTAGATAATTCTTAAGAGTGTGTTCTCAGGTGTAAAAGAAAACCAGATTTTGGAATCGGTACACAATGGATCGAAAAAAGGACCTGTGGAAGTTGGTGCTGCTTATAGGAAATCAGAATTATTGGAAAAACTGGGATTGATGAGAGGAGTTAAGACCCCAAAAAGCATGGAAATGGTTAGTTATGATATCACAAAGCTGATAAATAAAGGTTGAGGGGGCGAGGAAGGTAGGCATCAACCAGACATGTTTGAAAGTGTATTATGGTACACAACCAGACAGTGTGGGGCTGTTCTTGGAGAAGAAGACTGAAAATGGGTGATGTGTGTAAATGGACAGCACTACAGTAATCAAATGTTTTTTGGAACACAGCTGCTGGGGGTTTATACTGGGGAACGGCATAGGTGCATGCTGCATTTTCAGCTACAAAATAAACAGTTAAAGAATGCAAGACAGGTAGGCATGGAGAGTATATTTGAAACACACACACACATACACAGATGTTGATTCTCGGATGGGGTCCAGGCAACCTCTTAAAGTGCTTTATGGTAATACTAAAACAAACCATAAATTAAAACTAGTTATATGAATGCCCCCTCCCCAATATGGTTTTATCACTTACGATTTGTGCAGTTTTGTTTCTTAGGTGTTGGGCTTTGGAGCTTTGTCTTAAATTTGTATGTAAGTCACTTTGAATTTATTGTATAATGAAAAGCACAGTATAAATGTTTAAGAATGTATAAATGTTGTGAACCACCCTGGGATATTTAGATGGACAATATACAAATTTCAGCCACCATCACAGTAAAGCCCAGATATGACTATCAGAGTAAAGCTAAAACATACTAAAAAAATCAGTAGCAAAACTGAGAGGTAAGTGTTGCATACTCATCAGCAAGTTTTAGAGGATATGCATGGCCAAAAATGTATGTATGTATATGCTGTTGCTTGGGGAGTGAGAGTTGGATGTGTGATGGTAAGGTAGAAGCACATGTCAGGTTGGACGAAGCTCAGCCGGGGTGGGAGGGCTATATTATGCGTATATGGGTGAGGACAGTAACAGGAAGCGATATTGAGTTAAATGTAGGGTGTCAGCTATGGGTGAAATAATTGTGCTTCCCATGTTTCTTGTTCCTCCTCTCAATAACATTTTTCTCTCACAAAACAATTGGCATTCCACGTATCCTATCATTTCACACAGTTCCTTGTTTCTGTGCCAATCACTGGAGACTCCTCCCAGTTATTTCATCCATTCCATAAACTCTCCCCGGCGCCAACCTTTCACATGACATCCTCTGCCCACACTCCACATTCCACAGATACGGCTTCATTGTATTCTTTCAAAGCTAGTTAGTGGGATCTGCGAATGGCAGTAGAATTTATTTCCAAATTGGCATCGCTGATGAATCTGTTCCTTCCACTGGGCATTCTGGGTCATTAATTTCAACTTGTAAACAAATTCTTATTAAACATTTATATAACAATGACACCAGTTCAAATGCAGTGGAAGAGGACTGGAGAGGAAAAGAGAGGGAGAAAGGCAAAATATGGGTGCGTGAAGCCTAAATTGTAGGCAGTATAAACCATCTGTACTATTTACGTGATATACATAAGAGCTCGGCTAGATCAGGCCAAGAATTGCATTGTTTTATCACTGATGTGTTTGCTGTCCTGGGCTCCTTTGGGAGGAAGAGTGGGATACACATTTTTATTTTATTATAAATAAATAAAACCTCTCATTCACCACCCTGTTTTCCACAGTGGCCAGTCACACTTTTTCTAGTAAGCCCACTCTCCCCATGCTTTTGGCACACCCCCCCCATCAACTGGCATTTAAGTGTAGACTGCTCCCAAAGAAAGGGGTTCCATTTAACTAGCATGTCTAATTAGCTATTGTTAGACCTATCCTCCTTTAATCTATCTCAGTACATATGAGTTAGCTTTCTGTAATAGAATTTGAGTTCTTAGTGATTTCATGTATTTATTTTGTGTAAGTGTTGGAAGTGAAGGTTTCTCTATTGCATGCTATTTTTATTTTTCTGGTGATGTTTTTTACAGATTATTATTATTATTTACCCGTTTTGGAATAGATACTTTGAACTGTAACAAGTGCACGTGGGATGAGTTGGGGGGAAGTCAATATTAAAAATAGATTAGATCATACATAAATGAAGAATATGGAAACAAGCCAGTGTTGGGCATCACAAAAACAAGGACATTGTATGCCTGGTTCCACTGAAGACTAAACAACATTTGAATGAATGTGTATTCTCCCTCCTGGCTGCTGGCTGCTTTTCCCCACTCCCAAGTGTTGTTTACCTTGTGGGGAGGAAAGCAAAGCTCAGGGGCACCCCAGTCCAAATTGGAAGAACATTTTAGATAAAGGTTTGTTTCCTGCTCTCCCCGCAAAAAATGAACGTGTGCTTAGCAGGTATCTGGTGTCACTAGCATGAAAGACCTCACCTACAGTATATTGGTAGTAGACATTTCCAGATGCAAAAAGATCAACAATTGGTGTAGAGTCTGTGCTTGTGAATGACATGGAAGCTGATGATGGGAACTTGTTGTGCAGAATCTCTTTGCTGTTACTGTACTGCCTATGTTAGCAGTGTGTTCTTACCTTGCAGAGTCCATTAAATTTGCAAAGGAAAGTGAATTGCGTAACGTGGAAGGGGTTGTGGTTGGCTTAAAATGTTTAAGGGAACGAGAGAGATGTATTGTGGGAGAAAGGCATGTTAAGAGCAGGTTCAGAATACCTTGAATCTCAGGTCAAGACATCAGCCCCACTTGATTTCCCAGACATGCCCCTTTATGGAGGGCTAAGACCCTAAAGGACAGTCGTCTCTGCCTTTGAAACCTCAACCCTTCAGCTTTTTGTGGGACCATTCTTGAAAAAGATTATGGATGTAGTACAGAAAACAGCAAGCTGTATCTGAAATGCTTGTTATACTCAGTCAGAATAGAAATAGTTTACGCAGATAAGGCAATGCATGACTTATTAGGTTCCCCCCTCCACCACCAAAAAATAACCTATGAAGAGGTTTAGCTCCTTATACTGAGTCAAATCATTGGTCCTTTGAGTCCAGTATTATCTGTTTACCCTGATGGGAAGCATCTCTCTGAGGTTCCAGGAAGATGTTGTTCCCAGTAACTCTTAATAAAAATTATTTCCTTTTAAAGTTTAAATTTGATTTTAAAAATATGTCACTCATGTAGTTTAAAGTTTCCAAAGCATTTGTTTCTCTGTGTTGCAGGTCATTATTAAACCACTGTCTGTGGGTAGTAATTACAGATTGTTTGGGGATTATGGTTTAATTACATAGAAATCATGTGTAGAACATGGGGCTATGCATTTCAGCAAAGAGATTGTAGTAACTCTTATATTTATTATTGCTTTAAAAACTCCCTTCTGTATTTGCAGTTGGTTGCAATTGCTATGTCGGTGTGGTAAAATACAGATTATTGTGTTACCGAATGTGATAAAAGGGTACACCGTTGTGAGCATAGTAGTCTGCAGGTGTAGCAGATGTGAGGCTGAAATTAACAGGACAGGGCTATAATTAAACTATAGACAGCCATCTGAAAAGAAAGGGGCTCCTCTTGTCCAACAGTATCATTAAGTGAAACTTAGATTGTCTCTAAATATTTGAAAGAGCAATAAAAGAGTGTTAATTAGTAAGAAAACACTCCAACTTAGAACTTAATTCCTTAAAGCATCCCTTTTTATGAAGGCAAACTTGCTGAAGTCAAGCCATATGGTTAACATAGTTCAGAGACAATAGGGTCCTTGGTTTATGGCTGCTACAAGGGAAATGTTGCTGGAAAAGAACAGATAGCAGTTAGTATACATCCATTTTCAGTTGTGTGAATTGCTTACACCCATTGAGACACAGAGGTTCAGATCATTAATGGCAGCATTATGGTTACTAAAGCAGTCCAGTTCGTCAGCTGTATACATCTGTGAAAACAGAATACCTCTGGGGACTAAGACTTAATATTCCCAAGAGAATTTCTAAAAGCAGAATAGAAGAAGAAAGCGGGGAAGCTGATTTTGGTTTGAGCAGTAGAATCCTACATTTACAAACGATTAACACTGCATAATGAAGTGGTAATGAAGAAAAGGAGATTTCTGATAAAAGACTAATAACAAATCCCATTATGCCATGGTGTATTTTTCGCCTTTAAGTGTATTAGTTTTATCCATCCTCTGTCCTGAATTGCATGAGGTCGTTTGTGAATAATGTCAGCTCAAATGCATCAAGCATTGCTGAGTTATGACTCCTAACAGTTTGTGAAATGTGAAAGGTGGGGGGGTGGGGGGGTTAAGGGAAGGAACAAGTGCTACTTAAAGCGATAGGCTTCCTGCAGAGTCTGAGTAATGTTTGCGACACTGAAAGGTAATAGTTTCCTGTAGGCTTGTCACTGAGGGGTAATTTCCCACTATTGGGTAAAACACCTTGCACATAATGTTGTTAGAATTAATTGTGCAAAATTAGCTTTGCTCCATGTTTCCCCTGCTTCCCCTATTGTAGCACCTCTTCAAATTTTAGAAGTAGATATTCATAGGGAGCCAAAGGAAAGCTACTGTGAGATACGTTTAAAATTCCACATTATTGTCTTTTTTCTGTATTCTTCATGAAGTGTTTATTACTCCTAATACGCACACAACAAAATAAACCCTCGTTGAAAGTTACTCCATCTTGCACCTAGTGTTGTTTAACCAGATGGCAGTTGCAACTAAATCCTTAAAGTAAAATTTATAATCTTAAGTGCCCAGTGGTTTCTCTTAATGCCATTTTAAGATTATGGGTTCAGTTCAGACGTTTAAGTTCTTTTAAATCAGAAGGAAGGTGCTCTCCATTGAAGTCTGCTCAGTTCCACTGAAACCTGTTACAGCTGAGCTCATCCGCGGACTTTTTTGGAGTTGTTATTGCAGCTGCTTCTTTCATTTGCTTATAAAGCTGAAATGATAAGTAAACTGGGACAAAGCTTTTCTAATAAAGCCGATCTGCTAAACAACATTAGAGAGCTAGAGTTTTTTAAGTCTTTCACACACTTCCTTCTATAACCAGGTTAAGATATAATGTAGAACATCGTAAACACATCTATATTAATTTTAATCATAAGTTACTGTGTGTTGGATTTCCCTGTAAACTATTAATTCCTGATCTTTTTGGTTCAACTTTTGATATGTTTTGTTGACTTTATTTGCAGGCGATGGGTAAGGCTTCTATTTGGGAGAGAATTTCCCCTCCAGGACCTTCTTGTCATCTGGGATGCTTTATTTGCTGACAGCATCACTCTCAATCTAGTTGACTATGTTTTCTTAGCCATGCTGCTATACATTAGAGATGCCTGTGAGTATGCATTACATTATACATATAGCCTATATAATGCAATATATTTCTAATTGAAATAAAAAAATTAAAAAATCATTTTGATTGGAAGTTGTTTAAAGTTGTTCATAATATATAAGAAAGCAACAACTTAAAAACACATTTTGGTTTTTGGGATGTTCTTCCTCCTGCTATGCCTCTTTTAAAACACAGAAGTGTAGATGGCATTGCATGAAACAAAGTGGCCAAGGTAAGTATAGAGCTCCACCTTCTGTCACATGTAGTGTATTGAGTAAAACTATACATTCACTACTGACATATTTTATGGATTTCTAAAATAAGAGAAAATGTATTAAAACCAAATTAATTTTTTACAAAAATTCTCTGCATTTTATTTTATTTTGCCTTTAACTATGTCACATGAGCACTTAAATTATTTTTGATGTGTATTAGAGTCCCATAAACTTAATTAACACACAACTTCAGGGGAATGTTTAGAACAAAACTTTGATTTTCATATAGATAACTATGTGGAGATTTACTCTAAAGCAAAATCTCTATTAAGCAAGTAGGAAGTAGAGAATACTTGGGAAGGTAAAAAAGTAAATGAAATAAATTTGTAATAAAACCACCAATTTATCCTAATTAGTTGAGAGATGTGCAGAACCACAAAAAGGTAAATTAAGCAAATTATGGTTATCAATAACCAGGCCTTCCAGTAGATTGTATTTTAAAGTCAGCCCACCTTTCCAGGGCAAATTTGTATGCATCTGGTAACATTCCAACTGCAAAAGTCTGTGAAGTCTTTGTGAATAAGCTTTTAAAGATTTTGTGTGCGTTAGCTGACTTGCAGGAATCATGCAGAAGTCTCCAGCACACCTGTGGGTACTACCTGAGAGCCAAATCTTGCAAACAATTATTCACACTTGATTCTTTGATAGACTCTGTTGCCTCAAATGCTCCATTCCCAATGATCTAAGATCTTGAGGTTGGCCCCAAAAAAGCATTTGGACTGAAATTCCTGAAACCATTTAAAAATGGGTTTTTTCCAGTTTGTTTGTTTGTTCTTTTTTTATATAGAGGACATTGAATTGTTGCTAATCCATTTTTCTACAACCACCAGAATTTTGAAATTATCAAGTGTTCTTTCTTTTCTCGTCTCTTCCAGTTCATCCCTAGGCTTTCCTGCACAAGGCCTTAGCACTATTGTAAAGGGGAACAGTGCATTGGGGTAGCATATGGCAGCGACTGCAAAAAGACCCCTAAGTGAGGCAGTTGCAGTCTGCAAGGGACCTTTTGGTCTTTTTTGTGTCTGTGTCCTATGAAGTTCCTTCCATACGTAGATACACGACCCCCAAAAGGCTGGACCAGACCCTTATTACTTTTGAATTTACAATCTGATTCCCTGTAAGGAACCACAAAGCAGTTCAGAAGAATTGTGTAAATATATAAATATCAGCATTCAATATAGTACCACTGGTACAAAAACAATACATCCCATCTAAGAGGAACCTGCAACAAAGTGTTGCTGTGTATCTTCACCTTCTAACAGCACTGAAACTGTTAGGGGTTCCAGCCATCCCCACCTTCAGGATACTCCATTCCGGCCCACTGCCATCACTTACTTTCAGGTTTTATTTTCCAATTATCAGTTAATGTTCCATAGCTACTGAGCTTGATTAGTCCTCACTGAGCCGTTTCTTGTGAAGAGAGTTGTTCCCTTAAATTTTTTTTTTTACATCACTTGCAATAGCTAATATAGGAAGTGGCTTTTTTAAACTGCCAGAACTATGGAATAAATGGAATGGTTAAAAAAAAATACTACTGCAGTCTTTCATGGAAGTAAATAGTCAAGCAGGCTGTAAATAGAGCCCATGGCCCAAAGTATCATAAAAGTCGTTCTGTAAGCCCAACAGAGCTTTTTAGATTTGTTTTACTAGTGTCCTATAAGGCAATATGACCTTCCACAAGCTCCTTCCTATAGCCTAAGTAACTATTCAAATCCTAATGAATGAAAAAGAATATCAAGTTTATATTACCATGTGAATAAAAATATATGTCTTTCTAAGGTATTTTTTTCTGAAACAGTTTAGCCACCTGCTTTTATTTATTATGCTGTATTAAGTTTTTATTGATGTAGGTTTTTCATATCTAATACACCACTTCTAGACTGATGTGAGAGATAGTATAAAAAGTATTATAAATAAATAAATAAAGGACCTGCTTTCTCCTTTCACTTGTTTGCTTAGGCCACCTTATGATGAAACAGACACTTGCACCAATGCCCACCTTGTTCCAGTCTTGCATCTCTCCCTCTCTCTCTAACCCAAATGTGAAAGCATATAAGGAAAGCAGTGTGCATCTAGATGGCCACTGCCTCATAGAGTCCTGCACTATAGTGCCTCTCAACTTGCAGAGGAAAAGGATTATGACTAAAAGACCAAATGGAAGTGTGGGTGTATGGAGGCTAATTTGTAAGCGAGTACTATGGGTGAACAATGGGACGCGGATGGCACTGTGGGTTAAACCACAGGGCCTAGGGCTTGCCGATCGGAAGGCCGGCGGTTCGAATCCCCGTGACAGGGTGAGCTCCCGTTGCTCGGTCCCTGCTCCTGCCAACCTAGCAGTTCGAAAGCACGTCAAAGTGCAAGTAGATAAATAGGTACCGCTCCGGCGGAAAGGTAAATGGCGTTTCCGTGCGCTGCTCTGGTTCGGCAGAAGTGGCTTAGTCATGCTGGCCACATGATCCGGAAGCTATACGCCGGCTCCCTCGGCCAGTAAAGCAAGATGAGCGCCACAACCCCAGAGTCGTCTGCGACTGGACCTAATGGTCAGGAGTCCCTTTACCTTTACCTTTACTATGGGTGAAACTGTAAAATGGGACTAGCCACGGTGGAGCCTTCTAGTTGTTGTGGGCTACAACTCCCATTATCCCTAGCTAGCATGGCCAGTGGTCAAGGATTATGAGAGTCATAGACCACAGTATCTGGAGGGCCCCACATTGGCTACCTCTGTTGTAGAGTGTGTGCTGTGGTGCAGGAGTTAGCCAAGGGTGCCTTAATTTACACTGTTAATGCTTTTGGCACGTAAGTTATAAGTGATTTAATTATTCTCTTAATCTGAATATTTTTTTAAAAAAATAAAGTTATATAGGTTGTGGAGATTGCAAATGATGTCTATATGCCGTGTTTCTAAAACCATAGTCTTCCCAGATTAGTTAATCTAGAGTTAGAAGTTTGTATTTTTAATTTTGCTCCGCACCAATACTACTATTCTTAGGATGTTTTAAGCCTTCTAGACATATAATTGCTCACTTATGAGCTAGATATTTCTTTTTCAAAAAGAACTTTGTAGTAGAAATATTCCCCCCCCAAAGCTATATTTTCAGGTATTTGCCTATATATTTCAAAGAACTGATATAAATGAGAAATGATTCTGGTATCCAAATGTATCAGCTTATCCTCACTGATGTTGCAACATACTGTTTCCGCCAATTTGAATTCATAAGGGTTTCTTTTTTTTCAACCTTGAAGATGAAATAGAACTAGAACAAAGTATTATATAAAGGAGTGTCTGTTTTTGTCTTACACATGTAAGGAAAGTAGCTATCACAAAAAAGACCCCAAAAAGTTTTCACCTCCCATTTGCCACCCCCTGTTTAAGAAAATAGGTTGGTTTTGGTCACATAATAGAGAAGTTTCATTTCTTCTGTTTGTTGCATTTACCTATAATTTATAATTGCAAATACCTACGATCAATATTTTAATGCTCATTATTGAATCAAATCACACTTAGTCTTTTTTTCCAAAAAAGAAACAAATAAAAAGTCTAAAATCTGGCTTCAGTTAGAGTGTTAAAAGGTATGTTTGAAGAAAATACATCAGATGTTGTCTTACAAAATCCATTTAGGATGAACTACTCCCAGCATTCTTATTTATTTTAAGAAAGTATAAAGAATCCTTATCACAACTGCCTTATACTGTGTTACGTTTGATTTCATTGGTTCTATATAATGCGTGGTCTCATTTATTATACTCGGCAGAAAGAACTCTTGACTGAGCCCATTGTATTGCATTCATTATGCTAACTTCAAAGAGAAGAGAGAAAAGCAGGTATCTGAACATGAACAAGAAAAACAAAAGGAAAGAAAAAGAAACAGGCAGAACAGATAAAAAATGAGTAGGATAAGTGAGTGCTTTACAAATGAAAGCAGATGTATAAAATTACAAGCTGTCGGATCAGCAACGGAAATGAAGATGATAAAGTGGCTCCCTACACAGATTATAATTATTCATTTTGCCCAGTTCTGAATCTTTTCCTCATAAACCTCTTCAGGGAGAGATGGGAAGGTACCAAAGGATATGAGATTGACTCACATGGAAGCGGGTGCAGGGATGCTGTTTAGTAAGTCTCTAAGGCCATAAAGCAGTCAATATATTTTGGATTTCTATTTTTATCAATGATTTTTGCCTTGTGTTGCAGGAACATTTTTCACAAAGGCTTTTAATTAATAAAAATGATGTTATTTCTAAAACTGAAGTTCTCAAAACTGTAAAGTTGCACTATCTAAAATTTATTATTATTATTATTATTAGCAATTTAGGCGAACAATTCAAAAATAATTGGCACTCCTTTGACAGCTCCAGTAGATGGATTGCCAAGATTTAGATGGTGCTAAAGAAATGAAGTAGTTTACATAGTCTTGGCAGAAAAGATTTATTTAATTTCACCCATAATTAAGTTCATCACATACCCAGAAAGGGACAGTGTATGCTAACTAGACGGAGGTTAGATAATGGAAATGTAATACATCCTATTAAAATATGTAGCAAGCTTTTAAGAGGGGCCAATAAGTGGTTCTCTAAGCTAATTTAGAAGGGACGTGGGTGGTACTGTGGGTTAAACCACAGAGCCTAGGGCTTGCTGATCGGAAGGTCAGCAGTTCGAATCCCCGCAACAGGGTGAGCTCCCGTTGCTCGGTCCCAGCTCCTGCCAACCTAGCAGTTCGAAAGCACGTCAAAGTGCAAGTAGATAAATAGGTACTGCTCCGGTGGGATGGGAAACTGTGTTTCCGTGTGCTGCTCTTGTTTCGCCAGAAGCGGCTTAGTCATGCTGGCCACATGACCTGGAAGCTGTCTGCGGACAAACGTCGGCTCCCTCGGCCAGTAAAGCGAGATGAGCGCCACAACCCCAGAGTCGTTCACGACTGGACTTAACTGTCAGGGGTCCTTTACCTTTAAGCTAATTTTAGGATTAACACATTTGGGAAACAAAGCAAAAGTTGTAAATCAGACCTCAACCATTTGAGGCTATCTTTAACTAAAGGGAGAGAGGAGCTGTATACTATTTGGTGACGATAATTTTTCCCAGAACCCTACAAATTGTACTTAGAGTGATTACTTTTATGTTAAACTGAGGGGGGAAAACTTATCATATTTCCTATTACTTTTAGTGATATCAAGTAATTATCAGACCTGCTTGGGACTTCTGATGCATTATCCTCCAATTGGAGATGTCCACTCATTGATCTTGAGAGCTCTTTTTCTCAGAGATCCAAAGGTAAGTCACTTGGAAATCTTCGCACTTGTGGCACATCCCAACTGCTTTTAAAACATCGTTACAGTCCTTGTTTAATGCATGAGGAGAGGGAAGAGTTAACAATGGGGGGAAATTGTCATTTCAAAAAGAAGTATCTAGGCTCAGAGTCATAGAGAACTAGCATTGTTTTGACCTAGGCCCTTGTTGTCAGCTTCTAGCTTTGGATGGCAACGTGATAGCTCTGAGTTGTTCACTAAGGGCCATTCAGAATGAATGCCCAGCAAATCCCACCCTTTTTTCTTTTAAAATCTGAGGTCATATGCCTCACACTGTATCTCCAGCATTTTGAAATGTAATCTCAAGTGGCAATGTTTTCACATGCTACCAAGCATAGCCCCTCTTGCATTACATTCGACAAGGATATATGAGGGGAACCCTTTGGATCCAACCCATCTTATTTAAGGTCCCAAACTGGTTTTAGTATTTTCATTGTAGGTGTTGTGTTCTAATGTTAATAAAGAGGTCCAGAGGGTGGCAACACGAGAACAGGCCTTCTCTGCAGTGGCACCCTGTCTGTGGAATGCTCTCCCCAGGGAAGTTTGCCTGGCGCCTTCATTATACACCTCTTAAGTGCCAGGCAAAAACGTTCCTTTTTAACCAGGCCTTTGGTTGACCTGATCAACCCCATACCCTTTTAAAATGTGGCTTTTGGGGGGGAGGTATTATTGGGTTATTGCTTTTATTTTTATTTTATATACTGTGATCTTTTTATGTGAACCGCCCTGAGACCTCCAGGTACAGAGCAGTATATAAGTTCAATTAATAATAATAATAATAATAATAATAATAAAAATAATAATAATAATAATAAAAAGACCCCAGCAAAGGTGGTGAGACCTGGGCCCAGATACAAGCTTTGGTGGGTTGTCTCAAAGAAGGAAGAGGCAATGTAAAGTCTCAAATTCATCTTCTCAGAAGGTCACTCTGGGATATCTCCTGGTTGGAAGCCTTTTTGGCCTGAGATATGATATTCAAAGATTCCATTACCTGCAGTTCTGAATATTTGCCTCCAACAGCCAGGAGAAGCCTCGTTGTGGTTTTCCGGAATGAACAAAGCTGTCAAAAGCAGCCAAGGATTGTGGAGGCTTGCAATCTTTTACCATCTCTTACTCCCTGTGGGCTAACATTCAAGGGCTTGCCCCAAGCAGTAGTTAGTTAGTAAGTTAGTTAGTTAGTTAGTTAGTTAGTTAGTTAGTGTCTTTATATGATGTTATGGCCCACCCTTCATCTTGCAGTCTCATGGTGGGTTTCATACAGCTTAAAGCAAAGAGTAGGTGCTGCATAACAGCACTAAATTAGCCCATATCAAACAGCAAGCAAAACTAGCAACAGTGCTGCAGAGGGAGTGATAACTCTGAGATCGTGCTCTACCCCCAAAGGCAAATGTAAAACAAAATTTATCCAACGATTGTGCCAGGTGCACATGAGAGGGAAGGGCATTCCACAACCTGGGAGCCACCACAGAAAAGGCCCTCTCATGCACATACTTTGTGGAGCATTGTGGAGCTGCCAGCACACAGGGAACAAGTGCAGACCCTTAAGGATTGGTGTAATTATGTGCCCAGGCAGAAGTTCTCGCCAGCATTCTTCAACAGTTGCAGCTTCTGAACCATCCTTGAGGGCAGCCCCAATTACAGAAGTCTAGTCTAAAGGTTATGAGGGGATGGGTCACTGCGGCAAAGCCATATCTGTCCAGGAAGGGCTGTAGCTGGCAAACTGATTGGAGCTAGCCATGGGTGCCCCTAGCAGCTGAAGGCATGTGAGTTTCAAATGGTGAGCCAGGATCAATGAATACTTCCAACTTGATCACTCTGGAGGAGAGTGATCCTGTCCAGAACAGGTCATCTGCTCACTTTGCAAGAGCTCACACAGTACCTCTATTGTATCTGGATATGTACAAAATTCAGTCTGGCAAGGTCTTAGGGTCTCAAAAACAAGCACATATAGAGTCACATCAGCATCAGTCCTAAAACACCATGAGCACCTAAACCCCCAAAGTGCTTTTCTTCTAAAATTCCTTTTGAGCTAGTCTTGATTCTGTGCCCCTGTATGAACTGGCTTCAGAGCCTCTTTCTGCCTGCAGGTGGATCTAAGCTGGCCAGCCAGAGGTCCACATTGATCATCCATTGATTAGCATTGATTGATATTCATTCATTTATTTAAAGCATTTATAAACTGCTTAATATTTTAAGGATCTCTAAGCTGTGTACAATGTAAAAGCTGTTAAAAATATTATTAAAACAAATTCAACACAAAAGTAGCATAAAAGTAGCATAAAAGCATATAAAAGTAATTCAGGGAATTTATACTAATAAAAACAGAATCGGAATTTTATACACTGTTCTTGGTTACTGATTATTTTCTACAAGAATTGTTACATTAAACATGTAGATTTTTTTAAAACGTCATTTTTAATTCTGGTTTTGCATAGAACTGCTTGCATACACCGCTACTCTTTATTGTACATAAAATTTCCTTTCTGACGAAAAGCAAAATCCACCATCTCCATGATACTTGAAAGCATTTTGGTCTTTTATAAATCTGAACATTCTGCGCACATAGGCACTAAAGCAGAAAAATGTTTAAAATGATACACTTTAAAAACAGGATGCCACTCTTTACAGCAAAAAAAAAAAAAATGTTCATTGGTTTTATGCCTCTACATTCTGGGGAATAGGTGTTTATTATACTATTTTCCTTGTATGGGCCCTATGACAAAGGTCAAGGGGAGGAAAGTCTTTTCTGATAAGTTCCACCCAGTTAGTCTCAGAAATAGATTTTTTACTATTCACTCAGTGTTAAATGCAGGTGTTGCAGACATTTTCATGGATTGGCACCTGTAATTGAAGCAAGAACAAGAGAGACCAATTCTTAAAACAGTACAGTGGTACCTCTGGTTAAGTACTTAATTCGTTCCGGAGGTCCGTTCTTAACCTGACACAGTTCTTAACCTGAAGCACCACTTTAGCTAATGTGGCCTCCCTCTGCCGCTGCGCCACCAGAGCACGATTTCTGTTCTCATCCTGAAGCAAAGTTCTTAACCTGAAGCACTGTTTCTGGATTAGCGGAGTCTGTAACCTGAAGCGTATGTAACCCGAGGTACCACTGTACAGGGTAGTGGGCATTAATGGACAGCATGATGGAGCTCAAATGACTTCGCAGTAGATGACTTACTGCTGCCTACCAGGAAGGAGAAGGGAAAGGTGCTGGGAAGGTCAGCATGGTGCAAGCACACCAGCAAGAGCACTAGATTGGCTCTGCATTTTGCTATGTCAACAACCCTTTAACCCTCTTCCTCCTGTTAAGCAGCAGTGACTCAGCTGCTTGGGAGGTCAAGAGGCCAGCTCTGTCCCATCACACCATCCTCCAGTTGTAGTGGATGCTGGCTTCATTTTATTTGTGAAAAATAGATATTGTTTCATATGTGAAAAAATGGTTTCATCAAAAACCAATAGATATTTGGGAACTATTCAGTGAATTTTGTTTATTGTAGCGATTACAACTGAGCCAAAACTATACTTCCAAGGGAGGGAAATAGTTTTATGGTGCAATCCTATGCCTATGAACATGCAGTGTGTTTAGTGGGACTTATTCTAAGTTAGGTGAGCATAGAATTGCAGTCCTAGTATAGTCTCAGACAACTTCTCATAGGGATGCAAAGAACTAAATATCCCAGCTTCCACATATTCCTTGTAGTATCTTTACGGACTTTGGCAGAGAGCAATCTCTAAGAAAACATCTTCATTCCACCAGAAAGGAGCCTACAGTACAACCCAGGATCCAACCAGCCCAGCAATGCAACATAATATTTTTCTTGCGGGTGGCGCTGTGGGTAAAACCTCAGCGCCTAGGACTTGCCGATCGTCAGGTCGGCGGTTCGAATCCCCGCGGCAGGGTGCGTTCCCGTTGCTCGGTCCCAGCACCTGCCAACCTAGCAGTTCGAAAGCACCCCCGGGTGCAAGTAGATAAATAGGGACCGCTTACTAGTGGGAAGGTAAACGGCGTTTCCGTGTGCTGCGCTGGCTCGCCAGATGCAGCTTGTCACGCTGGCCACGTGACCCGGAAGTGTCTTCGGACAGCACTGGCCCCCGGCCTATCAAGCGAGATGGGCGCGCAACCCCAGAGTCGGACACGACTGGCCCGTACGGGCAGGGGTACCTTTACCTTTACCTTTACACATGTTTTACTAAGCACAAATGACTGCTATAATACTGCTCCTGCCAAACCTTATTTTCTGCCTTTGCACACCTGCTTCTCCTGCAAGTGACCATCATCTTCCTTTCTTCTTTCCCAAACAAATGTGCAACAATAATAAATTATGTACATTTGCATGACTTCTTCCATTTCACTGGAATAATTTGCTCACTTTGGGATTACCTGTAAATTTCCCTTCTTTCCTCATTCAAATTGTGGAGAGGAGGGATGGGTTACTGTTTGATCTTTGGGTGATTTGCAGTAGATGGACCAGAGTTTTTTTGGCGTCCAATTGTTGTTAACAAAGCAGCAACAAAATGCCTTTTCAGGCTACTGACACGAAGAAAGCTTGGGATAACCAGAAATTGACTTTTTTGTGAAAGGACTGCAAGCTTAGCTCAGTTCTGGTACTGAAAACAAATACCGTAGTTTAGAATGAGTTCAGAGGCATCGTTTCCTCTAACAGTGTTTCTTTTGCACCTGGCTCTGATTGGTCGATCTTGGGGTATTCATGAGTATAAGCGATATGAGCCCTAGAATGGAAAAAGGGATCTCAAATTCTGCAAAAAATATATATTATAATATCAGATTCTGAATAAAGCCTCTGTCAACTTTATGCGAAGTATAATTATGTAAATATTTGCTTGCATGCAGTTTTTGAGCTATTTAGGTACAATAGATGTAAAATGCCTGATTTGATTGTTTTAAATTTATTTCCTGACAATCTAATAATCATTCAGAATTCTCCTTTTTACAGTTTGTCTTTCTTTTTGATATTATTAGTATTTATTTCATTTATGAATTGCTTCCAATGAGGCATCTTGAAGCGGTTTTACAATAAAAGCATATTTAAACAATTATACATATATAAAAACAAAATTAAAAATATGTGCATACATAAAAACAATGTTTTCAAAAATTGCATATAAAACAATTTTAAAACCTAATAAAGTTCAGTTTGAATACAGGTAGCAACTGGAATCTCCACTTAAAAGACTTTTTGAAAGAGGATAGTCCTTAGCAAGCACCTAAAAGATGGCACTTGTAATAGGAGGCTGGTGCTGCTGTGCTAAAGGCCTGATTATTACATTGTGCAGAACAGACCTTCTGAAAAGATCTGCAGGGTCACCTCTCCTGCAGAGCACAGTGATCAATTTGGTGTATAGGTGATGTGACAATCTTTTAGATACCTTGCTCTTAAACTGTGTAGGGCTTCATACACCAGTTATCAGCAGCTTGAATTATGCTCAGTAGATAATTGGCAGCCATTCTTATAAAATGTGCTGTGATAAACCCTTTATTTTCATTTGCAACATTTCAGAAGTGGTTAGTTTATATACTAGAAGGACCGTGTTGAGGTTTCTTAAAACAATGCTAATTTCCATGTCTTTAATATAAAACTGCTATGGAGAGCAGTCTCCAAATTTTCATTTTCTTAATAGAAATGTTCAAACGTACGCACTCCACTGTTTTTCAGAAGCAAAGCATTACCCTGATGTGAAAAGGACAGTATGCTGAGTACAAAACCAATTATTTTGCCCAAAGCACCTAGAGTAGGTGTTTGCTGTATTTTTACTATCCGGCAGTTTCCTGTTTTTTTCCTGCACCACCACCAATGAGAAGTGCCGTTACTTTTCAAAGCAGACGCTTTCAGATGGAAAATAGATACATAGGGATGGCAATCACAAAAATATAAAGCGATTAAAAAACAGTTCTAACTAGAGTTGTTCAAATAAAGAAAAATTAAAAACTCAATTAGAAACAAAAGTCATAGAAAATGTGAACATATTGTGTTCCTTAAATAACCAGATGTTCTTTTCTTCCTGAAGGCAGTCAAGCCTAGGAATAAAAGGTTTTAAACTATTGTTTTAAGTTAACTGTGAATTTTGCAAATCTGTTTTACCCTATAGCAAATAAAATTCTAATACAGCAACATAAGCAAAGTAATTTTCATCTTTGGGTGTATGTGGTTGCGCTAACCTTATCACTATGACTTATTATGAAGCTAAACTGCTATATAGAACATTACCATTTTAGATGATGTACAAAGAAGTTGCCAGCTATATTTTGTTTGAGTACTTACAGTAGTTGTCCCAAGTATGTCTGCCAAAAAAAACTTTAACGAACCTCCTATCAGTAACGGTGGTGTAGCTGAAGGGGTCTTGAAATAAGGCTGTTTAGCATTGATACCCAGAAACAATATATGGTATTATCATAAAGAAGTGCTAAAAGTTTAAATTGCTTTAGATTATTCTAAACCAATAGATTTGGGATAGATTTTCAGTGAAGAAGGATTTGGAACTAAAGAATTGTGCCAGTCTTCCATGTGGTACCAGAATGTTTCTTGAGGGGAGGGGTCCCACACACAAAAGACCACTAAAACCTCTGTAGTGGCATCTAGCAAAGAACAAGTTGGAGTAATCAGAAGCAAATCAGCAAAATATTCTTATGTGCATAGAAGTGCACAGAATTCTCGCGATCCTGACCCATGGTTTGAAGCTAAGTGACCCTAATGAGGCACTTAATCTCAAGGTCGTGGTTTGAGCCCCACGTTGGGCAAAAGATTGCTGCATTGGAGGGGATTGGCCTAGATGGTTGTCATGGTCCCTTCCAACTCTACAGTTCTAGTATTCTAATTCTTTAAGACGCTGGGAATGTTACCTTTGTGTTCTCTCTAAGTATGGGCCCAGACAGTACTAGTTTTCTCTTAGACTAATAATGCAGGATCATGATTTTGTATGTGCAGGTGTTCATTCTGATCCAGTGAGTAGGACTGCCATATTTCAAAGAGTGCAAATCCAGTCGGTGGAAGAAGACTGGAAAAAGTTTAAAGACTATTTACAGAAATATGACAAAATTAATGAATGTTAGAATGATGTTGGATAGAAATTAAGTGGTTTTTAGCTGTAATATTATAAGGGAATATGAAAAATGGATTATTAACAGGTAAAAATTTAATGTCACAATATTTTAAGATTAAAGACTAGGATAAACAAAGAGGGGAAGGATTTGCTGAACTAACAAACTGAATTGGAATACAAAAAAGGGAGGCGTGAGGAGGTCCGGGAAACAAGCAAATGAATGATAAGTAACGGAAAGATTGAGTTGTTTCTAACTACTTTTATTTTGTATTTTTGTTTTTTGTTTTTTCATTTTGTAATATTTTGAAAATCTTAATAAATATCTTTTAAAAAAACAACAAAGAGTGCAAATCCAGACACAAAAGTTGTTGGGTTTTTTTTGCCAAAGTTGTTCAGCTTTTTTAAGTTTTCCCCAAAGTTGTTGAACTCTTTTTAAGGAAATTCTCCAAAGTCTTCACTCCTGAAATGGGTTGCTGTACATCCGGATTTCTACCTGGACACTGTTTCCAACAGCCTAATCCTGGCTATGTCTGGGAAATTCCGGACATATGTCAACCCTACCAGTGAGTAAGGATCTATAAATGCATGACAGTGATATGCAGCAGATCCACAAGTATGTGGCTCCATCTCCATCATAGGTATCAATGGGAGGTTATTCCCTACGCTCACCAGAACTCTATTGAATTTTTCAATCAAAGCAATGTTTTGTTACAACAAAATCCAGGATATAAGTACTTGCAAGGAGAAATTTGATTGAAAAAGTGAAAGAATAGCCCATACATTGCTTGTAATTTAATATAAAATGAATATAAATAAATAAATAGAATTAGATATTTGAAGAAGGCTATTGTACCTCCTCTCAATCTCCTCTTTTGCAAGCTATACATACCCAGCTCCCTCAACACTTCCTCATAAGTCTTGATTTCCAGACCTTTGATCATCTTGGTCACCACCCTCCACACACATTCTTAATTGTCAATAGCCTTCTTAAATTGTGGTGCCCAGAATTGGACACAGTACTCTGACCAAGGCAGAATAGAGTGGTACTATTACTTCTCTTGATCGGGACACTATACTTCTGTTGATGCAACCTAGAATGGCATTAGATTTCTTTTTCTTTTCTTTTTGCTGCTGCTGCATCACACTGTTGACTCATGTTACGCTTGTGATCTACTAAGACTCCTACTAAGACATGTGCTGCTGACAAGTCAGGTGTCCCCCATCTTATATTTGTGCAACTGGTTATTCATGCCTAAGTCCAGAACCTGACATTTGTTCCTATTGAAATTCAGTTTGTTAGCGTATGCCTGCGCCCAGTTCTCCAATCTGTTAAGGTCATTTTGAATTCTGTGAGGGCATAGAACATGGGTAGGCAAACTAGGGACCGGATCCGGCCCAATTGCCTTCTAAATCCGGCACTCAGGTGGTCCAGGGATCAGCGTGTTTTTACATGAGTAGAATGTGTGCTTTTATTTAAAATGCATCTCTGGGTTATTTGTAGGGCATAGGAATTCATTCATTTTTTCTTTCAAAATATAGTTGGGACCCCCACAAGGTCTAAGGGACAGTGGACCGGCCCCCTGCTGAAAAAGTTTGCTGACCCCTGGGGTAGAATCAACTTTGCAGCGCCAGCATGACTCCTGACAGTGCTTGTGTGTCACGTTCCTCCAGGGGCTCATCTGCTGCAATGGGCAATCTCCTCCCTAGGGGCATCCCCCCCCCCCGCATCACTGTTGCAGAACAGTCCGCTCAGCTCTTTCAAGAAATTCCTCATCTTGCCCAGTAGCTCAAAGTGTGTATAGACAGGCCTCAAGTTGCTGTATCTTCTCTTCCAGCAAGGCAACCAGCTTGCACTTGCCGCAGGTGTGGTTTTGCACATTCTCAGACAAGAAGACAGACGTGGCACATGTGTTGCAGGTCACCCTCGCAAATGCCCCTGTTTACAAGTCCTGCTCACGAAAATGAAGGCGTGTTTACAAGCTTGGTTTTTCATAATAAAATCAAGGGACAGCCCAAGACACCTTGCTGCCTGATTTGGACAAAGTGGCCACACACACGTACCCATTCCATGTTCAGAAGACCAGACTAACGGTTTAGTTTTACTTCAACACTGATGATGCGGCAGCCTGTTCCACCATAGCTGAAGGCAGCAGGCTAACTTAGGGGACATAGGGAAGGACTCGTGCCACACAAACCTCTGCCTTCCAACTCCTTGCCCTTGCCCCCATCTACCATCTAATGGCATACTTAGGAATAGTAGTTCTTAGAGCAGGCATAGGCAACTTTCGGCCCTCCAGATGTTTTGGACTACAATTCCCATCATCCCTGATCACTGATCCTGTTAGCTAAGGATCATGCGAGTTGTAGGCCAAAACATCTGGAAGGCCGAAGGTTGCCTATGCCTGGCTTAGAGCAGTGCTCAACTTTAATTCCTTTCTAATAGCTGCAGCTGTTTTACACACACACACACACACACACACACACATTCAAAAATGAATAAGCAGAACCTGAAGTTTATAAACACCTAGCACTCAAGAAACATGAGTTTTATTTTGTAGTGCAGTTTCTAAATCCTGTTAATTTCTGGAACAGAAATATACCAAAAATGTTGTTGACAGTAAAATAGAAAGCTTTGTAAATCTACAATCAAAGTAAAAAAAGATGGGGGTGATACGTTTCTTCCCCTGAAGTTATTGAATTGTCATTCATGTGCATAAAAATGTTGATATAGCTTCAGAAAACTTACAGCTACAGGTATGAAAACTTTCCTGCTAATTCCTATTACAGTTCATGAGCTCAAAATAGTGTTGCTTTTTATTGATTTCTAGCTTGGAAGGTTTCAAGATAGAATAGACATTGTAGTGTCTCTAGACAGCAATGAATATAGAATTTTAGCAACCCGAATGAAAAATATCCCAGCAGAAATCCCTTGAGGCTTAAAACTAGGGGTGGGGAAGAGCTGTAGTACAAGACCATCTGTAGGCCACAGTTTCCTTATCCCTGATATAGAGGTTATAGCATGCTACCATACCAAGTCTCCCATTAATGGAAATTTTATTTCTAAAAGCAGTTTGAAACCAATCTTCTCTACGTTTAAGAGAAAATTGATCTTGGAGCACAAAACCAAATCATAGAAACTTCTTCAATTATGATTAGGTTTTTTTTAAATATATATATATCTCACCATAGTTTTGTTTGTTTGTTGTGTTATCTGCATATGTTCCTTAACGGTACTATCAAATAATGTGTGTTCTTTTATAGAAATAGATTATTAATCCAGAATAATTTACTTAAAGCAAAGTTTAATTTAAATTAAAAATATTAATTTTTCATTTGCCACCTTTGAAGGAAAAATAAGACAGCTATTTCAATATTCTGTACAAAACATGTAGCCTCCCATTGTGGGCTAACATTCTATCCTGTATTTGTTTGTAATAGTGGGAGAGAAGGTTGTATGCACCATCTAGTGGCTATGCTAGATTTAGTCAGAAAAAGAATAGTAACCTGAAACATAGCCATAATTTTCCCTAATACTTTTAGCTGGGACAAATGATATGAATAGTACTATGTTACAGTATAATGACAATTTGCTGTTACTTATACAGTATGATCATTCTATATTTTTAGAGAAATCCAAGACCTGTGACTTACCAGTTTCAACAAAATTTGGATTACTACAAAGCACGTGGAGCAGACTTGATGAATAAAACTCGGTAAGCCTTTGTCATATTTTGCCAAAATAAAATGTGTTTAGAAAAAATTTATACATGTTAATAATCCTATATTCATTTGGGACTAAGTTCCATGTACACCAGAGGAGTAGAATTGCATAGGGTTGCAACCATGATTTGTTTCTGTTTTTAAATTACTAGGTAACAGGTAAAGCTGATCATTGAACTTGGTTTTTACAAATGAGAAAAACTAAGAAAACCCCAGCCTGGATCAGACCAACGGTCCATGTAACTCAGTGTCCTGTTTTATCACAGTGGCCAGCCAGATGATTATGTGAAGCAAGACATGAGGGCAATTGTTATTTGTAGTGTTGCTCCCAGCAGGTGCCTAATATATTAAGTAAATAAATGTTTGGTGGTATACTGCCATTAAACTTGGAGATTCCATATATATGAAGCTGTGTTCACAGGGAGCACTCACTGACCCTGACAACATAAAGTGAGCAACTCCTGCTCATCCAGAGTCCTTTATCTAGTCTAAGAAGAATGTGTTGATCTTTTTTAGCAAATGTCAAAATAGGTAAAGGTGATGGCGGCCCTATGTTATATTTCAGAGACCTTTACCTGACCGTTAAATAAGTAGATCCTTGCTCGACTTCACACCATTGATCCAGCATAGATTGATAAATGAAGTAGCAGCAGGGAGACCCATACAGTGGTGCCCCGCAAGACGAATGCCTCGCAAGACAAAAAACTCGCTAGACAAAAGGTTTTTCGGTTCGCGATTTGCCTCGCAAGACGAATTTCCCCTATGGGCTTGCTTCGCAAGACGAAAACGTCTCGCGACTTTTTTTCTTTGACTAAAAACAAAGACATGTTTTGTTTATAAAGTTAATTTATTTTCCCTTAAATTTTTGAACTGCTCTTTACAGTATGTGTGACTTTAAAGAGCAGTTAATAAACTGGTTGTTGTACCAAATTTGGCTTTGTTTGGACTTTTTTTGACCATAGGAACGCATTAATTGATTTTCAATGCATTCCTATGGGATTTCGTGCTTCGCAAGACGAAAAATTCGCTAGACAACAAAAATTGCGGAACGAATTAATTTCGTCTTGCGGGGCACCACTGTATTAAAATCCCACCCACTCCCCCAAATGTTAAAAAAGAAAAAAAGGACCACTTACTGACTCCCACTGCTGCTTGGTAAAGAGATAAGTCAGGGTAGTAGGGTTGGGGTTAGGGTTTAGGATTAAGGGTTAGGGTTAGCAGAAAAATAGCAGCAGAAGGAAGAAAACTGCAGACAAAGCAGTAGAGCCTCAGCAGGGAGGGGGCGAATGTGGCAATGTGTGAAGGGAGAAGACAAAAAGCGCCCCAGAGGACGATTTGTCCAAGACCTTCTCAGACCTGGCAGGCTCCTGGTCTCAGTAATTACTCATGACAGTAGGCACACTTTCTAGTAAGAGCATTAAATAAAAATAAGATTTAGTCAGGAACCAAAGTTTACCAAGTGGTGGCAAAACTTTTTCTCAGGGACAATCTGATTGACAACGTCAGTTGTCGGCAGCCACAAGGTTAAAGGGCATCTTGGCACTCCACCCCTTTAGATAAGGATATCTGTATATAAGAGTGGGATACACAGACTTGGCTCAGGCATTAAATAATTGTACTTTTTCAAATAAGAGCTGCAGTTTGTTAATTTAATTGTTGCATTAATTAATTAAGCCTTCAGTTAAAACCTAGGGCAAAATTTGTCCCCACAATTCACAAGAGGATACCATTTTTCCAGTGTTATAGATAGCTACAGCATTTCTAGGTTGAATTCTTTGAATCAAGTATGTGCAAGTTCAACATAGCAGCATGCCTGTGTGAAGCAAAATGGATTAATCTCAAGGTGAGGTAAAGGACACTGGGTGTAAAATGCTAACAGTTAAGTGTCAGTTAGGAAAGCGAGTTTAGGGTTCTGTGGGGGGGAGCACAAGTGGATGGCCTTGCTATAGGGAACAATTATAAAAGCAGAAATTGAAGAGAGGGAGGAACAAGCATAGCATTACATGCTAGCTAGAAGCGCTAAGTCAGGCTTCCTCAGTCTTGGCCCTCCAGATGTTTTTGGCCTACAACTCCCATGATCCCTAGCTAGCAGGACCAGTGGTCTGGTATGATGGGAATTGTATTCTCAAAACATCTGGAGGGCTGAGGTTGAGGAAGCCTGCGCTAAGTGCTCTCTAGGATTTTTTAGAAACCACAAAATTCTGTGGTTTTAAATTGATAGTTTAATTTTTGAGTTTGGACCCATTATACCAAAAATTGGGTGAAGTCATACCAAAGTCATGTTTCATTCCACCATCTTGATTCACAATTAGGCCTGGCATCCAAACAGTGGCAAAGACTCCCAACCCCAACTCAGAAACGCTTGTGTTGTGTATCTTGAGAGGCACCCAAACTTGTATAAAAAAAGAGTGAAGTCATGCCAAAGTCACATTTTGGACCTCCATCTTGCTTCAAAAATGGCATCCAGCATAGCAATGAAAATGAAGTCTGTGGTCTCCGTATCTGGAACCCTTGTGCTGAGTTTGGTGATGGTATCTCTAGAGATGGCCAAACATATGCCAAAAAATGGGCAAAGTCATGCCACAGGTCGCATTTTAGTCCCCCATCTTGATTCAAAATACCACTTGGCACCTGAACATCAACTTAGGCCCCTCATCTCTACCTCAGCGACCCATGAGCTGAATTTGTTGGTGATATCTTAAAAGGTGACTGAAACTATGTTAAAAACTGGGCGAAGTCACACAGTTTTGATTTAAAACAGTCTGCCACTGCACCTCAGAAGCAGTCATTCCGAGTTTAGTGATGATATATTAAGAGGTGGCCCAAACTATGCAAAAAAAGGCGAAATCACACCAAAGTGATGTTTTGGTCTGCCATCTTGATTCAGTATGGTGGCTGGCATCTAAATGTCAATGAAGAGCAACCCCCCCCCCCACCTTGGGAATGTATTGAGGACAAACAAATGGACAGACAGACAGACAAGCCACTTTCCAAAATATATAGTAGATTTCACTTTTGTGATTCAAATTTTAATTAATGTATATATTAAAAATGCAGAATTAAAAACCACACAATTGTGTTGTATTTATAGCAAGTTTCCCAGTGGCTACATAATGGGAACATATTTGAATCAGCTTTCTTAAACAAAGCATTTTCATCTGAGCAAAACACAGCTTGTTTTAAAAATATCCATTGATATCCAAGGTCAATGATGCTTATTGTGCTGAAACAAAATCATCTTCTCCAGAGTCTGGATTCACATCTTCTTGACATTCATGTTTTTAAAGTAATACCTTGCTTTTAATTTTTTTCTTAATGGCTGTGTAACATAATCAATCCCCATTTTTCTGGTGATCGTTGTGTAATTTTTATGCATCTTGATGGTTAAGCCATAGATATGGATCCTTGTTTGGTGGCTAAAACCATCTCTTACATCCATATATCGAAACATTCAAAGGCAGCAGAGCGAAAGCGAGAGAGCACACTTAATTTGTCAAATCTCTTCTATCTATAACTTCCTGTCCCAATCCTTGTTTGCTTAAACTGCTGCTTCGGAAAGTCACTGCTATGTCAAGGACATAGCAAGGGGGGAATAAGCAAGCAGATGGAGCATCAGAATTATTGTTTGGGAAAGGAGAGTTCCTAAGAACACTGTACAGGATCACAGCTTGTTCACAGCTAGTCCAGTAAAAGGACCCAAGTCTCTCCACCTCAGCATCTTCCTCTCAACAGCAGCAGTGCCTGAGCTACAGTGGTGCCTCGCAAGACAAAATTAATTCGTTCCGCAAGTTTTTTCTTCTTGCGAGTTTTTCGTCTTGCGAAGCACGGTTTCCCATGGGAATGCATGGAAAATCAATCAATGTGTTCCTATGGAGACCGTCCAGGGACAGAGGGGAAGCGCAGCGCGCCTTCCCCTCTGTTCCCAGACCTGTTTTAAAGCAAGGGAAGGGGCAGCGGGGAGAATCGCTTCTCCCCGTTGCCGCCCCTTGGTTCAAAAGGGGTCCGGGGAAAGCGGGGAAGATGCGCTGCGCTTCCCCGCTATCCCCGGAGCTTGCGGGGCAAGCTTCGTTTTGCGAAGCAAGCCCATAGGGAAATGCGTCTTGCGAAGCGGCTAAGAAAACGAAAAACTCCGTCTAGCGAGTTTTTCGTCTTCCGAGGCGTTCGTCTTGCGGGGCACCACTGTATTCCATTACCTCTTAAGCAGAGGGAAAGAAAGGGGCATATGTCTGCTTTTAGGTGTGCAGTGAAGTTTTGCCTAAGTAGACTTCCATAGGATTCTGATGTTATGTATGCTGCTCCTGTTTTAAATTGATTTGTCTTTGCTGGGATTTTATGTGGCGCCTTACCTTATTTAGCCTCACAGTATCTTGGTTTCTTTGTAAGCTGTCTTGTGTGCTTCAGTAAAAGGAAAGTGGAGTGTAAATTAAAATCATAACCTCTAAGGAGTGGAAAGGAAGCTTCGCATTTCCTTCTCAGCAGTGACAAAGGTTGAGCCTTGGTGTTCATGTCTGTATGTGGGAGGGGATTTCTTACCTAACCTCACCGACTCAGCTTGTGATTTTGAAATGAATGGACTATCAGATTCATGTCTATGGCACGGCCTTTTTGGCATCGTTGGTGTGGAAGACAATAACTGCCACCTACACTTGACACCAAGGTCACCATTATAGTCACAAGTGAAGGAAATATGTTGCTTCCATCTGAAAAATATTTGTGAGAGAACTCCCCACCCCCAACCCCCATTTGAATAAATGTTAAACACTTGCTTCTGTGGGAGAAAATTCAGTGTGGTTTTCAGGTGGTTCAGACAAGGAGGAAATTATTTCCTGAGTCCCTGAAATTGCCAATAAGGTTCATTCCTTATAGGCTAATGGCTCTTCTTTCATTAAAACAGAACTCTGAAAAATAGTGCTTGTCCTTATAGAGTCCTATTTGAGGGTGTGTGTGTGTGAGAGAGAGAGAGAGAGAGAGAGAGAGAAAGTTTTAGACAATACCACATACAACACTATTGTAGCAGCGCTGTGTTTCCTCTTGTTTTACAGTGTCAGTGCCAAGGTTGCTCCGCTGAACATCAATAAAGTTTCTAGTAGCTTACTGAATTTTGGCCGAAAGCTGATTTCCCCAGCCATGACATCAGGTGGTGCCACTGGGCTAGTTGTAGGTAGCAGTGGCAGCTTTTCTTCTGTTGCAGTGCCCATTAGGAGCTCAGTGGAGCTCCCTCAACAACAACTACAGCAGCAGCAGCAACAACAGCAACAGCAGCAGCAGCAACAGAGAATTATGAAATCTGAAAGTGTACCAGTTCAACTAAGCAAAGGTAAATACATGACATTACTTGGTTTTGAGACGGAATCCTGTAATGAGCAAAGCTTAGAGGCTTTTAGCCCAGTATTTGGGCAGTTTTACCAAGTCTACATGTGACCTTCAGCCTTCCACAGCTTCTCAGCTCCTGATCATGTTTATCTCTCTTCTAAACTAAAACCCTTTCTGCAGTTACCCTGCCACTCTCCAAGTTCTCCATCTTGTTTCACCTTCTTTCCATGCTATTGCATCTGCCAACCCTCTTTACCTAACCCCTTTGCTTGCTGCTTCTGACTGCTACCTTCTCTAGTTGCCATCTCCTAGTGCCTTCCTTGACCTGATTCCGTACCCTTTCCCTATGTGTTTGCCTGCCCTGCCCAAATCTACTTCTGTTATAGTGAGAAAGTTCAGTCAGTCATCACCACACCATTCCTCAGTGCTTTGCAATATAGAATCTCATATGGTATTGCAAAGGGGTATTTTAAGTATATTCATTCATTTTTACTGATAAACACTATTAGAACTTTGTAAAAAAAAAAATTCAATTTTTGGTCTGTTTTGAAGATACTGTGAATATATATTGGTATATTTTGATTATTTATAACACTCGTGGGAAAACTACTAAATCCAACAAGTTGTTGAATCACTTGTTCTGATTTAGCTCTGAAGAAATGTTGCTGTATTTTGTGGCTTCAGATAAAGGAGCATGACTATTCATATGTCATTTTGAGTCTAAGCTCCATTCATGATTTATAAACGTTCTCTTTTCTATTAGTGGCAATAAGAGAAAAGCATGCATTAGCATAGTCAAATAACTATAAAGGTCATGTTACTCCTAAAATTCTCATTCTAAAGAAGTAGCTCAACCAGATGATCAGATGTGTATCTCACCACACCACACTTACGCACACTAAATGCTCTGCCAGAGCCTTGGTCACAGTGTTTCCTCACAATTCCTCTTGTGCTTTCTCGGGGAGGTCATGATTATGAAGAAGCCACCACTCCATGTAAAGGCTGTCTTGCAATTAAGACAGACTACCTAACCCTATGCTGGCCACATGACCCGGAAGCTGTACGCTGGCTCCCTCAGCCAGTAAAGCGAGATGAGCGCCGCAACCCCAGAGTTGGTCATGACTGGACCTAATGGTCAGGGTCCCTTTACTTTTACCTAACCCTAAGATGCCTGAAACACTCTTATTGCTTCTGCTGACATATCAGTTTGCTTTATGATCTACTACATAAGATTTGAGAAATGTCTGTAAAATATACTCCTTTTAGTGAACTTGAAGTTTGTTGGTTTCTGGTATTTTTATTCTTAACTTGTAGTTCTGTATTTAGTATAGCAGAAGTGATTGAGAAGTTGTTGTTATTTATAAACATCCTTGTACAGTCAAACCTTGGTTGTTGAACTTAATCTGTTCCGGAAGCCCATTCAGCCTCCAAAATGTTTGACAACCAAGGTGCAGCTTCCGATTTGCATTCACTGTAAATGCCTTCCATTCATGATGATGTCTTAAAACTATGACTAATATTTCTATATGGGTTAGGCTTCACTGTTGTTGTATAAAATCATGCTTGGTCTTCCTTTTATTAGTTTAAAGAGCCACTGAGCATGTAAAAGCAATCCCAGATTACCAGGCTACCATTAAAGTTTGTTAAAAGTGTTTTGAGGGCAGGCCACACACATATGGATTTGAAAGACCACTATCAAGTTTGCTAAACTCCTCTGAAGTATTGCTGTTAACTTAATAGTAATCCCCAAACTGGCTGTTCACTATGTGCTAATCAATACTTATTTATTTAGGTAGATCTTTAGCCTATTCCTATAAAAATTCAAAGGATCACGAAACCGTCTAGTCATCAGGCATCACCATTACAATTTTGTGAGATGCTTGGGACATCTCAATTCGCATGGCATTCACACATACCGGAAAGGAGGTATCTCAAGATCACCTGAAAAAGCAGAATTTCATTGTCCTGAGTAGGTAAACAAAAAACCCCCAAACACCTAAAGTTTATACTTGCACAGTTAGAAACTTCTAAGAGTTACAAGTCCATTTTCCAAAACCATAGCAGGACATTGAAGGTTTG
Organism: Podarcis liolepis; assembly: GCF_965112155.1. Taxonomy (NCBI): domain Eukaryota; kingdom Metazoa; phylum Chordata; class Lepidosauria; order Squamata; family Lacertidae; genus Podarcis; species Podarcis liolepis. Next base: position 38,921,544 of record NC_139563.1, on the reverse strand, counting down.
GTACTTGCCTCCATTAGTTCTAAGTTAATGGAACAGAAACAAGCAAATTTACTCAACAGTAAGAAAACTGCAACTGAAAATACAATCTGCAAATCGGTTTTGAATCTCTGGTGTCCCATCCTTTAGGGAAAAGCTGTCAGGATGAGAGAAAGAATGACCAACCAACAGTGTGCATAAGAGCAATAGGCAAGGCTTGTTAAAAACCAATCAAGGCTGGCACCCCCCACCCCACCCCCCAACAAAGTGGGGAACATCAGCCTAACAACAAAGGTTTTAGCACTTCAAATGCTGGAATTCCATGAAAGGAGGACAGACAAGCAGAATCAACAAAGAAAAAAAGCAAACATGTATGGTTGTAACTAGCGAACATGATTTCATAGAAGGAAATGGAACATAAAAAATATAACTTCTTGTAACTGGATTTTTTTAGCCTGCATGCCCCAAAGTAGGATTTTGTTTTGTTATTTGTATTGTGGAAGTTGGCCAGACCATAGAAATCATGACCATTATAGGCCTGGTTCATGACATGGCATGCTAGGCACTCTTGTAAATTTAGTCAATTACCAAATTGATATTGTTTCACACCACCCCAACCTCCAAGTAGTGCAGGATTCCAGAGGTTCCAGGAACTTACACAGGGTTTGTGTTTCCTTTTGGAAATGAGGTGCAGCGAAGACTGTGATGTACTTACAATATTTGGTTTATTTACACATATTTACAATCTGAGCCTACAATGTAGGGGTTCACAGCTTCAGCACCCCAAGAGGGTCTTGCTTCTCCCACAGTTGCATCCCTGGATTCAAACAGTCACCTCAAGAGGAAGCTAGACTGACTTAATTAGCTCTTAACACTTACTAGAGCCAGGGAATAGAGTCCTCTTGCACCCATTTTAACCCCCCCCAAGGCCAGATTAAATTCTGATTTTTGCTTAATCCAGGGATTATAGGAGTCTGGCACCATCAAACTCATAACAGTGTTTAGGATTTGATTTACCTTCTGTTTGTTACATAGGGAAGCAATATGATTACATAACAACCACAGAACAAGCCACAAATCTTGCAGATACTTATGAGGGTGTATTTATTTCAGCATGCAGGAGGTTGACCGTTTGCCTTGCTCCTGTTACTTAGATCTGCATGTGAGAGAGAATCTACAAAACTAAACAAAAAACTGAAGGAAAAGTGCAATGTTAGATTCTGTATCTTCATCACCTTTCCAGCACAGACTACCAGCCCCAAATGCACATTGTTTCTTTATTGGTCCTCTTCTGTTAATCAGTAATGGTGCTCTAAATGTCAGACTAAAAACCATGCATGTCTCATTATCGTCAGAAACAAATATTCAGAATACTTATTAAAATCTAAAACTGAAGTTAGACTATTTTCTTCTTGTTGTAGTGTTAGTGGTTCATTATACTGGCATTAAAGGACACAGGTGGCGCTGTGGTCTAAAGCACAGAGCCCAGGGCTTGCCAATCAGAAGGTCGGCGGTTTGAATCCCCACAACGGGTTGAGCTCCCGTTGCTCGGTCCCTGCTCCTGCCAACCTAGCAGTTCGAAAGCATGTCAAAGTGCAAGTAGATAAATAGGTACCGCTCCGGCGGGAAGGTGAACGGCATTTCCGTGCACTGCTCTGGTTCTCCAGAAGTGGCTTAGTCATGCTGGCCACATGACCCGGAAGCTGTACGTCAGCTCCCTCAGCCAGTAAAGCAAGATGAGCGCTGCAACCCCATGGTTGTCTGCGACAGGACCTAATGTTCAGGGGTCCCTTTACCTTTATACTGGCATTACCTCTTGGGCAATTCATGCTGTAGTAGGAACAGAAATGCTTGGTTGATCTGACTGTCATATTAAACCCTAATGATATATAATTCTGATTAATGTTTAGGGGGTTGTTACCAATAAATAGTTTATACCCATTTGCCTGAGATTGAGCCTCAATGAGTTCAGTGGGACTTACTTCTGAGTAGACATGTATAGGGTTGCATTGTTAATTACCAATAATTTATACCTTTTCTTATTGGAAACTTTGTGTGTTGAGTTCCTGCTGTGGAAATGCTGTAAATTGATCGTAAAAGCAATAGCTAATGAAAAGATTCCAGTTGGTTTGTAATATGGTTTGTAAAATGTTGGTTTGTAAAACAAAGGCATCCAGGGACTGAGGAAGACAGTCTTCTTTTCAAAAATATCTCTTGTTATATTTGAAAATCAATAGAATACACTTCTTATAACTGTTAACTTATTCTTAAGATAAAGAACTTTGCTTTAATACTTCTTAATAATAAGTTTATTATTCCCATTTTCTTATCAAGAACTGACTTCAAGAATCCTTTTAGATCTCATGTTTGACATATATTTAAGAGGTGTAATGTGAAATTAGACATAATCATTATCCTAAATCTACACCAAGTATCTGTGGTGGTCTTTGTTTACCAAGTTTTACAGGGTTCAAAAAAAGTGTGTGTTCTTATTTTTAAGATTTTACAAATTGTTCAAATAAACGCATACTCTGTGGAGTGGTAGATTTGTAAATGTAGGGAATGTTGGCATTAAAGGGAAGTAAAATGGAAGAATCAGATGACAAGCATATATCTCAGGGAAAGTCGATCAGATGTCAAACATTGTATTTGCAATAGAAAGGGGTCATTTCCCATTCTTAGTTAGACAAAAAATGAAAGACTTCTATTTCTGTTACGGTAAAGTTTTTTTTAACTTTATTTACTAGGAGATGTAGTTACAGGCAGTGATGCTCAAGTGTCGGTTCCTGTCCAGAATCTCACTGCCCTCCAAGGGATAGTTGCTACAGCAACCCATGGTATGTTTGCCTGTCACATTTTTATTGGAAAGCCAGACCCACGCCTGTTTCATTTGTGGTGTTGTCATTTCCAGTGTGTCTCATACATCGTACTTCCACTAAGTGGTGCTGTTGTTTAGAAAAAAGAAATTTCCTTTATTGAATCACCATTGAATCTACTATTTTTTTAAAAAAATTATTATTATTACCATTTTGTTGCATATAGTATTATGCTATTCAGGTACACTGTAGGAATTTTGATTTAGGACTTTCGGAAAGAATATCTTCTTAGCCTACAATGCTTTTTTAAAAATCTTCAATTAAGAGCCTACATCTGAAGTAGTGCAGTGTAAATCTAATGAAGTAAAAGGTTCCCTTCATTTAGAAAGCGAGTATTTATACGAAGCAAAGAGAGAGTCTTTTTCCAACATTTGACAGTATTATGTGGAAGGGGATTATTTTGTGACTTTGCTGAAACCATAGGAGTGTATCCAATTAAGTTATACTCATAGTAGTCTAATTGAAATTCATGGACTATTTGTCATGTCCATTAATTCAGTTATTCTGCTCTGAGTGTTAGATACATCCCCATAGCTCAGATCCTTAATTTCCATGCTGAATCAGAGTTCAGGCAGCGGCTATTTTAGGCACGTCCAATTGATGCGCAATCGCTGATGTGCAGATCCTTTTGGACCTGGAAGAAGGCGGAACAAGGGTGGGGCATGAGGGCCAGGAATGGAACTCCCACACAAAATGGTTGTCACTTATGACTGTAAAAGTAAAACAAATTCTTCTTCTTTTTAACTCTCTCTATTTTAAAAGCAAAGTTGCTTAAGCATTCAGAATTATTCTAAATTGTTTTTCAGATTTTGTGTTTCTTCTCCTGTCTCCTGCTTTCAGAAAAAAAGGAGTGATATCAGACTTTGCTACTTGTTTTGTTGATGGATAGATTTATATTGGTCATTGGCCTTGGCACTATTAAATTTTCCCCCCAAAATAAGTTCTATAAAATAGAATAGATACAGCTTCCAAAGGTAGAGTCTTCAATATATCTTACACAGAGATCATATAATTTATCCTGCTTCTGCAACTTTTTAGCAGACTTTCCCAACTGACAATCTAAATAATGCAGCAGAACTTCTAATTGTTGATTTATCCCAAAGTTAAAAAGCTGCTTTATGAAGTTTACACTTTTAACCTGCAAGTACATATTGATCCAGTTCACAAATAACTCAAAGCCATGCCACAACTTACTGAAAATTCACGGGCTCCTGGTGAGAAGATTCTGGGCACTTTGGTCCTCCTGCTGTGAGCAAAGCCATGGTTTGGCTTAGCAATACACATGGGCTTATGGTTTATCTCACTTTAGAAAAACCATGATTTGTACCTCAGGTTTGTTCGGTGGCTTACCACTTGCAAAGTACACTTTTTTTTGTAACCTCCGGTCTGAAAACATTTTAAAAATACCTAAAACCACTTTTTAGTTGGGCAGAATTCATGTTAAAATAGAGTTCTACAATGGGGATTTGAAACCAACACTTGGGGTGACGTTAGTATATGTACAATTACAGCTAGCAGACAAGTTTTTTCTTAATATATGTATTTTTAAAATACCATTTTTATCCTGCCCATCAAGGAGCTCATACATTGGTTTTCCATGAGCACCATTTACACTTAAAGCAGTCTACCTCTGACAACCTATTGACTTCCATAAACAGCTGGGGACTTGAACTCAGGTATAAATAGAGATTCAAGTATACTCCTCTTCACCATGATCTTCTTGTTATATTTAACAGTAAACAAAAGAGTGAAGGATAGGAATTTATCAAAAGAGAGCATTCACAAATACCACTCCACAGAACTGTAAAGAATGGGATGGGGGCAATTTTCCCCTACCTGTTGACTAGAAAACCTAATTACAGATAGTATGTACAGTGGTACCTCAGGTTACATACGCTTCAGGTTACATACACTTCAGGTTACAGACTCCGCTAACCCAGAAACAATGCTTCAGGTTAAGAACTTTGCTTCAGGATGAGAACAGAAATCGTGCTCTGGCGGGGCAGCAGCAGCTGGAGGCTCCATTAGCTAAAGTGGTGGTTCAGGATAAAAACAGTTTCAGGTTAAGAACGGGCCTCCGGAACGAATTAAGTACTTAACCCGAGGTACCACTCTAGATACTCTTCCATTTTATTGGAAGCATGGCACCTGTGATGAAATAGCTGCTGAGGATCTGGTAGGAGACTAACTGCCAACTGGTACGATGTATAGTAAAAGAGTGAACCAAAGCTGGTGGGACCAAAATAAACATGAGAGTTCCTTCCCTCTTTGGCTTGCACTTCCCCTCTAACCATGTATCTTAGCATTATTCCTTTGTCTTGATGGAAGCAGTCAGCGGAGGTGTCTGGCAAGGCCTGTCAACATTACTTCTATCAATCAGATTAGGCTCTCCTTATTGTCATCACTGAAGTTTGGCAGGGAATAGTTGCTAGGAACATAGGAAGCTGCCTTGTACTGAGTCAAATCATTAGTCCTTCTAGCTCAGTAGACTCTGCACTGGCTAGGAGCAGCTGTCGAGGATTACAGACAGGGGTGATCTGAAATTGCCGGTGTAGTCTGCACAATTCCAATCTAACTAAACCCCCGTTTGGGTGTTCAAGAAAAACCCAGAGGCCTCCCTGCGATTGGGAATCATGCATCATCGAGGTTCTCAGTTGCTGGGAGGATTCTGTGCACATTCAGATCTTCCGCCCAATGCACAAAGGACTTGTGGTTGCAGCCGGCAGAGTCTGGGATATTGTTGAGGAGGCAGTCATGCACAGCCCCTGCTCTCTTTCAGCCTGAACAGGCTCAGCATCATCTTAGTAAAAAAAAGAGAGGCTGTACTGTGGGTGAGAGACATCAAAGGCCACCAAGTGTGTTCATGGCTGAGCTCAGCATCTTAATTTCTACTCTTCTGGGTGATTTGCAAGACTGAATTAGTATGTGCTGGTTTTGCCCTTTAAATCTCTAAATGGCTTGGGACCATGATTCCTAATGGGCAGCCTTTTCCTATATAAGCCTATGTACTCATTAAGATCTGCTGGACAGACACTCTTTTATAGCCCATCTAAATCTGGTTGAAATGAGAGAGAGAGAGAGCGCCAGAGCCTTTCCTCTCCTCTGGCTGTGCTCAGGCTTTGGAATTTGCCTCCCTCGTTTTGCCTCTTCTGTCACTGTGTGAAGGCCTTTCTGTTCCAGGGGTTGTTTTACCTGCTGAGTTGTTGACTGGCTTCTCATCTCCCTGGCTCCTTAGCTTCTGTAATCATATGTCTCTTGAAATTGTTTATATTCTTACTTTATTGTTACATTTTAGTTTTTTTATATTAAATGTATTTTCTCCCTTGAGTATTTGTAAGGGAATTATTATTATTATTATTATTATTGATAAATAAGCACAATGTACCTGCTAAATGTCGTGAAGCTATTCTCATATCATGCTCTGTTTGTCTTAAGCTCCAAACATCACACATGCAAGTGAACATTGATTTATGCAGTGGTCATATATATATTACAGGATCTGAGCTATTGCCTTTTTTTTTTTAAGCCAGTGTTCCTAACTGTTGCACCTAATGAACAGGAAGAACATGCAACTGATTTTGGGATTAGGGTCACACCAATGAAACCTGCAACAAAATATTCCAGTGTGGACTGTTCCAGTCAGGCAGGCACATATGTTCTCAGGATACTCCATTCCACTACCCCCCAGTTTCTTGTTTTTCCTTCCTCTCCAGCAGATTGCCAGCATTCCATGCCAATTGAAGATGCTCAGCCCTCTTTTTGCTATTTTGGGGTTTTTTCTGGCCCCTGAAGAATTATTTTCTAAAGATCTTTTGTTCTTATGCAAACCTTGGGGTTCCCCTAAACTTGCTCACATATTTCTCCTATCTATGAATCATGCTGTTTTGGTTATGCAAGGATCGGGTTGGAGAACTGAGTTGGTACATAGGATTCCACTGCATTACATACATCCATTTTATCCTTAGCAATGCCTCCTCTATCAAGCTAACACTTCACTGCTTACCTCCAAATTCCTTGTCTAGCAAATATTAAAAACTCTGTATTTGGAAAGGAGGGAGAGAGAAATTGTTTGAGCATTTTTTTTACACTGCTGTGCATAGACTGAGCACTGAATGCACGCCTTTCATAGGGCACTGTCCATGTTTTTTGCACAGAATTTGTTTTATGTGTTTGACTTGTATTTGTCTTGTGGAGAGTGTGCGTTGAAGGGATGGCACTAGGCAGGCCTGCCTGTCTCACAGTGGCAAGTCCCTCTGTGTGTGGACAAATGTGCTTTGATGTCACAAAATCTCACTCTGTGTTCATCTGTTTACGAAGGTTACTGAGTGACACTTCAGATAGGGAGCTCTTTGATGGCAATGTATTCCACTGATCATTTTTTGTTTCCCTCTGTTTGCTTTTCAGGGCAGGGTTCAAAAAATGTCAGCGCTTCTCCAAGCATTGAAAGTTTGTCTGGGGGACGTGAATACACAGGGTCTCCACCTTTGTCTGCAACCAAGAAAGAGTCCTTTTTCAGTACTATTTCCCATTCTCGTTCGCACAGCAGAAGTATGAGCAAAAAAGAGTCTGTAAGTCCCTACTGCTTATTGATCTCATATTGTCTCCCTTATTTGCACTGGTCTGCTTTTTCATTCAGGGACCTATGTACACAGGCAGGCACGTATCTTGTGACACAGGAAAGATCTGTTCCGAATTTTTATGGAGGATTATTTCCCTTACTTTCTGTTTTTCTGTGTGTCTTCCTTAACTCATGAACAGCCATGGTGTCCTCTAAATAAGAAAGGAACACTGTTCCCACTTCAGCACCAGATCTGACAGGCTTCAGCAGCTGATGAGGTCCCAGAACACTTGCAAAGCTTACTGGTTCTGACACCTGATATGCACCCCACCCCTCCCATCCTATCCTGGCACTAGGTTTTAAATTTCTCACAATGTCTCCCATGTTTAACATTGCAATGGGGCATTTGGGAGTATTAAATGGTGGCTCACAGTCACCCATTGCTGCCACCAGAAAGTTGGTGCCCAAGGACTCACTGATGTAGAAGAGGACTCAGTGAGGACCACTTTGACAAATGCTCCGTCAGACTTTCAGACTTTGCACCAGTCGTCTAGGCAGCACATTCATGTTCCCTGCTTTAGCTGCTGTTGCCATAGAAGCTTATAAGGCACTGATAAAGTTGTGAGGGCAGGGGAGACGGAATAGGAAAGATGTATCCCAATTCTCTCTGACGCCTCCTTAGGTTCTCCTTAAATTCAGCCTTTTCTGCTCATGCAAGAGCAAGTGCAGAGCCACAGCCATTGTCACTGCCTCCAAAATAGCTTCACACATATCTCTTCAGTGCCTGTACTATAGGGAAGTAATGGTTTCTCATGCCTCAGTGTAAGGTGCAATGCGGCCTTTCCCCATCAAACAATAGGAAAGGTGCTAAGATCTTGGCTCCTGGTCTGTTGCCATTGTGCTACAAATCATACTGTGAATCAACTTTGTAATGCATCTTTTGATACCTTTACTGAAAAGTAGGAATGCACCATCTCTATGCGCATTCCAAAATTGATCCCTTGCGTGTGATGCAAGTAAGTACACAGAAAGTATCATCATTTTCTAGTGCAGGCAAAGAGAACATGGCAACTGAAAAGGTATAAGTTTTTGCCAGGTTGCACCTTCCGTCAGTGGTCATCAATGTGAACAGTGTCACGTTCCCATTGGAGACATTGGAATGTGTGTATTTATTTTTGTAAAATATTATAACCTGCCAAATTTTCAAAAATAAATTCAAGGTGGCTAACAAATCCATACATCACATCACACAATATATCCCAGTTCCCGTTCCTTAGTCATAAGTGTTGACATAAAGACCCTAAACTACAATGATAAGTTCCAAGGCAGCCATTAAAACAAAAACTTCAGAAATAAAAGGAAACACACATTTTTAAAAAACCACACACACTGTGGAGGCCTTTTTAAACAGCCACATTTTTGCCAGCCACCTGAAGCAATACTGTGCATCCCTTGACTGGAAAGACAGCTCTGCCAAAGAGCTAAATCCTCTGCCACATCTCCTTTCTGCCCTGAGCAAGTTGAGGGAGCCTTTGAGATTAGGAGAAGGCAGGCAGGCACTGTGGAGGATGCTTGATGTGTGTTCAAGTGGGGCATTGCTTTGTAGCAGACTACAAAGAGGAGTTGCTCAACCCACATATCCTTTTGAATAACCAGAGGAGCTCACTTTTATGAATTCTCCTTGTATCATCCCTATACTACTGTAAAGTGTTGCGAAATTGAAACTGGGTTCTTAAAGCGAGTTTGGGAGCATATTTCGGGTCCTTTTAACCTGGCTTGGCAGAAGATGCACATTGGAAGGAGGGGGAAATGTGTGAGAGTGGGAGGCCGTGGAGAGCACCCCTGACCCCACTGCTCATTCCCTGTATCTTACCTCAGTGTCTGAGCTTTAGGTGTTCTGCCAGCTAAGGACAAAAAAGAAGATTTAGAACATATCTTTTACAACTGCAAAATAGCAAACATATTTTGCACAATTGAAGAAGGTATCTACAGTATAGAAAATTCATCATTTAAGAATTTAAATACACCAATAGAAACTAATACATTTTGAATTAGTTTAACCTTTTAAAATGAATTCATGAAGCTTTTGTCAACAAATATTATATAAGAGCCAACTGCTTTTCCTACTTTTACTCAGATATGATCCATATTCTCCTTACTATAGTCAGAATTTAAGCCTAATGCTTCTTTCATCTTGTAACATTAGGTTGTAAAAGATTTTTTTCTGATTCTTTGTTATAATCTTACTTAGAGTTCTTGACAATCTATAAATGTGAGAAAAGGAAGAAGGAGAGTGCCTATAAACAAATAGTCTTCTTTATTGTTTTATTTTAAAGAAACAGCACTAATCAGTATCAAAATGATGATCGAAATTGTATTTGGAGTAGTTCATTGCATCATTTTCAAGTGACAGAAGCTACGTTGTAATCAAGTTATATGTGCTCAATACCCAATGAAATCAGTAAGACAGGATTGGTTCATACATATGATTAATCCTTGTCTTCCTAGAGCTCACACTCACATTGATATATAAAACACGTGAACTAAGTAATCAGAGCTGTAAACATAGTGGGGGCAGGGACATACGAGAACGACATATATTTTCCCATTACTTTAAATGAGTTGTGGTTATGTTAACACGAAAGCACGCAAACAAGTTTCATCAGTATCATATGACAGTATCATGTGACAAAGCAGATGTTCTCAATACTGTTAAATACACAATAAGTAAAATGGGGAAAGCTTACTTTAACATTTTATGACACTATATTGCATGCAGCAAAGCTTCATCAAGTAGTTTGTTCACCGCCTTTCAACTTTGAAAGGAAACACAACTAACCCAAGCCCTCAGCCCAATACAGTTCAGAGTTGAGCAATAAATTGAACCTCTCTTCAGCCCAAATGCAAGGCATTGTTATTTAGTAATGAAACATCAAGACTCCTCAAGTGTAACCATAGCAAAAAATAAAGATAAACTGGATGTTAGTCCTATTTCTCCTTGGCCTTAGAGCAGGCATTCCCAAACTCTGCCCTCCAGATGTTTTGGGACTACAATTCCCATCATCCCTGACCACTGGTCCCGTTAGCTAGGGACGATGGGAGTTGTAGTCCCAAAACATCTGGAGGGCCGAGTTTGGGGATGCCTTCCTTAGAGGATAAGGCAAATCTTTTTTCTTTTAAAGCGTGGGACCATAAGGCCACAGCATGCTTTAAAGGCAATATTAAGACTCATCCAATTCTAGTTTTGGTGTAGAATCCTTACATCCCATCCCTTGGAGCATAAAGAGGAGATAAATATAGGAACAGAACCTCAGAATGGTAGTGCAAATGGAGACTGGTTTGAAGAGAGCAACGAGGCTTTTAACACAACAAAGGGGAAAGAAGTTGACGGAAAGGACAGTAGTAGAGAGGAAGGGAACTTCCGGAGGCGGCGCGCTCAGCAATGGCGGTCCTCTTCAGCTGCTGAAGAGGGGCTCCGCGGAAAAGGGTCGTGCGCTGCGGCACAGCGACGACCCATCCAGATAAACCACGGGTAGAGTGAGCTCGTGGCCGTGGGGTTCGGCGGGCACCAGAAGCGACCTCGGATACGCAGAAGAGACCCCGTAAGGGGTATCGGAACGTGGAGGGGGTAGCGGTGCTGTGAATCCATCGCTCTTTCCGCGGAAGCGAAGCCGCGCGGCTGCTGCTGACTAGCGCTGACCTTTCTTCCTTCAACAATTGGATCGAAACAACTTACTCGTGAGTAAGAAATTTAAAGCTTTAAATCAGAACTAAATTGGTGAAATTCGGCTGAAAGCGGGAGACGTTAAAAAGGAAGTCAGTCTTCCGGCTCTGCCTAAAGTATCAAGCAAAGACTCTTTTAAAACGGAAGCATTGAAAGGAGTTCAAAAGAAATTGGAATTTACTTGGCAAACTTGATTTAGACTGCTTTGACTTTAAAAGAAGTTATAACAGCTTCGTATCTGGATTAAAACTGTGGTCTCTCCTCTTCCCTTTCTGTGGATTACAAAGTTTCGAAACCCGGCTCCCGACCTGCCTGGATATAAGTTGTATCGGACTGCGGTAACTGTATACAATCTACAAAACTAGATCGGGCTATTTTGTATCTGGAAAAGAAAAGGGAACTGTTGCATGCACCTTTGCTAAGAACTATTTTTCTCTGCAGTTAAAATTGAATGCAAGATCCCCCTGTTTTGGATGCTATTTGATCCTTATTTTTTCTCTTTCTCCTCCTTTGTGGGAATTTAATGGCGGAATCTTTCTATTCCTCTCCTCCAAGTTTGCTTTTGGGAGCTCCCTCTACTGGATTATAGAACTAACAGACTCAGAACTGCCGATTTCCCTTGCTCTTTGTTTTTTTTTCTGGATGTTTACTCTCTCAGGACTGTTTCCCATGGGATTTACAGTTTGACCTTGAATCCGGGACAGCTGTGGAATGAGTGGCGCATCAAAAACAAGGGCTGGAAGGAAAGCAAAACATTCCGAACTTGTGCAAACAACTCTGCCTGGACAGTTACGCAGATCGTCTGTCCCAATTGTGACAGGTCTGCAAGAAGGACAATTTACACAACCATCTTTTGGGGAGATGGCTGCTGGAGGGATAGATCCTGTCTCTAAAGAAATATTGGATCAACTGGCAGCATTGAATAAGAAAGCTGACGAACAGGCAGCTAGACTTGATGAACAATCTGTTAAATTTGACCAGGTGACAGCTTCCATTAATAAACTGACAGACCAGGTTACTAAAAATACACAGGCAATAAGTGGAATTGAAAAAGTCACAACAGAAAATCGGAAATTAGTTGAAGAAGTTAATACTAAAGCAGAGGAAAATAAAAAGAGGATAGAGGAATTAAGAGGGGAGGTGAGGCCACTCAGTAGACAGGTAACGGAACAGCAAGCGTACCTGTCCCTGGCAGAATTGAAAAATAGGGAAAATAATCTTAGATTGAGAAATATCCCAGAATCTGAGAAGGAGGACTTGATTGGCTTTTTGACAACAGAAATCTCCAAATTTTGGGGATTGACAGAAGAAAAGGATTTTAAAATAGTCACCGCTTTCAGACTAGGAAGAGTGGTTAAGAAGGATAAATCAAGAGATTGCTTGATCATTTTGAGATCTAAGCAAGAAAAAGACAACATACTCGGCCTACATTTCAAAAACCCATTGGTGACTCAGGGGAAGACGGCAGAAATCTTCAGAGATATACCAAAACAGCTTTTGGATTTAAGAATTACATATAAGGATTTAGCAAGCCTACTGAGAAACAACAAAATCCCTTATAGGTGGGAATTCCCTCAAGGACTATCTTTTACCCTGAAAGAGAGGAAGATAAGAATCAGAACAGCAGAGGAGCAAGAAAAGTTTCTAAACGACCACGGGGAGGATCTTCGGAAAGGAGTAGCAGGACCCTGGCCACCTCCTTCGTTTGGCTTCAATCCGGTTCCACCTCCAGGTGAAGAAGATAAAAAAGAGCCCCCTGCTGACAAATAAATTGACCCAGGATGTCTCTGCAGCTTCTTAGTTGGAATATTAATGGTGCAAATTCTCCTGAAAGGAGGAAGAAGATTTTTCATATATTAAGAAAAGAACAATTGGATGTTATCTGCCTTCAAGAAACACATGTGACCAGGCTCCACAGGAGAGTACTAATTAACAAGAGATTAGGCCAAGAGTTTATTTCATCAGACAAGGTGAAAAAAAGAGGAGTAGTGATCTATGCAAAGGAGAGCCTGTCACCAAAACTGGTTTTTAAAGATGAACAAGGAAGAATTTTGGCTATCGAAATACAATCACAAGGAGAAAAATTTCTGATAGTTGGAATATATGCACCAAATGATGGGAAGTCGGAATTTTTCAAGAGGCTGCATGAGACAATGCTGGACTATATTGACTATACAAATATCATTTTGATGGGAGACATGAACGGGGTAGTCTCTACCCATATGGATAAGTCACAAAACCAAAATCTGAACAAGGATGGCAGACTGCCAAAGACTTTTTTTGAACTCACAGACAACATGGACTTGATAGACATCTGGAGAACAAAGAACCCTCTAGGCATGGAGGGAACTTTCTTTTCTGAGGCCCACCTATCATGGACAAGAATAGACCAAATTTGGATATCAAGAGGACTGGCACCCAAGATAAAAAAGGCTGAGATCTGCCCTAAAACCTGCTCCGACCATAATGCTTTAAAAATGGACTTGAGACTTACACCAGCTGGATCCTTCAGATGGAGAATGAATGACCATCTGCTCAGAGATCAGGAGATTGTGAAGAAGGCCCAAAAAACGTTGAAGGACTATTTTGAAATAAATTTGAACACCTCAGTGGAAAAGAAAACAGTCTGGGACGCGAGCAAAGCCGTCATGAGAGGGTTTCTGATACAACAGAACACTATTAAGAAGAAACTCTGGAATGGTAAAAAGGACAAGATTTTGGATAAAATAAGAGATGGAGAAAAAAGACTGAGACTAAACCCAAAATCAAAAGAAGTATTAAGAGAAATAAAATTTTACCAAGTACAATATACAAAATTGATAAATCAAGAAATTGAATGGAAAATTAAACAGATGAAGCAAAGATCATTTGAATCGGCAAATAAATGTGGGAAGCTGCTGGCATGGCAGCTGAAGAAGAGGCAAAAATTGAACTTTGTTACCAATCTGGAGGTTGAAGGAGAATGTATTCAGAAACCAGAAGAAATCAGAAAGTGTTTCCAGAGATATTTTAAAAAGCTATATACTCAAGGACCACAAGCAGAGATGGAAATAAATAACTTTTTAAAGAGCTATGGCCTGCAAAAGTTAACACAAGACACACGAACAGCCCTGAACTGTAGAATAACACAACAGGAAATTGAAAGAGCCATTCAGAACATGCAAATAGGCAAATCCCCAGGCCCAGACGGGCTTACCTCCAAATACTATAAGACACTGATGGATTATTTGATACAGCCATTAATGGAGGTCTGCAACCAGATTATGGAAGGGAAGGGGGCACCAGAATCGTGGAAAGAAGCATTCATCACCCTGATACCAAAATTGGAATCTGAAAAGACTCAACTTAAAAATTATCGTCCCATCTCACTCTTAAACGTGGATTATAAAATTTTTGCTGACATTTTAGCAAATAGACTGAAAAAAGTTTTGAATGAAGTAATTCATAAGGACCAAGCAGGCTTTCTCCCTGGTAGGCATTTGTCTGACAACACCAGGAACATTATAGATGTTTTGGAGTTACTACAGACAAATATGAACACGAAAGCAGTTTTGATCTTTATAGATGCGGAGAAGGCCTTTGATAATATATCTTGGAAATTTATGAAGAAAAACTTGGAAGGGATGGGAGTGGGAGGGGCGTTCCAAAACGGTATTGAAGCAATCTATTCAGAACAGAAGGCCAAATTGATAGTAAACAGCGTGGTGACAGAGGAGTTTAAAATTGAAAAAGGGACACGACAGGGGTGTCCCTTATCACCTTTGTTATTCATCTCTGTCCTGGAGGTGTTGCTGAACTTGATTAGGAGGGATCAGCTGGTGGAAGGAATACAGGTCGGAGAAAAGCAATACAAACTTAAGGCTTTTGCAGACGATTTGGTTTTGACATTACAGGAGCCAGAAACCAGTACAAAAAGAGCTCTAGAATTAATTTCTGAGTTTGGTCGGGTGGCGGGATTCAAGTTGAACAAACAAAAAACTAAGGTTTTAGCAAAAAACCTGACATTGTCAGAAATAGATGGGTTTCAGAAGGAAACAGAATTAAATGTGGTTACAAAAGTGAAATACCTGGGGGTTAACTTGACTGGGAGAAATCTGAATTTGTTTAAGGATAATTATGAAAAATGCTGGTTAGAAATTAAAAAGGATTTGGAAGTTTGGTCAAGATTGAAACTTACCTTGTCAGGAAGAATTGCTGCAGTTAAAATGAATGTTTTGCCAAGAATGCTGTTTTTGTTTCAAACCCTTCAGATTGTGGACAGGGTGGAATGTTTTGGAAAGTGGCAGAGAGACATTACGAAGTTTGTCTGGCAGGGCAAAAAGCCCCGAATAAAATTTAAGATTTTAACAGATGCAAAAGAAAGAGGGGGGTTTGCCCTGCCGGACTTAAGACTGTATTATGAAGCTGCGTCTCTCTGCTGGATGAAAGATTGGTTCCTGTTAGAAAACACTGACGTCCTAGATCTGGAAGGGTTTAGTAATGCTTTTGGGTGGCACGCATATCTTTGGTATGACAAGGCAAAGTCTCATAAATTGTTTAAAAACCATATTGTCAGGAAAGCTCTACTTATTGTCTGGACTAAATACAAGGACTTACTTGAAAGTAAGACCCCGAGGTGGCTATCACCGGTTGAGGCTAAGGCTATAAAACTACGTAACATGGAGAGTGGCTGGTTGAAATATTGCGAGATAATTGAAAGAGATGGTGATAACTGGAGGTTGCAGAGTTTTGAAAAATTGAAAGGAAAGGTGCGAGACTGGTTCCACTATGCCCAAATCTTAGAGACTTTTAAAAAAGATAAAAGAATTGGTTTCCAGGTGGAAAAATCAAAATTAGAAACAGAATTACTTGAACCTAAGACGAAAGTGCTTTCAAGAATGTATAATCTGCTGCTTAAGTGGAATACCCAAGATGAGATAGTCAAATCAGCAATGATAAAATGGGCACAGGACATAGGGTACAACATTATGTCTGAAGACTGGGAAAGGTTGTGGACCACCAGTATGAAATTTACGGCATGTAGTGCCTTAAAGGAAAACATTATGAAAATGGTATACAGGTGGTACATGACCCCAGTCAAACTTGCAAAGATATATCATCTGTCTGACAATAAATGTTGGAAATGTAAGGAGGTTGAAGGAACTTTCTTTCACCTCTGGTGGACATGCCCGAGGGTGAAGGCTTTTTGGGAAATGATTTATAACGAATTGAAAAAGGTGTTGAAATACACCTTTCACAAGAAACCAGAGGCCTTCCTCCTGGGCATTGTGGGCCAGAGAGTGCCAAAGAGAGATAGAACTTTCTTTTTATATGCAACTACAGCAGCAAGAATCCTTATAGCTAAATATTGGAAGACACAGGAGTTACCCACGCTGGAAGAATGGCATTCGCAGCTGATCGACTACATGGAACTGGCTGAAATGACGGGCAGAATTCGAGATCTGGGAGAAGAGGCAGTGGAAGAGGACTGGAAAAAATTTAAGGACTATTTACAAAAACACTATAAGTTATATGAATGTTGACAATTTGCTAAGTACTTTGGAAAAATATGCCTCAGTATTGAAATTGGTAAATGAGAGAATTTAAGTTTAAGATTTAGAAATGTATAAATTATGGATAATATAACTAAATGAAAACACAAAAACAACTGAAATAAGGTATTAATTTGCTGTTTATTCTATTGTAAAGAAAGCAGGGGATGGGAGATATGGGGAAATCTGGTTGATTATGAAAATTGATTTGGAAAAGTGAATCTTTTTTCTTTCTTTTTTTTCTTCTTTCTTTTTTCTTTTTATAACCCTTTTTCTTTTTTGTAAAAACTGCTTTTGTAGTGTCAATGATGTTGTATTTTTACCCTGGAAAAAAGCAAATAAAAAAACTAATATAAAAAAAAAAAAAGAGAGGAAGGGAGAAAGAAGAATTTTCAGATATATGAAGAGCTGAGACAGGGGATGAATGTGTATGTCAAGATACATTATTTTATTTGTATAGTACATATGCGCTATGAAAGATAATTACGATAAAGTAAGCTCTAAGAAAACTCATGAAGATCGTATAAATAGAATGTTTTTAAAATTTAATCATGCAGTGTCTTGGTGAAATTAAGCCTGTTTCCATTTCTATAGTTTCAGGCATCTAGTGCTTCCTCACAAGCAAATGAAAGAGTACTTTTTTAAATAAGCATTTTGGTGCCAGTGTTTGTAAACATTTGCCTACATTTAATTATTATGCCAGTATTACTCCTAACTTCCGAACATAGTCATCAGAGCTGTAAAGAAACCAAAATGTGAAATAACAATCCCATACCTACATGACATCATATTACCATGGAAATGTTATAACCTACAAATCTGAAGATACTGAGTAAAAGTGAATGTTGCGGTTTTGAAGAGGTTTGCTTTCTCCTGTGTCTCTTTTCTTAACATAGCTCATCTAATGTTGCTGACTGTGCTGCCATCCTATGGCCAGTAGAAATCTGTTATTAATGAATGCCTTGTTCATAAATACGGCTTCAAACAATACTTACTGCAGTTTTCTGAAGTGTCACCCCATGGTTAGTTATGTGGTAAGCAATTCTGTGTATTTCCAGAGTCCAGCCATGTAGGGACGTAAGCAAAACTTGCTATGAGTAAGTATCTACTCCTATATTCTGTTAATGCTTTTGAGGTGCTGTAACTGATTCCAGCTAGCTGACCCAGAAGGTCATTGTTAATTCTGATGGTCAGTATAATGAAAAGTCACTCAGAGGGCCAGGAGAACCAACAGGCAATACTCCTCCTGCCCATCTCACAGCCACAGTTCATCTATCCGGTTAAGCAAGGCCAGAAACCAGTATTGGACAGAATCCACATATTTGGTCCTTTTCAAGATAAACTGGAGCTGTAATTTTAAAACAAGCATCTGTAAGGTTTAGTCATCAACAACTCCAATACAAGTTTAAGCTAGGTGATTTCTTCATTTCATCTTTCTTTCTGCAACTTCTGTGGGCTTCAAGATATCATTATCAGGACTGGTTCATGCAGTTCTCCATCTTGCCCATGCCATGGTCATGTCATGCCCATAGGATTCTAAGCTTCCAGACATTGCCTGGGCTGGATGAGAAGAAGCAAGGCACAACTGAAAAAATATGTCCCAGTATGCAAAAGTCACGCAAATGGAGTGATAAGTAGCACTAATTAAATAGGTATGCAATTTGTCTGAGGTGCATAGTAGCAATGAATACTACTAAAGTGAAACCATACATTTCCATTTCCCCTCAGTACCTATACTTTTTGAGTTAACTTATAAAGAATGTATATGATCAAGTGCCTACATGCATATTTTGACAGGATGTGTTGGTGCGCTTAAAGCCAGGGGCGGTGTTGGGGTTAGCATCGCTGGACACCTACCAAGGCCCATACTCCAGCAGAGGGCCCACTTTTGACCTACAGAGTCCCTTCCCCCTTCTCCTGCTCCTTGCTGTTGCTACCTGGTCACCTGCCCCCTCTAGGTTTGTGTGTGAGCATGAAAAGAGCATCATCCACAATGTCCAGAAGACATTGACCTCTTCTGGACAAGAGTGTAGATTGAGCCAGAGGGAGCAAGCAGGTGAATGAGCAGTGATTATGTGTGCAAGGAGGTGGGTTCACAGAGGGAGAGAGCACTCAGGGCATCTGGCCTAAATGATTCTCAAAATTAGGAACAGACACCTCTAAATACTATGCCTGCTAAGTTTTGAAAGATTTGTTAATATTTTGGCATTAGTGGAGTAATCGCTGCTCACATGCTGTTTGCATAGACAATACAACAATTCCTTAAATGTCACTTGAACATTATCATGAGTTAGCATTTATGTATTAGTGCCAGAAAGCAGACTGTTGCAAAAGAATGGAAACATTAGATGATATTTTCGTAGCCATAATAACCTTGGGTGAATGACGCGAGAAGGAAAATTCATTCTGCCATCCATTTGGCCGCTTACAATAGTAATAGGCTGTACTTGATGCTAATCACAAGACGGTGTACGTTGTATGTGCTTTGTGAAGGCACCTCTCTGTGCCTTTTCCCCCCAGTTATAGGGGAAATAAATTCAATTAATATGACAGCACTATTTATTTCCCAAGATGTTGGTAAGAAACATGGTTTCTAGTTTAAACAGGATTTGTGCAATTAAAATATGAATGTTGCAGTTTTCATTTCATTCTTCCAATGTGTGTGAAGCAAATGTCCTCACTTCTGTTTCATAATCATCATATTTAGCATTTTTTATGGTATCCTTCATAAGCTTAAAGCATGTCACAGGTATCCATCTCTGTAAGCTTTACAACAGCTGGTAAAACATGCCATTATTAGTAGGAGGAATCTGAAGGCCAGCTAGTCTGTTAACGGCTGGGATGAAATTTGATTCGGGGACTTCCTGAGCCCCTTTCAGTTATTACCATCTGTATGACTAGTGCAGGGGGAAAGGAAGGGTGGGGGTTGTCTCCTGACTCCAACCTTAACATCACATGCCTGCCTGGTTCAAAAAACTGCTATCTACATATGGGACAAAAATCTAAAGAGGGTACTGAATGTACTCGTGGAGACTCTTCCATGTGACTGAGAGTGCAATTCAGTCAACTCATGGAAAAAGCTGCATTCCTTGCATTGATTACCATGTTGATATAGAGGAATAACTTCCACTTGTGCAATGGAGCTTCCTCTTCTCTCCTCCCACCCTGGCCAGGTACCTTCCCCACCCCCAAAATCTGCTCTGGGGTTTCCTCCAGTTCCCTGGAACAAATTTTGGGTTGTTCCATTGCACGAGCAGAGGTTTTACTTGCTCAGTGATTTAAAAGCTGGATTAAAATGTGACATTAGCAAAGTAAACAACATTTGTATTTATTTATTTAAAAATATTTTAGGGTAATTTTTAGGCCATGTGCACCCAATAAAACAGCATAAAACAACAAAGAAAAATGCATTTTTAAAAAACTACTCAGTAAAACCTCGTTAAAAGAAAGAGGGAAAGCTGAATTCAACAGAAATAGCATCCAGCCAATAAAAGGTTGCTCCTGGAAGGCCAATTGAAAAAGAGAGGTCTTCAAGGCCTTTTGAAAACCCTTCCCCATGGCAGCTTGACGCGGGTCTGATGGAAAGGAAACCCTTGTGGGCCCACCATACAGAAGAAACTCTCCCTTAAATAAAGATAGGTGTATGCAGTGCTTTTTTTTCTTTAAAAAATGTTTAGGGTTACTCTCGTTTTGACTCAAGAAAATCACCATTTTATAGTTCAAATCAAGGAAAATAAATACAGTAAATGGACAAAAGTACAAAGATTCACAAAATGTTTAGGGGTATGCGTACCCCTGCATTCTCCCCGAAAAAAAGCACTGGGTGTATGTGTGACAGTCTCATGTGTAAGGAAGTAAACCCATTTTCAAAATGTTTACTGAAGGTTTGGTTGTATGTAACATGCTGTGTGGTTTTCGTACAAACATCAAGTAGTATAGTCTGTAATGAACAGAAACATATCTTAAATTACGTTGTGAAAGTGGTGACCTAGATGAATACTGGCTTGCAAGTAAAGCATCCAGCTCACTTTTGTGTTTAATTGAAGTGGTTGCTGAGTATCTTTAGATTACAGTGGTCTAGAGGTATAAATGTGTGGGAAGTACTTGCTGCAGTTTCCTAGAAATGAACTTCCCAGAACTGGTGACAGTTTTCTTCCCCTCAGCAGAACAATCTCATGGGTTGAATTTTCTCCTTCTTAGTTGTTTTCACAGTGGAACAACTTATTCATCATTACTATTGTTGCATTCCTTGCTTCTACTAGCATTACTGCTGACACGTTCCTGTCAGCCCTGAAATTATTAGCTGTGAGAGTAGGTGAGCTTTAAGAAGTTAAAAGTTTTAAGCACCATTAAAAAAAAAATTCTAAGTGGCAATATAGCAATTACTCTATTGTGTCTGTTAAGATGGAAACTTAACAGGTTTGCTTAAGGAATATTGAATCTGTTTTAAGCAAATACCTCATAGGCGATTTCATTTTGTAGAGGTTTTCACTAGTTGAATAATTCCCCATAATGCTTGGCTGACGTAAATATTTGTCTTCATAATGTAACATTTATGAAATCCTTTGCCAAGCAATGGTTGCCAAATCCTTGGTCTCCAGAAAGGATTGTAAGCAGCTGATAAGATGCAACTGTTAGATGCTACCTTTAGCTGCAGCAAGTACCTTTTAATCTAGAATCTAGAATCGCTTTTAGACTGCCATTCTGCTGAGACCATAATAGAATGGTCCTACGAGCAATTGGTTAACGTATCAGAAAGCGTTCCTCCCAAACTTGGGTTTAAGGACTGACGTAACTACTTTCAAAAACAGTTTCCAACATAGCAAACCTTTACACATACATCTTACCTGCCATTTCTCTGAATTGGGGTCCGAATTTAGACTCTTCATTTACTTGGTCCTGTCTAAATTTAGAATGGCACAGGAAGCCATGTGAAACGCGGTTGTTTTGCTCTTCTAAAAGTCTGGCTCTGCAAGTGTGTCTGAATAGCACCACAGATACTCTTCAGCCCTATTTCCGCACAAAAGAATTTTGTGAGGGCATTTGAAAAGCATTAGAGTTATGTAGGGCCCTCTAGTAAACTTACATCTGTTAATAGCTAAGAAATCTGCAGTTAATTTAATGCTACTGACTCATGACTACAAATATAACACAATTTGCAATCCTGCCCATATGTCTGTTGTAACAAAGTAGAATTGCATTGTTTGATTAATCTGGAAAAGAAGATTACACTCATAATTACCGGTAGCATGAAACATGTGATGCCTTTATAATTTGTAGAATAAAATAAATGCAGACCGTTAGAGATGGCCCATAGCCCAGACCACTTTGGCAGAGAGAAAAATGATGCTCCCAGTAGTGATAATAATCCTAACCCGCTTACCTGGGTGAAAGCCCCATTGAACTCAATAGGATTTACTTCTGAGTAGCCATGGTTAGGACTCTGCTGTAAATAACTGTATAACTGATTAAAAAGGTTGCCTCGCCCTGCCTAATGTTAAAGCCAGTTTCAAAATTATGCCCCCTATTCTGACAGTCACAGAGTATTTTTATATGAGGCTGCACCAGAGAGAGAGATAGCAAAGCAGGGCTATTCCATTGCCTTTACTGCAAGACTTGTGGATTTAAGTTAGACTTTTACCTTTCCTCAATTATTGGACTAGATGACCCTCATGGTCCCTTCCAACTCTTCAGGTCTATGATCACCACAAGTTTTAGTCTTGACTAATTTTTCATATTGATTTCAATGGGAGCTAAGGAAAACCAATTTCCTCTGGATCTGACCCAAGTGCTGTGTCAGCCCTTGAGAGATGTTGGGTTAAAGAAGCTGGAACATCACGGTTGTCTACAAAAGACCATAGGCAGCCTTGAGATCTGGTAAATGTCCTTGAACTTACCTACCCTAAAGAAGATAAATCATTTGTCTAGGTACATGTTTTGACTGAAGACATGCAAGGTGGTATTCTGCAAAGCAGAGACTGTAACAAAAAAGTATGTTGAAACTATAAGGATCTGGCTTATGCTAAATGGGTAAGGGGAACATGAGTTAAGAGTTGTCGGACTATTTCTGCTTAAGTTAGAAGCTAGTACATTCTAAAACAGCTTGAATTATCTAAGATCAATGGATTAATTTCTGGAGAGTTATGAATACAGGGTTGTAGGCAGGATACATGGAGGAGGGGGGCAAGATCCTTTGAGAAAGGGTTTGTTAGAAATGCAATTTAGATAGATCATGAATAAAATATGTTATCAGTATACTTATTATTAACTAATTCATTAAAAATTTTAACTATAGGAAGAAGAACTGGAAGCCCAGATTTCATTTCTCCAGGGGCAATTGAATGAGTTGGAGGCCATGTGCAAATACTGTGCAAAGATGATGAATACACATCTGGGTAAGAAGATGCTGCTCTATTAATGTCATTGTTTATTAAATTTGTATATTGCCTTACCTCCATAGATGTCAGGGTGGTTCACAACCATAACATTATAAAAAATACAGAATAAAAATAGGAACAAAACAAAACCAATAATCCGCCCCTCACAACAGATTTAAAAGGGTATCTATTAGATGTTAATCAGCCAAAGGCTTGGTTAAAGAGGAACGTTTTTGCCTCGCACCTAAAGGTGTATAAGGAGCCAGCCAAACCTTCCTAGGGAGAACATTCCACAAATGGGGAGCCACTGCAGAAAAGGCCCATTCTCGTGTTGCCACCCTCGGGATCTCTCAATAGGAAGCACACAAAGAAAGGCCTCAGATGGTGATTGCAGGGTCTGTGTAGGTTCATGTGGAGAGAAGCAGTTCTTGAGGTATCGTAGTCCTGAGCTGTTTAAGACTTCGTAGGTCAAAACTAGCACTTTGAATTGGGCCCGGAAACTTAATTGGCAGCCAGTCCAGTTGGGCCAGGATTGGTGTAATATGCTCAAACAGTCTTGCCCCGGGGAGCAACCTGGCTGTCAAATTCTGCACTAGCTGAGGTTTCTGAACCATCTTCTGGGTATTGTCTCCCAAATTTAGGAAACGTATCACTATGCCCAAAGTTTTGTGTATGGAACAATTTTGCAACTTTTGAAAATTCAACTGTGCAATGGGAGCATTGCCAGATTATGTTGACATGATTGAGGCTCATATTACTTTACTCTCTTGACCAGACAAATGAAATGCAAAGTGTGTCTGACCTTCAGATAGTCTGCCAAACCTCTGCATAAATCTTCACTTAACCTTATGCTGTGATAACTGTTGTGCTATGATCATTTTACACAATAGAAAGGCCATCAGAAACAAGAGTGTGGGTTTTCTCCATTCCTTTCTGTAAGTCTCCAGTGGATTGCTTATGCCAGGGGTCAGCAAGGTTTACCTTGCCTGGGCTAGTTCACTCCAGTGGAGATCTGTCCATGGGCCTGCGATTTTCGGCACTGCGGAAGCAAGTCCCTGTGCCGTGCTGCGCTGCTCCAGTTTAGCGCAGCGGGCAGGGACTTGCTGAGGTGGCGGCTCGGCTTGGGGGCTGGTTAAACAACCCCTGTGGGCCACGTGTGGCCCATGAGCCTTAGGTTGCCTACTCCTGGCTTATGCCAACAATTCTGTTTTCTGTTTGCATATAGATAACTTTTATAATTTTCAGAGCTGATGCATGGGCAACATACTTTTGCCCCAGGTTTGCATGTCTTTCCATTTGTGTGAGCTTTCTTTTCTTACCTAGTAAGGTGTTTATCCACATCAGCCTCAGAATGTTCCTTTGAGATCTATTTAAAAGGAACAGGTTTTGAGTTCATTTTGCAGATTTCATTGCTTTTAATACATTGAGAGAGGTGCACTAAATTCTCCCTAAGCCCATGGTAGTTTTCTTTTATCCTTCAGAAGGTGTGTATGTGCAAGGGACTTGTAGCATGAAACAAACTAAGAAACCTGCAAGTGGCTTTCTGCATGTAGGAAACAAGACCACTAATGACCTATTTAGGAATGCTTTTGATAGTAATCTTTTTCTTCTTTTTTTTAAGAAAAGAGAAAGAAAAAAAACAAGTAAGATTTCTCCTAGCTTGGCAGTTTCACTAGAGAGCAAAGTGAACAATTCCCAGCCGGGCAGAAAACAGCTAAATCTTTTCCTTCCTTCAGCCAGTCAGTGAAAGGCCTTTTCTTGCTGTTCAGAATAGAGTACTGAAGACGTGCTGTTTTGAACATCAAGAAAGGGACTTTCACTTATTTTCATTTTTCTTTTTGTAGAAAGAGCACTTCTTTTGCACAGGTTCGCTTGAGATTTTAAGGATAGCAAAGCACACAAAAAAAATTAAACCAGGCCTGCATATCTGTCATTGCAATGACCACACCAGGAAATACAAGGTAGAAGGATGTTTATTACTGAATTAATCCCCACTCATATAAACACATCAATATATTATTTAGGATTGAAATATGTTCCAGGCATAGAAGTTCATAACTCTCATATAAATACATCAGTTCTATATTCTAGGCATCAGCTATTTTTCTCTCCATTGAAAGGATGAATAAAAAAAATTAAAAAAAACATGCTTTAAAACACAGTATGATTTGGAATTTTTTTGTCTTAGCATCCAGTGCACTTGGAAATATTCCAACTCTAAAAAAAAATACAGTTCTGCACCCAGAAGGTAGTTGAAACTATGTCAGCCATATGCTGATTATTTGGTGTTAGAGCTTTTATCAGCTCCTAGACTTTGGGTCAATAGACTAGTTTACACTATATATCTGAGTATTTCTAATGGCTTTTTCATGCAAGCTTGCTCTTCTGCTCTTAGCTAAATATCTGGGGAGGTAACTAGAAAGTATGGGGTGATATTTTGGTGATCTGTAGCAGAGTTTAGAAACTGTGTTATGCAAGACCTGGAGAATCATGCTGTGCTGTGTCAGGTCCTCACCATTTCATATGTAAGTTCTCATCTTTCTGGCCAACTCTGTTATGTCATTGCATCACATAAAGTGGATGGGAGGAAAAATATTAAAATGATGCATGACTGCAAGTACCACAACCATCTACAGGTGGACCAGGAGCAGCAACCTTAATGCTGAAGCTAAGCAGCTCTGATCAATCCCTGTGTAGGAAACCTCTTGGTAATCCGGTATATACTGAAAGGCTAAGTTACACCTACTGTTCTTTATTGAGGCAGAATGTCTTTAAATCACAGATGTGGCACAAACCACTTGAAGTTGTTCAAGCAAATGCAGCTCTCTTTACTGTTCTCAAGTTCATTAGCTTTATGATAATTAACCAGGTGACTTTTCTCTTATACCACATACTACAATTAGATATGTGATTGTTAAAAATGTTCAAATTTCCATATCTGTATGATGGCATCATCATACTTCTACTCAGACATACCTTTTTGTTACCATGGGTTTGATCCTGAGGCTGCCGAGATTATAATTGTATTCCCTGGAATGTGAAGGAGGGAAAGATGAGTTAGAGCAGTAATTTTTGTTTGTGTGTTTATACAAAAGCTTTCTCATTAAATGTTCATCCACTTCTTTTGCTGTACCACACAATGACAACATAATTATATATTTGGGACCCTGCCTCTATGTTACTATGGAAATAAATGTGGTGTCTTGAATAACATAAGTATAGCATGTGTAAGAATGATAAATTGGTTCTTGTGGTGAAAACTGATAAATGGGGGAAAGGCTTCAGATTGTGTAGTTAGTCCATTTTGTTAGGTGCAAAGAGCTTTGCGAGCACATTTCTTCAGCATAATATTGGAGAAACTTTCTTACTTATTATTGTTTCAGCAGAACATCACTTCGGTACCTGTTGAGCAGATCTAATGAGTTGTAAGACTAGCTGCCACACTTTGAAACATAGGGGTTTTCTGCTTCACTCATAACACTAGAAATCAGGGTCATCCAAAAATATTTAGCTGTCTCTTCCCCTTAAGTGAAGCATATCATAGGCAGAGTCTGGATCCAACCCATTCTCTTAACATGTTGTTTTGGGATAAGATCAAATATCTGGGAAAAGATCAAATAACTCAAATCTTTTTAAAACGTTGCTGCTATTGTAATGGCGATTATTGATTTCTTTCCCGTCCTTCACCTTGAGGTCCCATTACAACTTTCTGTGCTGTTGGAAGGGGAGGATGACTTTAGTTTAAAATAGATAAATGTTTGCATTAAGGACAGTTCTAAACTTTGGGAAATCTCTAAAGAAGTACTTTGCATTCATCTAGTAAAGTACAGTGGATGAATGCATGTGCAAAATGAGTGATTTTAATTCTGCAGTTATTTTAGCTGATCTGGAGGTGCTCTATACATTGCATTTGTTTCTCAGAGACAGCTTTTGATTTCTAGCTCATCTTCCTCTGGTTTACTACCTGTATCATATTTATGCAGATAGTACTAACTATCTACACCTTTGTAATGGCCCTTGGTCTTTTACATTTTTTTCTGCTGTAGCCCCTTTTCCACTTTCTTCTTGTGCAGGTTGCTCATTTTGAATGATATCCAACATCAGTTTCCTTCCTCTCTGCTCCTGTGCCACTCCTGCCCCTCACCCCAACAAATCTGTTCCACAGTCCCCCAACCCTCTAAAACAGATTTGGCAGGACCATGAGGGGCTGCAGGGAAGAGGGAAGGAAGTACAAATTCTATTGCATGAGCAGAAATCTGTTCCCTTAGGGGTGGGTACAATTACATATCACCCTTTTTCTGTTACATAACAGAGTTTATATAATTCTGCATCCCCTGGCATTTAAACCTCAAGTTTTGAATGAGGTACATAGCATTACTCTTGGCTGAGTAGTGTGGGCTGCAGATTACATCTTTTCCCTAGAATTGCTTGTTGAGTTGTTGATGTCATTCATCGTTACAGCTAGTGCCTGTGATTTAATCCCAACTTATGTATGAAAAATTACTGAAATATATCAGCTGTCTGGAAACAAAGCAATCTTTTGTCAAGAGTAGACAAGTTCTGAAGTGTGTATATTTGCTGCTGATTTCCTGAAGCAGAATCATGACTTTCATCTGCTTTTAAACAACATGAGACATAACTCAAGGAAGCCATTTGTGACACAGAAACAGATTTTGTTTGCCTTGCAAATAATTTATAAGTCTCATAATTCATTTGTGTGGTATCAGTGCTCATTGTTCCATAAAAGATGCAGCTCATGAACCTTTTCTTATTTTAAGAGAGAGATTTCAAGTTTTACAATTTGAATAACAGCAACATCAGATAGGAAGAATATTTCAAAGCAAAAATGTTTCCAGATGGGCATTTTGTCATCTATGCAGTACAAGCTTATCAATACAAACATAGACTCAGACTGGGGCAGAACTATAAAATTCTTGCCTGCTTTCCTGAATTTAAATATCCCATCTGTTGTTATTCCAGGTGTTCAGTTTTTTTCCTGCCTACATGACTTAATTGGGCAAACTTGGTACTTGCCTTTTAGTCATCTGTTTAATTTGCTCTGTTAACTCAGGTGCTAAGGGAACCTGACTGCAAATGCAATAACCTAACTTGCACGTATTCATTCTTAATTTACAATGCTACCCAGATATTTCCTCTTGAATTGGGGAGTATAAGACAGTGAAGATCAGTAGTCTGATGGAGAGCCAATGCAGCCTTCAAATAGAAAACATGGCCCCTTTCACTCTTGATCTCACAATTGTTTTTGGCATTGCAGGAAATATTCATGATAAATTGTAGTCAAATGCTGCATTCGTATGTAACAATAAATACTGGTTTCCTGCCATATGAAAATTAGCCTAAACAAGCCTTGGTATCACCCACTCCCCTCCTCATGAGGAGGAGATTAGAAAAAAATGCTCTTGTTTTTATATAGCCATAGTTTAGCCTTACACCTGAACCCTAAACTGTGCTTAATTTTAATTGTGGTTTGTTGAAACAAGCCAGCCCCATAAGCCAGTGTTTCAGCTGAACTGTAACTGTAAGTGATTTTTTTAAGGGTTCTTATCCAGACTCCGTATTTTTTTAGATATATATCAAAGTATACATTCATCTTCGTGGCCATTGGGTTGCATGTAATCTTGAGGTACATAATCTTGGTTCTTTCTTGTGAAATAATTGTTTTTGGCATTGCAGGAAATATTCAAGAAGTCATTCTTCAGGAACACTTGGAGAAGGAAGATGAAATTCTAGTGTCCTTGGCTGGATTGAAGCAGGTATATCTTTTGACAAAATGAAGATTCTATGTATGAAATTTTTTGAATGGCACTTCTATAATTTATGTGCTTTTTTCTGAACTTTGCATTATTCAGGATTATAATTGCTGAACTTTAATAGTTTGTTGAGATTTATTATGATAGTGAGCAAAAGAAGAGTCTGTGGAACTTACTGAAATAATAATGCTGGTAGACAATTCTGACTTTCAGTTTCTTCTTGCTGCTGTGAGCTAAAGAAACAGTAGCCAGAATAAAAGGTCACAGCTTTATCAAGCAACATGGCAACCAAACTCAAATTACCCAAGGCCATTTCAGAGGTAATCTAGCCAGCCCCAATCGAGTCCTCCAGGGCATATCCATGATAGGCCAAACCATTTTAATAATGAATTCCTTAACTAACAGGACCCCCAGTGAAACACCAGGAACCCTGTTGATTCTGTATTCTCTTGTCATCAAAATTAGAATCATAGAATTGTATAGTTGGAAGGGACCACAAGAGTCATCTAGTCCAACCATCTGCAATGCAGAGATCTTTTGGCCAATGTGGGGCTCAAACCCACAACCCTGAGATTAAAAATCTCATGCTTTACTACCTCAGTTATGACAAGTAAGACTATAAGCAATTGAACCAATGAAATGACCTTAAAACTTCAGGTCAGCAAGAACAATAACCTTAATTTGACCAATTGTGCCCTTTGGAATTCCATAGAAGAGCAAAAATAAACAGCCAGTCAGGTTGGCATGTAAAGATTACATTCTAGTGCCCAGTAAAGGGAATTTTTTTAAGCCCATGATGTTCCAACAGGGTGAGTGGCTAGATGAAATGTCTGACTCTTCTCAGTGTTCCAGTTTTGGTTTGCCTTCAGTTTACACAGCCTCACCTTGCAAGATCTCACAGTATTTCAAGCATTACTATCATTTCCCAGAAATCTTCTGAGGTCAAGAACTCCAAACCTTGCAGATTTCTAAGGGAATTTGGCAACTTGGCCCCTCCCTGCCTACTTTCTTCCCACACTCACTACCACTGAGGGATGAATGGTGGGGGACCTTTTAATGGTGCCCAGTCTTTGTTCTTCATATTCTAATGTCATTGCAGTTGTAAGATCATGCACTATGGGTGCTTTCAGTTAGATTATCAGTTTTAATATATGTCTGTTCTCTCTTGCAATTTTTCAGTATTTTGTGGAATTATAGGCTGGATCCAGAAAGGGCTCAGGTCGATACACTATGGCACGTTTCAATGTTTTAATGGCATCCAGGGGAACTGATGTCCTTTTAAATGCATTTCCTTTATCTCATCATTCTTGCTAGAAGATTCAGTGGCACCCTAATGCTTTTACTCAGAAACACAGTTGTCATTTTTATAAATGTCTTCAACAATTTAGGCAATCAATGCATAAGAAGATTGATTCCGAAGAGGGCCTGGCTTTAAGTGGCAGGTGTTGCAATGCAGCTAAATTACTTTCCCCCCTCTTGATAAACAGATCAAGGATATTTTGAAAGGTTCCTTACGTTTCAATCAGAGCCAGTTGGAGGCTGAGGAGAATGAACAAATCACAATAGAAGATGATCACTACTGTTCCAACAATCAGACCAAGGAGACAAATGAAGCTGTAGAAGAGCCTTCAGTTGCAAAGGAGCCCCTGCCTCTAAGGAAGCAGGTAAAGTGCATGTGTTTCAGAAACCTCTTTAAGACGTGTGCAACTTTTTAAGAGAAGGAGTTTGTCTGTCTCAGTACCTTGGAGAGCCCTAACTCAGGATTCACTTTAATATAGCCTTTTAATTAAAAAGTTAATATGGTGAGCACTTCAGAGATTTCTGCCTAAAAGCTGACC
The DNA here is from genome assembly GCF_965112155.1 of Podarcis liolepis. Classification (NCBI taxonomy): domain Eukaryota; kingdom Metazoa; phylum Chordata; class Lepidosauria; order Squamata; family Lacertidae; genus Podarcis; species Podarcis liolepis. The sequence continues at coordinate 38,890,893 of NC_139563.1, read as the reverse complement.
AGTGAAGTTCATGACCAAAGAAAAAATACAGAATCAGAAAAGTTTTACAAAACATAGTTTACACTATGGAATTATATATATATATATATATATATATATATATATATATATAAACTGTTTTTTAAAAAAGAATTCTGCATAATTGGTCAGGTATTAAACATGCCTAAGAGAATAATCCATTCAGTGAAAATAGAAACTTGCAGGATTGGCCAATAGCCTCCCAGCAGTCTTGTCAATACAATACAAGTCAAGCTGGCACTGCGCCCCATCCTGCTTCAGTTTTGTCTGTAAATTTGGGATTTGTGGACATGATCTACATTGTCACCCCTGCAACATAGTATAATAGTTTTCTGTGCATAGCTGTCCAGCTATGGGATGTTGCTGAACCATTGACGGGGCTGGGATGCAGACTGCAACCCAAAATCATATTAACCAGTGTCATTATTCAGTGGTAAATCTATTCTGAATCTTCAACATTTTAGGACCAGGTCAGCTTTGAATATCTGTTTGAACATGAAAAATGTGATTTCAAAATGTTTTGGACTGGATTCATTGCCGTGATGGCTCACATGTTCAGAAGCCTATAACTGGTTGGGTGTTACTGAGAATTACAGTCTGCCTCCAGGATATCTAAGGAAGAAGTTACTGTTTTCCATATGACGACTTCTGTTTAGAAAACAGGCTATGTCTGCTTACCTGTTGTATGACATTGTGAAAGCCAGGTCTACAGTAAGTAACAGGCTCCACTTACATACTGGACTTCCAATGTCAGCATACTTTTATTAGCAGAGAATGTAGGAAATTGCACACCATTTAATGTAAATTTCATCTCATAAAATAATCAATTGATACTTTTCACAGAACAGGCGGGTGTGGCTTAATAGGATTTCCTGTTTATGAATGTTAGGATAGATGGTTTCTGCATTTTTTTACATTTAAGGCAAATATGATAGCCTTTCTATTACTTACTTTGCAAATAATATCCAATGGGTCTAGGTGTTTACTAAGCAATTGCACCTGCTTTTCAGTCTGCTGAAAGCCCTGCTAAACATTTTAGAGACAAAATGAGAGCAGAATACTAATGCATAGTATGAAACCCTCATTCACTCAAATAGATTAAATTAGCCCTTTTGAATTTCATGGAGGTAGGGTTCTATCCATCATGCTGTTGTGCAGATTTATATAGAGGCCACCATCTTTACAACTAAAGTGGGCAAATGCTTGTTCAAATAGGTAAAGACAGCGAGATCAGACTCTGGCAAGCTGTCAGATGTTTGGGTGGAGTGTGCTCCACTAGAAAGTGAAGCTAGAGAGCCCTGAGAAGGGGTAGTGGTTGTGTTGCTTTTTGTGTACTTTTATGGAACAAGAGTAAGACGGTGAGCATTGCACATAGCTTTGGTGGGGAAGAGGTTTCTCCATGCTGTGAGCTTGTCAGCTGGTGTTCACAATGCCACTTCCCACAAATCTAGATCACTGTATCTATTCACTGCCAAGAATATGGAACTTTTCGCTCCTGGGGCCAACTGCCCAAGGGTTGCACTGAACAGGTGGCCCTCTTAAGCGTTGCTGCCTGGCCAGTCAGCAAGGTTCTGCCCTATCGACACAGTCACTGATTGGGGCGTTTGAATGGGCATTTTTGGCAGGAATCCATCGCTAGATCCTCAGGCTATGGGGAATTTCCTGCAACGGTCAAGCAGAGGGAATCGAGGCTGGAGCACGAGGAACCGCAAATGTCGCCCCACCCACCCTGGGAAGGTGGTGAGCAGCCATTGCCAAGAATATGCAGCTTACCATAAGAGCAGGCAGACACTAGGGGCAAAGTATGGTGTTTCAAGCTCATTACTATGAGGGGGGAAAGAGGCCAAATTATATATCTTGCTTGGCCTATCTCAGTAGGAATTCTGCCTGAAATTGGGCCCTGGGTATCCTGAATTTAAAAAAAAACCCTGAGGTGCTAGATAGTTGTTTGTCCTCTTCTTTTTCTTCCTTTTTCCTTCTCTTTGTGGGATTTATAAAGGAACAATCTTACTTTAGACAAAAATTATGTAGATCGGTTCCAATATATATAACATGTAATGCTTACTATGTTTTTTATTTCAAAAAATGAGAGGAAAGGAAAACATTAATACCTCTATTTCATGTCTTCCTCTGTTCTGCTTAGCTTTAACTTTAATCAGAAGCATTTAAAGAAATAAAAGCTTCATAATGAATTTTTAGAAGTTAAATAAGTGCTATGTTCAATGGCCTATACAGAAAGGACACCAGAGCCAACTTTCAGTTTTAATGAGGCACGGTGTCGTATTGTGATGTCTTTAGGTCAGGCTGGAAGAATTTTATGAGTGCAGCATAAGCTTTTAAAATATTGCCATGAATTAATTGGAACATTTTAATGCATCAGTATCTGTCCTATCAAAGGCAGTAGTTCTAAACTTAGACTAGGCTGCAAGTCTCTTTGATCAGGCATGCTTTGGATTGAGCTTTTTCTGTATTAGCACCAAAATAACTAAGTGTATTGCTTTTTCTCCCCTCCGTTGTAGTATGTGTGAGGCAGCTTCAAGGCTGCTACCTCTACTCCACTGTATTGCAATTATGTTGTGGCTGTTCACATTTCAGCTTCTTCTTTTTAGCCTTGGGCTTATTCATGCATAAAGTTTATTTTGCCATGATTACCTGCACACAGTAATTTCCATACAGATGCAACTGTGTTGAAATAGCCAGTAATCCAACGTGTAGATTAAAAATGATCCAGCATTTTTAAGTCCCATAGATTTCAGTGGCAGAGTTAAACAGATGCTTAACTCTCTTCCAATAAGATTAGTGAGGTTGAAAGTTCTAGAAGGAAGGGGGGGGCTGAACAGCCTTTCCTAGTCATTATAGACTTTATTGGAGCTAGGACAGTTGAATGCTTGATAGGAAGATTGGGACTTGACCTTTCTCTATAAATCTATTGGAGATGCCAGTTGTCATCTCATAATAAACAAAAGCAATTGTGTATGTCCGGTTGTGATTTGCAGAGAGATAGCTTTACAATAGGGAGGGGAAAGGAGTGAATTAATTTAGAATTTTACAAAAGGCCAATCAGTTATATGATCAACACATTATGTTTTCTTTATACGAGACCAGGGAACGGTCAAAATTCAGAACCACTGTAATACTTACAATTAGGGCTGGCAACACACAAGGGAGAAATCAGCTTCAAATGTTTTGCTTGCTGGATTTAAATTTAGAGGGGTTTGCATATTCTTTGCATATTGCATCAGTATAGATGTTGAGTAGAGGAAGTTTTAGCAGGATGTTGCTTTTCCTCTCTTGGTAGTACAGTTGTCACAAAAGCTGCGCCTGGTGGCATTCTCTCCTTTGCAAATTTTAAGGGAGAGGGCTGTGGTGCCTTATAAGGTGGAATGGAAAGGGAGAGTTTGCTTATTCTAAAACTGCTGTTGAAATGAAGGGAAGAACAGCTGATTTATCTCTCTTCCATGATTTGGTTCCAGACACCCCTTCTTTCACTGCTCACTACTTTACCACTTCCCATCAGCCACACCAATTCCAGTCTTTCATCACCTGCCCTGCAGACGCAGAGAGCCGGTGTGGTGTGGTGGTTAGAGTGTCAGACTAGGACCTGGGAGACCAGGGTTCAAGCCCCACTCAGCCACAAAGCTCACTGGGTGACCTTGGGCCAGTCACTGCCTCTCGACCTTATGTACTTCTCAAGGTTATTGTGGGGATTAAATGGGAAGGGGGAGAACCACGTATGCCCGCTTGAGCTCCTTGAAGGAAAAAGTAGGATAGAAATGCAATCATTCAATCAATAAAAGATAGCAGAAATTTATTTTGTGATTCTTACACAGGACATTATTTCTCTCCCCCCCCCCTTGGATAGCTAAAGGGAGGCACACACATGAACCCATAAAACATGTAGACCTGTTTAAAACATAGTATCAGGAGGGTTTGCTTGCTTTAATGCATGATGGAAATAACTTTCATCCAACTAGAAGATACTCATCAGGAAAAAATGTTCCAAGAAGCCATATGGCACTGGGTGTAAGGTTGTTAACTTTCAAAGCTACTGGAAGTATAATTCTGTCATATTCCATTTATTCAGTAGCAGCAGCAGATGGGAGAAAACATGCTTCATATCACTATGAGTTTTCCTAAACCGAAACTGGCAGAGGAAGGAGTGGGGAGATATTTCACCTCTGAAAATAGCAGCGTCAGAAGAAAAAAAAGCTAGCATGTTGCAAAGGATGCTGCAGGGAGATATATCTATATATGGCTTGAGAAACTAATTACATATAAATTTAGAGATTTCGTTTTAAAATGTGTAATGGAGTTATTTTAAGATATATATTTTTGCAATGCTGTAGTTAAGAGTCAAGCCTTATTAACGGTTTGCACTTTGCGAGTCACCAAGAGCCGCTTCTCGTGTGACATTTTTTCTGCACAGGGATAATTGAAATGTACAGGATCATTGTAAAGAATGTGCAGTTGCTAATGTGTCGGGAAACCGACAGCACAACTGTGGCGGGAGGGAGAATTGCATATGCTTTGAATGGCTTCGGTCCTGTGCATGCTTATGAGAGGGGACACCCTGACCCTATAAACCCACTCATCCTTTATAATCTGTAGGAGAGACCCTGCTTAAAGAGTTCCCAACTAGGACCCCCTTTATATGTGCCTTTACTGGTGTGTACCTTTAGACGGGAACGATGGTGGAGGCAACGGCAGCCACGCCTGTAAAGGTATGTGCTAGCTGTGATGATGGATGCAATAGGCGTGGTATTTAAAAATGGATTTTCTGACATGCTTGCCTGTTCAAAATTCTTTTGTTTCATAGGCTGTGGGCGATTCGAGTGGAAACTCTGCTAACAGGCACACGGATGACTATATTCTACTTTCCAAAGAGGAGGGAGGGAATGTTTGTCCTGCTCCGGAGCATGTGCAGACTGTGCCAACCTGCAAGGATGTGACCACCAAGAGTGAGGTCCCATGTCACTCTTCCTTAGCCTTTTCTGATCCATTGATGGGGTCCATATCGGCCTCTTCTAGTAACCTCAGTTCCAGCCCTGATGACGACAGCAGCAGCAACAGCAAGGATTCTGATTTCACCATTGTTAGTCCCTTGGAAATTTAAGTCAGCCTGTGAGGTCAGCTGTGGCACATTGGCGTGTGCATCTGACACTTCATGGGACTGGGAAACTCATAAAACCAGAGCACAGATGTGGTAAAGGCAGTCCTTTTTCAGCAAGGAAATCAAGACAACAATTATGTAATGATTGCCTTTAAAACATGCACATGTGAATCTCAAGATCTAATGTATACTAAAGGTACTCGTAGGTTTACTTTGTTAGCAACTTCCTGGAATATTGAAGTAGTAGCTCATAGTCGCTCATCATGTAGAATAACATGAAGTATATAATCTCGTGGGTAGACAGGTGAGCATCTTTTCCAAATGTGGGGAAAGCAATTGAGCATCAGCTTGGATCCTGGCAGATTGATTTGGTCTCAGGAGAGAGCGGGGGCACTCTTCCTCAAAACATGGCAGCTAGAAAATCTGAAAAGTAAAGGTTTCAGAATTGCATCCTGGTTGCATCTCAGGCACTAAGACAATTGGCTGGCCTCCTGAACCATGCTGAATTTACATACAGCAGAAACCACTAACTGCTGTTCCTGTCGTGCAAAAATTTCCTCGTAAAGTAATACAAATTAGGTGCACATTAGTTGCTTTGAAACATTTAGACTTTAGTCTCCACTAGATATAAACTTGTCTCCCAATGAACAAATTGTTGTTCATTGTTGTATATTATAGCCTGGAACATATTTTTATAGCTATTTCAGGACGTCCACAATCCCCTCAGGCCCAGGACCAAGGCTCATTGTAGGGTCATAATGCAGCAGTGTTCCTTAGCCATGTAGAAACGGTTCCCTGGCACTCATTTTTAAAATTTAATTTGATATGAGTGCGCATGATTATGTATACATCACCACATGGTTCCCACAAAGGGCAACAAGATTCCTCATGCTTTTTTATACCAAGGATGTCATGTTTCACTCTAGCTCAAATTTCTCTCACAATCTTAAGAGTAGGCTAAAATATTTCCCAAGGCTGATTCTGGCCTTGGCATCAACTGATATGTCAGTGTCCATAACTAGTGCATAGTAAATAATGCTGATGGAGTAGTGGCTATGTTCCTTTCTAGCTTTTAAGAGTGTAAGTTCTCAAGGTAGCTCTTCCTCTAAATCTCACACCCAGCATGGCCAATTTGAGAATAACCAGAAGGTAACTGCAGAGAAGAGCTACAAATCAGGGAAGCACAGGTCTGAGCGATTTCCCCATGGACCTGCTCCTTGCCCAGGGAAAACCCAGCCTTTAGCTCTAAATCAGAACAAACAGCAATCCATGGAAAACCCAATTGCTGTTTTCTCCACTTGAGAGCTAAAGAGTGGTTTTCCCCAGGAAAAAACAGCAGGACGATAGGAAGTATGCATATACCCAGAGACATATTCTGTTCTCAAAGGCTTCTTCCTTTCCCAGGCAGCCAGTGCTAAACATTATGTGCAGCATTTCTCTAGATTACACTGACTAATGTCACTAAGCCAGGGGGAGAATTTGGGTTTATTGAGATTAATAGCCCCAAGTGTCTTAACTTGTTGGGGATCTTTCACCTTAGCAATACATTGGTGTCGAACAGACTGAATTTCAGAAAGCTTCTGGCTTGCAGGTTGAACACAAGAAAACTCAAGGGATGGGTGGGTGGGTGTCCAGATATGCCCACCCATCCATTTCTGTATGCAAATATGCCATGACAGGGTTTCTCCAGATGTCATCAAGAGATAGGCAATGGTTCAATGATGTCAGCCTCCAAAAAAGACCTAATTAGCCCACTAATCTGGTCTCTCTCTTTTTAACTGCATTTGGAAAGGAAACCTCTTAGCCGTGAAATGTGTAACCCATTAGGGAAGGAGTTTTTACTAAGGGTGTTGTGCTTCATTATATATAATTATCTCTAGGACCCTTGGAGGTAACAAAGAAACAAAGGTTGCTAATATTAATGCAGCGTACTTCCCACCCCCACCCCCAAAAAGCCTGTTCTGTAGACAGATGCTGGTGAAAGATATTTCAAAGATTTATCTCAAAGTAAGACACTTTGCTTGTATGCTTTAGTTTTCTTTTACAGACACACACACAAAGTATAACCACCGTCATGTAATGCAGTTGCATGGTAAGTGATAGGGCATGAAGATGTTAATGGTGATTAATTGCAGTTGTAACTTACATTAAGAATACTTCTACCCCTCCATCTGCAGCATGAGTCATGCTAAACCAAATTGCAACCTGACCCCAAAGCATAAGTGTTACATAACGGATAGCTCTCCTGAGAATATTGCCCCTGTCATTTTGTACAGGGGATTGTGGGGTTGGGAGAAGCGAGTGGTGGGAGATTATTGGATCATATTTTGCCCTGAAGTGAATGGAATAAGATTGTTGGGTGAGTTTGCTCTCCCAGAAGTCAGTTGAGCTAGCAATACAGTGGTAATTTCCCCTAGTTTTGTATCCATGAATGTTCTGGGCAGATTACCCAAATTAACAGGTAATAGCTATTGAACAGTGGCATGTTCACATTTACATATTCAGACACTATCAAGTAATTCTTCACAAGATGATGCCCTTGTGCCTTGTAAAAGTGGGAGTAATACTGAGAGGTTGTGTGAAGAGCTTAATAGCAAATACAGTTTGTGAGGTCACATTGCTGTTCTTCTGCATGCAAGACCTAAAACATACTGTGGTTATGGCAAGGTTTCTGTGCCAGCTTAGCACTCCTTCTCATTTAAACTTACACAGTAAACCACCTCAAGATTCAGCCTTTATGGCCTGTGCAGGCTTTTTTTTAATATAATATCCTTTGAATTTGTAAGGATGACAAAAAAGGATTACACAGCTTGTGATTAATTTTGATCCTTTAAATGTGACTAACCTTTCTGTTTAGATTTGTTTCTGTTATAAAACAGGGGAAAGTGCCATTTAGAGTAAACAGCTATTTAAAAGTGGGAAACCAAGTAAGAGAAACTAGAGTATGGTATATCATCTTTCATCAGGTGGGGGTGGGGGAGTTCATAGAGGGTTTTGTAATTTTGTTATGATTGACCCTTGCTGTCTACAGATAATTCAGGGATCATATTATTTTTCTTGTCAGAGCTGTCTTAGTGCCATGAAACAATGCAATTTATTTTATTTTTTTGCTATTATCTTGCTGGGATTTTTTTTAAAAAAACACGTTTGCTATAATTAGTATAACTTTACTTCCTCAATGCCTGTAATTATCTCTGGTTTCAGAAAATAAACAGTGCTTTACGGAAGGACAGCAATGAAACCTAAGTAACTCCATTAGAGGAGTCAAAATTGGTAACCCTATGACACAGTCTATCTCAATGCTATACTGGAATTTGCTTTTTTTTGATAATTCTGGAAGTGCTTGGTTTTGTATGCATGTCGATCCAGAATGACTACCATAATATTAGGTCATAATAATCCCATATTGCCTTACATTTGGATTCCTAGATGGTACTTTCCACTTTAAAGTACCAGTTTATTATGTATTCTAAAATTAACCTACTCATCTTGTTCATGGGTATCAGTAATCTAATAGAAAATAATATGCAGTATAAATGGCTGCTTAGTACTAATACGTGGAACTCTAAAATGTTTTTTTTCCAGCCTCTTAAGAGTCTCGTCTGATTCTTATCACATCTTCACCACATGGCTCTTTCAAGTCTGTTGCATGTAATGTCCACATTACTGCAGAATGATTATGACCATATAGTGACTGGATGTTCATTTTTAGCTGTGGAAATTTGTATCTTTCCTCTAGAAGAATGTCTGACGTACTTTATTAAAGAAAGAAGTAATATGCAGACGCTTTGCATTTCCCCTTGAGTTTTTCTTGCGAAAGTGACAATTATCCTACATCGTCTCCCTTAAAAAAGGGGGGGCAGTTCCTACCCGCCTTCTTGGAGTTCAGTCTGCTCAAAAGGTAGGAAAATTAGATTTGATCTAGTACCGTCAAGTTATTGTGTGCCTCATGTCCTCCTGTGAGTCAGCAATTTGTATAAATATGTGTGTGCAAAAGAGAAAGTTAAAGGAATGTACACAAAAGTATGGAAAGAGCAATCCATTCTGGCCCATCTCCATACAAATCCTCATTGCATTGTGTTGAAGAGCAAGAACATAAGGACAATCAACTAGATAGAAAACAAAGAGACGTTTGGAACAGAACCCTACCATCTTTGAGTGACAGTAAGTGGTGTAAAACTGGGTGACAATGGAACTTCTAGTTTCTCTTCTCCAACCCTTTGCAACCCCTGTCCATTTGTTCCAGGGGATTCCCTGAGCCCTGTAGTGTAGACTTCAGGGATGTGCAAGGGAAGAAAGAAGCAGACTCCCTCTACATTGGATCTCATCCAGTACATCTTAAGATAGAAGTTGTTGAAGCCAGCAGCTAGCAGAACAACTCAAGTATAGCAGCTTTGCCATTGGGTAGGTACAAAGAAGCACCATTGACCACTCTCTTCCCAATTCAGAGAACTGTAGGGGTGGAAGGGATCATCTAGTCCAACCCCCTGCAATACAGGAATCACAGCTGAAGAATTCTCAACAGATGGTCATCTAACCTCTTCTTTAAAAACCTCCAGTGAAGGAGAATCTACCACCTTCCCAGGTAATTGATGTTAAATTATTATTCAAGCTTTATAAACCTGGTTTCAAATTTTGGTTAACAGAAGAAATATAATTAGTGCAGTGTAAAAGTAATATTACCACCAAGGGCAAAGTACTCTTCGGAAAGAACCTCATGGAACTCAGGGCAGCAGGAAGGAACAAGGGGTCTCACAGTACATTCCCAACAACCAGGGTTAGGAGACTGAGAGCATGCCATCCAGCCTGGCTTCATAAGGGATCATACTGAGTAATGTGTAACACAGATGGTGTGTGCATTTTCTACCCCCTTCTATAGACACATCCAAGTGAAAAGCATGTTCTAATAATTGTTAAAGACAATCTGTTCCTGGGTGTGATGTCACCACCTGGATCCCCATGACTCTACCTTGTGCAGTGGGAAGGACAAGAATCCACATAAGCCTATTTCAGGAAGGTTGGGTCGCCAAACTATTTCTCAGGGCTGTTTTCTGAACTGAGCAATCCGTGTAATGATTTTGCTGCCTGTGTTTATTGGTTTTCCTCTTCCTTCCTCATTCCTTTTTCCTTTTGTGTCTTGCCTTTTTAAAATTGTAAGCTTGGAGGCAGGGACTATGTTATTTCCGTTGATCTATTAGCCGCCCTGGGAGTTGTTTCTACTTGAAAAGGGGCAGATAAGTGCTTTGAAGGTATGAATAAATAAAAAATAGATTATTCTTTTCTCAGATTGATTAATGCGGAATACTAGGGCACGGTGCAGAGTCCCTTGTGTTGCACTTTGCAAACCATCTGAGTTCTAAATTAAAGACTTCTCATAGCTTCCTTCTAATGTAGGCCTGGTGCAAAGCAGTAACAACTGTTGGGTTTCAGTGCTCCTCTGAAAACAATGGGCTGCTTAAATGGTGGCACAGCTACGTTGGTCAGCTTCCTGGCTTTTGAATGCCAGCGTTTTTTAAAGACTACTTTTACTGTTCTCCTGTATGGGGCTCTCAAGTGTATACTTATGACAGTGATTAAACATGAAAGGTGTAATTTCGGAAACCAAACCTGCCTCCGTGCAGGATAGTAATCATCCTGCCTACCACAGTATGCTCTTCTCTGGAGGACAATCATCGGGGCTGTTAACTCTCTCATTGTACTCGCTAGCTAAAATTAGGGCCAAACTACACATTATGCAGGAGATCAATGAATGGATCACCTTTTCTTCCTTTCTTCCTCCCCCCTCCCTACTAAAATACAGCAATGGAAGCCTGTCTGGGTTTCTTGTGGGGTTTGTGTGTTAGCAACAGCAAGTCAGGGGCAGTTAGCCCTTTGCTCATCTCCTTCAGGATTCTCCTCTTCAAAATCCCTTGCCTAGGCTCCTGCTTTTCTGAGCAAACAGCAACTGGAGGGGTGCTCCTGTCTGGAAAAACAGCAGAGGCGGAAGGGAAAAATTAAACACCTCTTTCCACACCACTGTTCCAAAGAAACCAGCACTGCCCCACTGTGAGTGCACTCCAGTGGAAAAGAGGTTGGGATACCCAGACACAAATCTCCTGTGTAACCTGTAGCCTGGCCCTTTGAGGCAAGTGGAAGTCTCTGAGTAGGAAGTGCCTATTGAATTGCATGTTGTCTACAATAAATTCTAGTGGCACCAACACGTAACATGATAGATGGTCCCAATAACACTTGATCCCGATGCAAGGAGGACAGGGACACCACCTGCTTCTGCTTATCTAGGGCAGTGGCTGAATTAGAAACGCACATGTTCTACTCAGATATGGCAGCCTACTCTGGAATGGCAGTGCCCTGCCAGCTGGTGGCACGGTGGACTGGCACCAGATTCTCTCTATTGCTTACACCTCCAAATCACAAGTTGAGTTTTGTGGAAGTTCACTGCTAGTGATTTTGTTACTTGATACCTTAATGTAAAACACATTGTTGGGTTGTGAAGTACCATATTTTTCGCTCTATAGGACGTACTTTTCCCCCTCCAAAAATGAAGGGGAAATGTGTGTGCATCCTATGGAGCAAATGCAGGCTTTAGGAAGCTATCCGCAAGCCTGCAGAGCCCGGCGGGAACTCTATGACTCTTATGACCGCTAAGCCTGATAGTGATTTCTTGGAGGAATCTGTCTTATGCCAGGTAAGGCCATCAGTCTCACCCACTATTGTCAACCCTGATTAGCAGCAGCTTTCCAGGGCCCCACTTTCCCCAAGCCTAGTAAACTCTTGCCCACCTTTTGAGAAGGAGGTGGGACAGCTCTAGGACTCCCAGTGCCCTCACGCTTCTTCCCAAAGCCCAGCACCTCGCTTACCCAACTTCGGGATGGCAGTGCAAGGGCTGGTGTGTTGGTGTCAAATTTAGGCTTCACTCCCACTCGCAGGCGCCTGCACACCACAAGGCAGTGTGTGGTCCATGGGTTCCACACTAGCAGCCCACTTGGTATGAAAAGCTGGACCACCCTGTTTTAGGCCATGTCCAGAAAGACACTAGAGAACGGAAGGTGGCAGGTGTGCCTGGATCACTGGTGTTTGATTTAACTGAGTGCTAGGCTCCTGAACCCCTTTAGATGTGTAAAGGGGGTGGGGAAAGAGAAAAGGGTGTCTGGTGTTCCTAACTTTAGCCCTGTTTCCTGCTTTGCATCAGTCACCAGTGCATGCCTCTGGTACTCGTATGGGGGGATCCCCAGGCTTGGATTCAGTCTTAGCAATGCCACTGATATAACCGAGCTATGATCCTCCCCATCATAAACAATCTGCCCAGTTGTTGGTAATAATGTTACATCAAGCCCAAATCCACATGCAGACATTCAAAATAGTGTGAGCATTTCCCATACCCTTTTGCTGGGCAAGAAGGAGGGCTGTTTTCACAACAGATAAATGATGGCCCAGGAAATTAATTTTCTCCCACTTCCTGTAGTACTGCAAATCAGTCTCTTTTCTTTTGAGTTTTGTCTGACAACCATCCCCACGGCTCCCATGAGCTCTTTGTATCATCTTTGCATACCATGTGGCAGATTTATTGTATTGCAAATCTTGGCAAAACACATGGGTAGAGATTTAATAATGCCAGCATGACAGCAAACACATTGGGTGCATTTTGCTGTAGCTGTAAATTTAACTTGCATGTGCATCCAGACTTGGCGCCTTTGTTATCTGATAGAGTTAGGCTCTGTTGTGGATAACATCATTATTGAGAAATCAGTTCAGTTTATAAGCGGAACACACCGCAAAGTTTCAGCTGATGACAAGGTTCCTTGGGCTTGCAAATTGAATCAGGCCACTCTTGAGAGGAAGAAAAAATATCCAGAAATGGCTTAAAAACCAAATTATTTTCATTCACATGCAACAAATGTATGAAATTATGGAGAAAAACCAAGAGATGTCTTCGAAAGTATTTAAAATAAGGGAGGAAAGTGAGAGCAAGTTTGGTGTAGGAGTATCAGACTAGGACCTGGGAGACCTGGGTTCAAATCCCCACTCGGCCATGAAGCTCACTGGGTGATTTTGGGCTCTTCACTACCTCACAACCTAACCTACCTCAGAGGGTTGTTGTAAGGATCAAAAGAGGAAAGAGAGAACCATAGAAGCCACTAAACCTATTAGAGATAATTGTGGGATATATATGTGTGTGTGGGTAGACTGAGCTTCAGGAGAGGAGAGTGTTCTGCTTAAAGACATGGCTGATGTTTCAGTTTACTGTTTGTGTAGCCTAGAACTGTTCTGTGTTGCATGTGACCTGCTCAATGGATCTGCTTGCTAAGAAGCAAATACATTGCCTTAGCTTACCCCAAGCATCAGGCCATTTGCTTGATTTCATTATCTTCTTGGAGCAGTCAATGTTTGGTGTACCAAAGTCTTGACAGTTTAGCGCCTCCCAAATTGCCCATGAGAGAATGAGCTGTTTACACTCCCCTGAACAAATTAGTTTTCATCATGATCAGGGCTAATTCCTCAGCATGCCCAAAGCAAAGCAGTCCATGACTCAAGCAGAGCTATTGACCCATGCTGAGCTGGTGGTTTCTCATTTATTTTGAGACTCTACTACAAGAGAACTGAAATTGGCCACGTCCCTAGTCTGACCTTACTCATGCATGGCTTGCAAGTATGTACATTTGCCCCTTTCACCCACCATTTACCGCTTTCTTTCATGTCTTCTGGAAAGATTAGGAGTGAGACATGGTGTTCCCGGAAGGCCATATTTGATCGTGGATTCCTGCTATGAAGATTAGGAAGCAGCTTAAACTGAGACAAAGCAATTGATGGTTTCTAAAAACAGCCAGCTTGGAAGTCAGCCCAAGAGAGCCCTACCTGCTGAGCTCAGATGTGGATGCATGCATTAATGGTTATTAAGGACATTTTGAAATTTAAGTTCCCACTATTTGAAGGTTAAGGCTTACTGTTAACATTTATCTTGAGCTGGGCCCACTCAGAAAAAGCTCTGCTCATAGGAACTTGGGTTGACACCCTTGGTTTCATACTGAAGCCTGTTAAGCACATTTCTATGCAACAGGCACAAATCAATCAGTTAAACTTTATCCCCACCATCACTACTGCTGGGCAAAATGTGGTCAGTTGTATTTTCCATGCCATCCAATTAAGGTAGATGGCACTTCAGATACAACTGTGTTCAGCAGCTGAACCACCAGAAGAAGCTGAGTGCTATATAGATTTGACTCCTCCTACATGAACTTGCCTGTCTTTCAATCGTGGTTGTCACTGGGGGCTCTGTTCTGTGTCCTGTAATCGGTAGGGACCTGGGACAGAGCCTTATCAGTAGGAGCACCCCAACTGCACAACAAGGAAGTTAGACTGACCCCTTTTTGTTGCATATTAAGGGGGTGATAGATATATTTTTGTTCCCCAAGGCTTTTACATGCATTGTAATTTTACGCTTTCTCTGTGGCTTGAGCATCTCTTCTTTCTTTCTTTTTTAGGTATTGGTGTGGTTTTCTTTTTTACCCATTAATGTTTTTATCACGTTTTCAAGAAGTATTGTTACAGTTGCATAGTTACAGACACAGCTGTGAACCATTGTATTCAATCACTGTAATAAAAGAATGAAACCTGTGGGGCTCTTTTAAAGCCCAAATGAGAAATGGAAATGTTTTATACCTACTCAATCAATCAATAAATCTTGCTTTCTTAAAGCAATGCACTGAGATCTGCAACAAAAAAAATGTTGCGGCATGGACTGCTCCTGTCGGGAATGTCACTAGGTACTCTTTCCCAGGATATTCCATTCCTCCTCTCCCCCTGCTCACCCACCCAGTAGTCAGCGTTTCATGGCTACTGATCCCTTCCAGTTTTCAATGAGCAGGGATGGAGAGGAGGAAATCCCACATAGAATTTATTTCTAAAGATCATTGTGTTTCTGCAAGCCTTAGTTGTGTACATGGATGGCCCATGTTGACTCCATACTCAAAATCTTGAGTTTGCTATTGATATATAGGATTAATTTTCTGGGTATGTCTGTTCCATTTAGGGAGCTCTCCTAACTCCTGCTCTGGGATGGCGGGGTGGGTGGGTGGGTGTGGATTTGGCAAATATGTCTTTTTCCCCAGGGTACCCCCACCCCAAGCTCATCCAGCTCCACAAAAGCACCTGCTGTGCCCACTGAAGGTGTGGGTGCTTTGGGAGCTGGTGGTGTTGGTGTTTCTGCCGGCAGTAGCAAAATGGTGTGGAGTGGAGCAAGTCTGTCGCAGGATCTGCTGGATCCTAGGCTGGCCCAGAACATGCCTCTGCTATGCTTCCTTGGAGGAGCGAGGGGAAAAAACACCACCCTTCTCTGCCACTCTGATCATCCCCAAGTTAGGATTGCTCTGTCTAGCATCTTTTCCTTTTTAAATCTTCCTTCTCCCCCTCCTCTTAATTTAGCTCAATCACAGTTGTGTATTAAATTTTCTATTCTTCCTTGTCTCTTTTTTGGCTGGTGGTTGTCAGTTTTTTTGCAAAATGGCGACAGACGAGGCATAATAATGAATTAGTACCTTGACACAAATCACAGACTTTCAGCCCTGAAAAGAAACATTCACATGTTGTCCTGACCTCAGTCAGACTACAAATATAGCCAGAATTGCCGGTTACCAAGGCAGTTAAATCTTTAGTTAATGAAAACAAACAGAGGTAGTAATAAGCGTGCTGGAACTCAGAATTGTTCGGAGTATTTATAAATGGCACTTGCTGTTTAGTGGCAGGCATAATCGGGGTAATTATCAAGAGCCTTTGCAGAACTCGGAATGAAAAGTTCTTCTGTTTGGGGGACAAATGCAAGTCAAGCCCTCGTTTCTTCTTGGGCCATAAACATTCAAAGCAGAAAATAGCTGTCATTGCTGCAAAGGCCTGTCCAGACAGCAGCTTCTCCTGTAGTTTGTTGGGTGCTGTAGCTCCCTTGGCCAAGTGTCCTGGGAGGGTCCCACTGGTGCTGATGCCAATACCTATTTGGCCATTCTGCCAACCAGTTCCCTGCCCATTGGCTTAACTGGCTGCAGTAGCAATAGCAACTGGGTCTGATTACATTTCCCTACATGTCTTCAAGTGCCTGATGTAAACCAAGTGAATCTTGCCGCATCCTCAGGATTATTGTGATGCAGAGTTGGGCTTTTTCTCTGGTGGCACCAGTGCTGTGATATTTACACTCTCTGAAGTAAAATGGTGTTATCATTCTACTGGCTTTTAAAGATATTGTTTGCTTTAGCATTCACTTCATCTCTTTAGTCTTCTGAGTTGTTTTGATGAAATTGTGTTATTGCCTATTTTAACTATGGTGATTTATATAGAATTATAGACATGGAGCTGGAATGTAGTCTAGTTCCAAATCTAGTTCCAAATTCATGCAATGCAGGCATATTTTGCCAAATGTGGGACTTGAACCCACAACCCTGAGATTAAGAATCCCATGCTCTACCAACTGAGCTGTCCCAGCTGCAATTTTTATATTTTGATTGGATTTTTATCGTGCATTTCAATTATGGGTGTTTATATTTTAATGCCTGCACAATTGGTTTTTATATTTGCAAACTGCTTGGATGCTTATCCTGGTATTAAGTGGTATATAAATAAATACATAAGACAGTAACGGCAATCAGTATTGGTGTCAGGTAAGCTTCCCCTGTTAAGGGAAGTTTTTAATGTCTGATGTTTTATTGCTTTTTTATTGTTATTATTATCTGTCACGGGGCTGCCTCAGGTCTCAGCTCACAAAAGACCAACGCCTCCTCTTCTTATATACAAGGATGTTTATTGCAGTTCATTATTGGTTCCACAACCGAGGCGCGCAGCCCCGCGTCTCTTAGCCTAGACGTTTGAAGTCCCCTCTGAATCGGTCCCACCTCTACACCAGTTTAAGAGGCTTGTGCTAGACCACCTCTTTCTGTCCTTTCTTTTCCGCAGGGTCTTTCTGCCCCCCTGGGTTCCTTCCCTCCTGCTTTCCCCTGACGCGGATCCCTCAGATGCCTGCTCCCCCCTCCTTCGTGCTTTGGGGCCAGGCTCCTCCTCCGGGCTCTCTGCATTTCCGCGCGCCTCCACATTTGAACTTGGCGTGCGTTCGCTACCCCTGACCTTCCTTTTGACAGTTACACTGCTCCCTGTACTACTCTCCGCCCCTTCAGGTAGGACGTCCTGCCCCGATCTCCTTCCCCTGTCTCCTTCCTGCTCTGCTCCGTGTGTCACACTGGAAACTCCACCCTTCTCACTCCGTTCCTCCTGAGAAGCCGACCCCGATCTCCCACTCCCACTCGGGGTTTCCCTGCTGCTTCCCTGCTCCTGGCAAGTCCCCCCTGTGACCCCCCTTGGCTTGACCAGGGGCGCCCCCTTCTGGGAATCCTCCGATTCACTTGAGAGACTCATGGAAGACCTCAAGTCATTGTCATCCTCTTCCTCACTGTCCTGGGTTTCTTCCCCATCGCTCTCCGTCTCCCCCCTCACCTGTGCCTCTGTCCCTGAACCCCTGACATCCTCATTAATTCTGTTGGGAGCCATCCAGAGTGGCTGGGGAAACTCAGCCAGATGGGTGGGGTATAAATAATAAGTAGTAGTAGTTGTTGTTGTTACAGTGCTGGGCTGAGACAGTGAATAAACCCTCTGCACTCCTTTCTTGCACAAAGGGCAGGCTGTAGCAGGGCTGCACTTTTAGCCCCGGCCCCATTGTCTGGGTTTCCTTGTCCAAATACAATGTCTAAAGCACCAGCCCCTCCTTGCATGTGTGGATTGTGTGCCATTGGCACACTCACACAACCAACTGCTCTAATTGGGCAGCACCCCCTACATGTGAGGAGGCGCAAGCACCTTGGCTTGGCTTTTGCATGCAGACAACCACATGCAGTTGCTATGAGAAGAAGATCCATTGCTGGGACAGGGCGAAAAGAGTGGCTCCTCTCCAGTCTGCATCCAGGTATGCTCTACATGGAAATAACAAGTGTGCATGGCTTTAGTTTTTGAGTAATTCTCTCTTTTCTTGAGTGATGCACAAAGGCTGGAGAAAAGAGCTCCAATTATGGGCCCAGCAGGAAGAAAGGAGGGAGGGGTTATTCAGGGGCTCACTAGTACAAGAAATTTTTTACTCTACCTGTTTGGGAGTCCAAAGACTCCTCTCTTGAGAGCTTGAAAAACCTGAGAATTCTACAAACCTAGCCAACTGCAGAAATAGCTTGGAATAATATCGGCGCAAAACAGATTTCTATTTCTCTGCATCTAAGGTGAGCCTTTGCAATGACCCTTCTGGGCTGCGTTGTTTAGACTCCCCTTGCTAGTCCCTGCTTTGCCAATTGGAGAAGCAGGGATCTTTCTCAGTGTGAACAGCAGATGTCAGATATGCTGAATCCGGTTAATTAATGCATTTTTGCCTTTTGAGTCATACTGTACAAATATGTTTTGTTTACCCCTTTTTCTCAGTGCTACCATATATGCTGCGTAGATTACTCATATGGTGAGAGCATCTGGGGCTCTGTGTTGTGTGGTACAGGGAACGGGAATGAACCCGGACTCTCTGCCTCCCTTAACAAACAACTGATGCTGATAAAGCCTCACCGTTTCAGCTGTCCATCTACATTGGTCCATGTAGCTCAGTATTGTCCACACTGATTGACAGCAGCTCTCCAGGTTTTTTAGGCAGGGTTCCCTCCCCCCATCCTACCTGGAGATACCAGAGATCAAACCTGTGACCTCTGCCACTGAGCTGTGGCCCTTCCCATGGCTGCCTTGCTACCAAAGGTGCTTTTTTTCCTGGATCAGGACTTGTGTGAGCAGTCACAGATACTCACAAACCATAATCAATGTTTTCTTTTGTATAGGCATTTCCACATCCTGAAGAAGGTGAACTTCCTTTAAGGAATCCATAGGGGATTGCTCAACTTCTGTAAAAGCCAAAATAGCACAAAACCTTTGGAGAACTCTGAGGCTTACAAAAAATAAATAAATCCTCGCAGTGTTCTCCATCATTGTTTGTATTTGCCTGTCAAACAAGTGCTTGCTTCTTTCTATTTTCTTAGCTAAAACCGGACACAAGTGTAGAAAATGTGAATGAAGGTGGGGATGGAAGAGTCACGCTTTAAGAAGAAAGAGACAGTGAGAGACATGAATATTATTAAGACGCTGTTAGGGCCAAATGCAGTGAAATGTACTTCACAGTCACCTGGTTCACAGGCTCAAGAAAAGAGTCTAGCTAAAGGAAAACAGAAGGAAATGGTTGCAGGGTGAACTGAAATAACCTGAAGATATCAAAACAAGTAGGTATCTTTACTGCTGTTTTTATCTTGACAATGTTGATTCTACTTATCTGCCTGTCCCCAGCCTGTTCCGCCCTTGCCCATTTTTTAATTCTTTGAAATTCCAACTATATTCATTTCCCTAATTACTTACATATCATGCTTTCATTCCTGTTAGGTCCCCAGAGCACCACGTAGCAGCTGGGAGAATCCCAGAACAGCAGTGGGCAATTTCTTAAAATAATTGCATTGAAACAGGGTTAACTTGCCATCTGAACTCAGTCAATGAGGTAGATAGATCTTCTGAAGCAATGAATTCCATAACTTGATCCCTGTTGATGAGATGATCTGGTCCTGCATCCTTGTTCTCACATCTCACAGGGTGGAGGAATAAATAACTAAACATCTCCTAGTCCTACAGGGCTTTGAAGGTAAGGGTCAGCATCTTGAATTTCAGCAGCAAACAAATTCAGAACCAGTGTCACTGATCTAATATCAGTGTTTTGTAATATGGCTGAATAAACTGGGTTACCATCAGAAGCCTCACCAATGCATATTGCACCAATTGACATTTCCAGACATTTCCAAGGACGACCCAGGTAGTGTTCTAAGTTTTTGGCGGGAGAGTAGGCTGTATGCTGAGACCCTTCTAATTCCTGGCTAGCTTCCTGATAAAGCAATACTGTGATACCTCGGGTTACAGACACTTCAGGTTACAGACTCCGCTAACCCAGAAATAGTACCTCAGGTTAAGAACATTACCTCAGGATGAGAACAGAAATCATGCGGCGGCAGTGGGAGGCCCCATTAGTTAAGTGGTGCTTCAGGTTAAGAACGGTTTCAGGTTAAGAACGGACCTCCGGAACGAATTAAGTTCTTAACCCAAGGTAGTACCGCTGTAGGCCATTAAGGAAACAAAGGGAGCAGTTCTGTGCTAGGCCTCAAGAGGGCCTTGCTTCCCCCATAGCTGCTGCCTTGGACTCAGGCAGAAATCAGGCATGGCTCTGATTCTGTGGCTTCCCAGCCTGTTGCTTTGCTGCCAGCTTGAGGCTCACATAATTCTCAACTGTAGCCTTTGTCTTTATGTTTAAGGAAGCTTTTAATATTTGATGAATTATTGTATTTAATATTTTGTTGGAAGCAGCCCAGAGTGCCTGGGGAAACCCAACCAGATGGGTAGGGTATAAATATATTATTATTATTATTATTATTATTATTATTATTATTATTATTATGGTACCTCGGTTTAAGAACAGTCCAGTTTAAGAACGATTTGGTTTACAAACTCTGCAAAACCAGAAATAGTGTCTTGGTTTGAGAACTTTGCCTCGGAATCCGAACTGTGGAAGGGCACCAGTGGCAGGAGGCCTCATTAGGGAAAGCGTGCTTCGGTTTAAGAATGGAATTCCGGAACAGATTAAATTCGTAAACCGAGGTACCACTGTATTATTATTATTATAACCACCAGCCAGCTGAGGAAGGGGGACCTACTCATTTCCCATCAAGCATAGAGCTGTTCGCTTTGTTTCCTTAGGGGTGGCGTGCAACACTATGACTATTTTAATCTGGAAGTGTCCAGGGTGCTGGATAACTGGCAAAATTAATACAGTCATGCCTCAGAAGTCGAATGCCTTGCGAGACGAATGTTTTGGCTCCCGAACGCCGCAAACCCGGAAGTGAGTGTTCCGGTTTGCGAATGTTCTTTGGAACCCCAGATGTCTGACGTGGGTTCTGATTGGCTGCAGGACCTTCCTGCAGCCAATCGGAAGCTGCGCCTTGATTTCTGAACGTTTTGGAAGTTGAACGGACTTCTGGAACAGATTCTGTTCAACTTCTGAGGTACAACTGTATTCCCAATACAGCAGCTGAGGCTGGAAACACGCTTTCAATTCTGGTTCAAGCTTGGCATGGAAGCTTCAGCAGTATTAATAGGAACCCAGTTTTGAAAGGGCCAATGTGTGGCGGCTCCTCATTTGCCTCCCTAGGGAAACATGCACATAGGATTTCAAGCCTATAGATGGCAGAGTCTCCGTTCACTGCTACCATCTCCCCCATAACCAAATTCTGGAAGCCATTCAAACACCCAAGCATGGAAATACACATTTACACACGCTGTCTCAATCTGATGGCTTCCTTTCATGCCTACAGGAACACCTATTTCAAACCGGCTGGTGTTTTGTCCAGGGACCATGATAATAGGCCGAGCTGCCATTATGTCCTTGTTTGATCACATCATTACCTCCCTACAAAAGAAGAAAACATTTTTCCCCAGTGCTCCAGCCTTTGTTGTCTGCTGAAAATGTCTCCGTAGGAGATATTGCCATGGGGTGTTTTACACAGACCGTTTGTTAGAGAAAATAGAGGGGGATGTTCCTTTGCAGATTCCGACAAGCACAATCCAGCATTTAAGAACTGCATTTGTTCCTCCACAAGTCTCTCGTACAAGTGAGATACTTTTTCCCCTCCCCTTTAAAAGAAGCACCATGATATTAATTAATTTGGACAGAAAATCCTCAGTAGAACAGGTGGAGTCTTTCAGCCATTTGTATATTAACACTCCTAAGTGAGGAATGTTCCTTTCATGTCTGCTCTTTTTAAAGAAACCAAGTCTTCGTCATGCACTTCTGCGAAGAGACGTAGGAATGCACGCAGAGCCCTGCTGGATCAGACCAAAGGTCCTCCTGCTCCAACATCCTTTTCCCTACAGTGGCTGGTCATATGCCTCTGGGAAGCTCAGAATTAGGACACAAAGGCAGCAGCCTTCTCCGGCGGTTGCTCCCCAGAGTCTGGCATTCAGTGAAATGAGTGCGCACAAGGTTGCGCATTGCCTTTATGAAGAGTAGGCATTACTCTCCATGAATCTATCTAATTCCCTTTTAAAGCCATCTAAGCAAGTAGCCATGACTAAGCCCATGTAAGAAACGCCATGAACGAATTAGACAGATTTCCCAGAGGTAACAAGTTAATTCAGAACAAAGCCACATGAGCAATAAAAGAGTCTAGAGAAGATTTTCCCCCCCAAAAAGGACCCTGCGTATTATTACGAGCTACTTGTGGCCTTGCTCACTAGCTTGGCCTCTAACAATAAATTTAATTGGCAGTCGTGGTAAGTTAGGAATGGAAGGTGGTACCCAGTGGCCAAGGTAAGGGCTGAGGCCCGTGTTCTGTCCAGGAGTATTCAGGGCAAGTGAGGGAAATAGGGGTGGGTTTGGGGCTTGCTATAAAAGTCGCAGCACACCCTTTTGCTGCTGGTTAGAGAAAAATCAGGTTTCCAGCGGAAGGAAGAAACTCCAAGCCTAATATAGCCAGTGTGGGTACCTGCTTGCTCATCTTCTGCTCAACCTATATATGGGGGGGGAGGATCCCACGACCCTGAACGAGTGCTGACAAGAAGCATGTCATCTGTAAAAAGCCTTGTACCCAGGTAGAAACAAACATCACCATCAAATGAGTGCAATTGATCATGGCATCATAGAGCTGGAAGGGACCCTGAGGGTCATCCAGTCCAACCCCCTGCAATGAAGGAATGCTGCCCACAGCCACCATTGGGAGGACTCAAACCACCAAGCTTCTGGTTAACCGACTCACTGCGCCACCTTTCTGCAAGGTATGCATCTTCCTGTGCATCCGCTGATAAGGGCTGAAACCCGGCTTCCTTGCAGGATTGGAAGAGCCTCTACTATTCTCAGTGGCGTAGCATGGGTTGTCAGCACCCGGGGCAAAGCAAGTAATTTGCGCCCCCTAACCCGTGGATTTGCGCCCCCTAACCCTAACCCCCAGATGTTGCGCCCGGTGCGGCCGGCCCCCCCTGCACCCCCCACGCTAGGCCACTGACTATTCTTCACCAGGGGATTCAATTCTCAGAGTGGTTTAATGATCCTTCTTCCCAGAGAACTCCAGGAATTGCAGTTCTGTGAGTGGCATAGGAGTCTCCTAACAACTCTCAGGACCATTAACAAACCACAGTTCCCAAGATCCTTTGGGAAAGTAATAACTGCAAAGTGACATGAGAGTGCTTTAAATGGATAGTATAGACGTGACCTAAGTGTCCTGTATTCCATGGATTCTGCAAAAGGCTGCACTGACCCTTCATACCACAAGGGGAAGCAAAGAGAGCTTACTATTGCATGGATTGCAGAGGAATGAAGTTACACTCCAGTTCTAGAGGTGGTGTTTGTTTGTTTTAGCATAGCGGGTTTTTTTCCCAAGTGTGGCTTTCTGGGAGGAAACGTGGGGCAGCTGTAGTTAGAATAGGTCCTAAGCTGGCTATTAGGAAAAGTTGAGGACGATGGATGAGGCCAAACCATAGGAGACTATGATGGTGGAGGTGCAGATTAGGAACAAAGTTTACCCCTTTTGTTAGGATAATTTAGACATTGCATCACGTGGGACTCCTAGGCCAGGCTATGGCCAAATGGGAAAAAAGGGTAGAGAGGGAGGGTCTGCTTAACCCTTTCCCCTCTTCTCCTTTTTTTTAGCACCAAATTGCCTTCAGGCTGCTTTTTGAACTGTGAGCAGAGAGGGAAAGGCAGGGACCCCAGATGCGCTTGACTCCAGTTGTCTTTTGGAGGAAGTGTGGAATGCAGGGGAAATAATGTACTATATAGCAAGAATCTTAGAGCTGCTCTCCTGGGACAAGAGAAAAAGAATGTAAGCAGCTCACTTTTGAAGACTGGCTTTCCGCTCCCGTTTCTCCAGCAGCATTAATGTTGTGCCTCTAACATTAAGAACATGAGCTTTTGTTTGCTGTTAGTCCATCAGCAGGACACCAAAAAGAAAGCAGGAAGCTGAAGTCTATAAATATTATCACTTAATTATATGGGGTTTGTATCGATGAGTCTTCACCCCAGGCACCATAACAAACAAAGGGTTTCCTCTTATTGTAGCCATGTGATTTTATTATTTACTGAGAAAAGATAAGAGCTGCAAACTGGAAAGCAGAAGCACTCCTCTCTGATGCAACTATTTCACTCTCCCATTGCCCTGAGTTGCAAGGGCAGCCTTCGCAGAGTTTCTTCCAGCAATGTAGCAACTCCAGTGGAGGCTCTCACATGGACTCTGGGAAGCTCTTGCAAGATCTCATGAGAGCCTCCCAGAGCTCAAAAGCTATTTTTGTGCAAGGTTTTCCCAGCATGGAAATAGCTTTTAAGCTCTCCACCGTCATTGCATTTAATTTGTGCAATTTCAGTTGGCCAGTCACCAAGTATGTCAAGTTGAAATTGTACAAGTTTAAATGCGTGTAAAGTGTGAGTGATCTGTAATCTGTTTACAAATGTGCAGGTGGAACCGGTGGCTAAATGGGCTTCAAAAGCTAGCATAATGTAGGAATCTAAATCTAAAGATGCTTGTTATAGCTTATAAAGCCCATGAGACCAAGCTGCTTGAAAGATCTCTTTTGGCAATCTGCTCATCCTTTAAGAACGGATGTTCTGGCCCTCTTGCATGTGTCATATGTGGGGGAAACCTACTGTGAAAGGCACTTGTATTTCAAGGAGATAGGTTGATTGGTCTGTAAGATTCTGCCTCCCTGCTTAGTAGCACCTTGGCAAGCGGCAAGGGTTTGGGGTTTGCTTCATTGTTTGCTTTTACCCAGGCCTAAGTAGCAGCAGAATGTGGGAAGACCTGCTGGTGGGCCAGGTGTAGGCTGAGTACCTGCCAGCAGGAATGCAGCTGCAGAGTTGATTAACTGTGCTGCTCCCTGTAGATTGGCCTTGTTTGACAGGTGGGTTGAATTTGGGTATTAGGCCAGCAAGCCACCAAGAGTCTAGAAGAGCAGAGTTTTTTTCAGTTCCAGCACCTCTCCAGTGCTCACCAGTGCCATTCTAAGAGAATGAGGGAGGCGTTCATGGTGAGTCCTGACACCCCTTTTTCTAGAAAAATAGCACTGTGGAAGAGTATATAAATCTCTCAGGTGGGGTCTGACCCCTGAGGGTTCATTGTAGGCCCTGACATAGCTCAGCTGGTAGAGCATGGGTAGGCAAACTTAGGCCCGGGGGCCGGATCTGGCCCAGTTGCCTTCTAAATCCAGCCCGCAGACGGTCCAGGAATCAGCGTGTTTTTACATGAGTAGAATGTGTCCTTTTATTTAAAATGCATCTCTGGGTTATTTGTGGGGCATAGGAATTCGTTCATTATTTTTTTTCAAAATATAGTCCGGCCCCCCACAAGGTCTGAGGGACAGTGGAGCAGCCCCCTGCTGAAAAAGTTTGCTGACCCCTGTGGTAGAGGATGAGGCTCTTAATCTCAAGGTTATGGGTTCAAGTCCCATGTTGGGTGAAAGATTTCTGCATTGCAGGGGGCTGGACTGGAGAGGATCCTCGTGGTCCTTCCAGCTCTGCTTTTGTGAAAGGGTGCAACAAACAGGCCAGCTGGAATCTTCCTGTTACTGATCACTGGAGCGCAGGATAACTGAACGGGGAAGTGTTTTATCTTGTTCATGCTATGTTAGTTTGCTTGAAGTCTGTTTTTCTTGTGCTGTGTTTAAGCCTGCTATTTAATGAAAGCAATGTAATGTCCCTGAAAAAAAGAAGTAAAAAAGCTATTGCATTTGGCAAAAACATCATTGCACCCTGTATGTGTGGAATGTTGGGTTATCTTCCTCATTGTTTGAAAGCTTTCCTTTTCTCCATAAGCATTTGATTCTGTTCTTGTTTAATGCATCTAATATATGGTGCTGCTGTTTGTGGTTTTGCTGCTCCTTTTAGTTAGTTAATTTGTGTTTTAATGGTTGGGTTATTTTTGCTTTTAGTTTTGCTTTTATATTTGTAAGCCTCTTTGAGCAACTTCTTGGTGGATGGGGAAAGTGGGGCATATACCCATTAACCAAAAATAGCTAAATTCATATTTGACTATCATCCTGCATATCTTCATAATGTCGTGCTTTCTTGTTGTTGTTTCTGGAAATAATACAAGGTGGTGTAGCATTATTAAACAAGCATTTGCGGGGGGGGGATAAGTAGCTTTTAATTGTATATTTTATGAAACAAGGGAGATTTAGTACAAAAATTGATTGTTTCAGTTTTTCATAGCAATAGAAATGATTAAAAAAACCCATCTATACAGATCAGAGAAATGTTTTCAGGGAAGGAGAAGAGATAGCAAACTATGACAGATGCTAAATGTTAATCCTTCATCCAGTCTAGAAAATTGTAGGAAAGTAATAGAATACCTGGAAATTTTGTGCCATATGGAAGAAGTTGGAGGCAGAAGGAGACTGACCTGATCTTTCAGTGATATTTATGTTAAAATGTATTGGGAAGACCTAGACGTATGCAATTCAGATGAATTTTTAAAATGAAAATGAATTGAGAAATTAAAACAAAAATTTGCACACCTTTTAGTAAAGAATTTTAGCCTCTTGCAACTTGAACAAACAGTACCTAATTGACACAAACTCTGCTGTGTTATTGAAATTAAAGGTTTTAGTTTGTTCATATTTCCTGGCAGACCGATTTAACTCTGTTCTTTTGGGATTTATTTATGTTTAAGTGGGTTGTAATTGTGCTGTGCTTTGTGATGCCTTCTGAGCACTAAAGTCAAGTCATCCTGTACTATATTTGAAACTGATTTACTAGCTGAACATCATTACACAACGTAAACACCATTAATCATGGTAGATAAATGTAAACATCTAGCAGGTCTTGCCTCTGTCCGGTTGTAATTCACATTGCCCTAAAGCTAAGTGGTCACTAATTTAATTCAGACTGAAATTGGTTGCCAACTATGTCACTGCATTATTCAACCTTTTTAGAAATAGTGTATTACACTGAAGCTGGCTGGAAAATTACCCTGAGGTATGCTGCTTCAGTCTAAAGAATCGCACACACTACTAACATTTTGGGAGCTGTAGTTCTTTAAGGGTACTAACGCCCCTGTTCCTCTCACAGAGCTTCATTACTCAGAGTAGCTTAACACTCAATTCATCTTTCATAAAACTCCAGGAATTATAGTTCTGTGGTTTTCTAACAACACTCAACACCCTTAAACTGCAACTCCCAGAATTCTTTGGGAGAATCCATAACTGTTTAAAGTGGTATCATAGTTCTTTAAATGTACGGTGTGATTGTGGTCTGGTCATGATTACCGGTAGCTGGTTATCTCTGTGTTCTTATCAGCTATGAGTTCTTATCAGGTGGAATAAAAATAAGATAGATAGATTAGATATAATAAACATTTTAATTTGTGGGTGCTGCTTAGCTGCAAAAATACAGAAGGCCCCCGATGAAAAGTATTTGGTGTTCCAGAAGTGTGTATCTCATCATAGCTAAAATAGGCACATCATGAAATATGTCAGAATTAGATAGCAGCCTCAGCACTGTCACTTTTTGCAGAGCAGGGAGACAAAATAAGCCCCTTTCTCAGTAATTGGTTGCTCTGCTGTACTTATCCCCATTTTCTTACTGCCAAGTCTCATTTGCTCATTTATTCTGTGATTTGGATTGACAGTGGCTCTCCACAGTCATTCTCATTACAGTAGCCCAAGGGGCATAGTGGTCTTACTTAACGTAGGAAGGACTCAGACAGGGAAATGTTGCCTGCTAGAATCCTGCTCAGAAGATTCTGTAGTGCTGATCATGGCATTTGATTCTTTCCTACCTGCTGGTAACTTGCTAGATGAGGCAGCCGGCATGACTGTAGTTCATCGACCATCTTTTGCATGCATCCTTGGAAAAGGACCACAGCTCAGTGGCAGTCTGACCTGGTATAAAGTGGTTTACTACCGGTATTTTAATTTGTTGTGCCTAAAGTAAATGGACAGCTGAGACACAGTTTTCACTGTGTTATGTTTCACATAAGTGGGCAGCACCGGCCCTACCATTGTGAAGCAGCTGCCTCAGGCAGCTGATTGTGGGTGTCAAGAAAGGCAGAACATTGTTACTTGTAGATATTGTTGTACTGTTTCTCTGCCAGGGAAGGGAAAGAGCTGCTTGTGAGACTTATGCTTCCAGTGCCTGCCTTGGCTACATGATGTGGGGTTGAGGGGAATTTGGTGTCCTGCCTCAGACAGCAAAATGTCATGGGATGACCCTGGCTGGTGCTACGGATAAACATTCTGTGCACTCCACATCATATGCAGACACCTTCGTCATGTGGGTTGTGTCCATTTGTGTTTAGACCTAGGCTTCCAACCATGCCCTTTCTTGCTTCCAGACTCTGCATGTGATTGGGCTTTCTGAATGGTGAATGAATGCATATGTGGTGAGGTGCATAGGCATGCTTACATAGGCTGGTTCTTTACCTGCTACCAGAGTCTTTACAACATTAATGCATTCACAAGCATATTTAGCACATACGTGCAGATTTTGGAAGGTATGTGCTGCTTGACTGAGAGCGGAAAGGGCCGGGTGCGAAAATGAGAAAGACATTTCACTTAATCCTGTGGCGGAAAGCAGGGCTTGTGAGCCTTTGTACTTGTCACTAGTCATAAAAAACAATATCCTTCATGGCTTGTGCTTAATTCATTACCATTTCAATATGAAAAAGGGCTCCATCCCTTGCAAGCCTTTTATCCCCTAATTAGATTTTCCTGTTATTGATGCTCTCATAATAATGGCTGCATCTGAATGGAATTTATGCTGTTAGATGACATTTTTTTAAAAAAAAAATTGCACAGAACCAGCGCATAGAGGCACCGTATGTAAAGTGCCACTAACTGCATGTTGTTTCCCTGATAAGCTCTCTGCCTGTCTCTCTCTCTCTCTCTCTCTCTCTCTCTCTCTCTCTCTCTCACACACACACACACACACACACACACACACACACACACACCTCTCAACCATCTAATGTTGTGACATCTGTGGCATTTAAATGTCTTACTATGAAATGTTGCTCTCCCCCCCCCTTCAAGTACAAAACCCTTTAACACTGAGGCAAATCGTGCTCAGCAGAGAACGCGAATGCGTGCGTCGGAGTGATTTAGAGGACACTGTATTTCCAATGATGTCATTGTAAATGAGGCTGAGCAGTTCAGCTGAAAACACCCATCTGAAAGCCAAGACCTTTCTGGCGGTGGAAATTGCTCAGAAGCTGCTCAGGGCTTTACCCACATCCAGTAGATTAGGGATGGGGAGTCTGTGGCCCTCTGAATGTCACTGGACTACAATTCCCATCAGCCCCAGCCAGCATGGCCAATGGGAAAAGATGATGGGAGTTATAGTCAAACAACTTCTGTAGGCCTGCAGCTCTGTGGTAGATACATTGAGTTGCTGTTGCATTTTATCAACAGACAAGCCTTCTGACATAGTGTGTTTGTTGCATTAGTGGCATTTAGTTGTCCAGACTTGTTGGTGGTCTACAACAAATAAAAGAAAAGCAACCAACTGGGTCTTTAATGTATGCACACAGCTGGTGAGTGGCCTGATAAAAATGTGGTTTATTCTGCAAAAAGTGGCATCTAACCACTAACTGAATTTCTTCATATTAACACATCTAAGCTGGTACCGTTGTTTGTCAGGAAATCATTTACTAGCCTTGTGTTGTCCAAGTGACCACAAAACAATAGGGTATCTTGTAGTTCTTTAAAAAGTTTCCAAGTAGTTCTATCCGAGGAGGGTGCAATGGCGTGCCAAATTATTATTATTAAATAGTAAATAATAATAGGGGGATAATGATATTCAGCATTAGCCATACTCAGAGCAGACACACTGGAATCAACATAATGTAAGTCCATTTATTTCAGTGTGACTGCTTGGAGTATGACAAATGTTGAATATTGCCCATAATTAAGAATTAGTCCTAGTTTCCTTAGAAGTATCTAGGCCTGTGTTTTGAACAGCGACAAATCTCAGCACTGCCATTCTATAAATGATGACCAGCACCATGGTTTTCAGCCAAATTGGAACACAGCAATTACGTGCTGAAAAGCTCTAATGCCTTATACAGATTTATTTGGTCCATCTATGTCAGTATTTTTTTACAGAGATTGGCAATGGTTTCGGACAGACCACTTGATGCAGCCATACCTGGAAAAGCCAGGGGTTGAACCTGAGGTCTCCTATGTGCAAAGTATTGAGCTGAAGCCCCAAAATTCCATCCAGTTGTGAGCGCCTCATGCCATTTAGCCGAATGAAAAGTCTTATCCACCATTTAGCAGTGGTATCCTGAGTCGGGCTCAACATGTTAAATTTGATTTGGCCAATACTGGTTTGTTTAGCTGCAAGAGCAAGTTTTGACTGATTTATCATAGAATGATTGACATCATTAGGCTAAATAGCTCAGCACAACTGCTGAGGATGATTTTGTTTTAACGTGATGTAACCTTTCCCAACCCAATATCCATTTGAAGTGTTTCAATTAAATGAATAAGCCTGTGTGAAAGAAAACGGGCACTTGCCTTTTAAAAACCATGTAAAGGGAGTTTTAAGTGATTCAGCAGAAAGCTGTTGCTGAGGGCCACTATACTGATAGAAGTATTTGGTGTATTATACTCTTTGCAGAAATCAGGATACATTGGGCAGTGTTGCAAGAACAGCCCAAGGTAATTCAAATGTCTGTGCTTCACCATCAGATAACTTACATGGTTATATGATAGCATGCTAGTGTGGAGTGGTTATCTCAGATCAGCTCTTACAGAGAGCCTTGTAATCATGTGATACCCGCTGGTGGAGACAAGTTTATCAAGTGAAACCCAGAGCGTGTCATAAGTACCACCTCACTTCATCAGAGAAAATTGGATTCCACTTTAATTGGATAGAGTATTGATAAGTGTTTCACTTCCAATGTAAGGATTTTTTTTTTAACTGCTTCAGAGTGGGGTGGGAGGAAGCTCCACATCTTTAACCCAGGGTGTATCAGGTTGTCAGTTCAATAGCGGGAGCCATAGAAGTAAATTTGACTCATACAATGCTAGGACAACCTAGCCATTTTTGTCACTTTCATCATTGTCTTGAATACGAAATATATCAGCAGGTTCACATTGTCAAATCACACCAACATTAAAAACAACAAACTGCACTTGCTGTTGAATTCCCTTTTCTACACAAATATTAATAGTTGCCAATGCATTGGGTCACCCTATGCAGCATGGACATATGAAATAAACCTAGGCCAATGTATCGTGCAAGTTCCCATGTAACTGCAAATGCCCTTTAATTTTTTGCAAAATAAAACGGCTTCTAATATCATGCTCCCCGATCCAGTAAATTGCTCCAGGTGCAGCTGCTCCCCTGTCCATCCCATAATGACAATGAATTGTTCCTTAAGCAACATTAAGAGCACTTCACAGCAAGCCCTGTCTTTAACAAGGGTTGCCAGCTGTCTCGTTTTCCACATGGTATCTCACTTTGGAGACTTTTTCTATCTTCCTTCAAGCAAGGGCCAATTATTTGTCCCCTACGCAGAGGCTAAGGGACAAATCAGGTTGCTGCCTGCACAACTTTGGGGCCTTTTGGGGGGCACTGTGAACAAGTCTTTCTGACATCAGTTGGAAATGTCCATCAGACATTTCTCCATTTTTTTTCTCAGCTTATTAATAAGGCAGGTGCAGGGAGGCACTGGAATAAAATTGGAGCTCCTGTGACATTGGTCCTCATGCACATTGTGGCAGGTAAGAATGGTAGGATATGGCATTAGTTTGGGTAACTAAACTTGACTGAAGAAGCCATGATTTGGCCTGGTTCTTGAGCAGAGAGGCCCATAATTCCCTGTTCTCAAGCAAAAAGTTCTTCATCCCTCTGCCATTCCTGTTTAGTCTTGTTAGAGACTGTCCTTTCCTCGGTTGGTGCACCCAGTACCATGCGATCAGCAAATGCCAATAGATGTGACTCTGTCATATTTCCATGGGCTCAGGCAGCTGAGCCAATGAGGAGCCAATGAGCCAAGTCACCAGCACAAACTGCAGAAAGATGTTGTGCCAGTTATGTTTTTGCTCTGGGAGGCAGTGCAGTGCAGAGGAAGGGACGCCACAAATGAGATTGCAACATGAAAGGAAACCATTGCACTTTACTCTTGCTGTGCTTAAGTTTTAAGGAAGAGGTTTCTTTTTGTGAAGAAAACAAAACCAGATGAGGCACAGGCAGGAAGCAGAACTTCCCGGTGATTTTAGGTGTGTTTTGACGGCTTGATATTGCACTGGTAGGCTTATCTATATCTTTAAAGGTGTTTGGAAGGCAACTGGAGGACAGCAACATGCAATGATAAGGCTGCTAGCTCACTGAGCAAGAAGGTATCGTCTATCCCAGCATAGTTTAAGATAAGTAGAACACAGATAGCCCTTCTTTAGTTCCACAACTTGATACCGTTTCATCCACTGGACTTGAAAGGGGCGTTGAATTTGCACAACCACAAGACTAACACAACTGTAGTCTTTGCTTAAGTGGCGACCCACAGTTCAGAGGCTAGAGGCCTATTTAAATGCCATCCCTTACCCCCATCTCTCTCGTGAAAAGGGAAGTGAGCTGTTCTGCTGGTTGCACCTCTTATCTGGCCACACCCAGGCTGTGCCCGTCTCCACCCATTCAGCAGAGAACTGGCAAAGAAAAAGTGTCCAGGGGAAACATCTCTTGGTGGCAACAAAATTGGTGAACCGATTCTGCAGATGCAAAGTTAATGCAATCTACTCTGTATAGCCTTTCACTATAGGACTGCCTCTAGTATTGTTACTGGCTGATCCACTGTTCAGGTGGTAGTCCTGATTCATTGCTTAATGCTTCAGCCTACAACATTGCAGCTATTTATACTTGAACCTAGGGCTTCTTTCAGCTGGAACTCAGCAGAACTCAGTTCTGGCACCTCTCAGATGGGCGCCATTGCCATGATTAAAAGAACAGAACATTTTCCCAGAAAAATAGCACTGCTTGAACTGAAATCATTTGAGTAAGAAATCCTAACTGTGTTGCTTAAATGGTGTATCTCTTATTGAGAAGGCTTTGCTGGAAGGGAATGGTGTTTCTGAGGTGCACAGAACATTTTGGATCAAGCTTGTCTTATCCGCTGAGCATGGTAAGCACTCACTTGATTATCTTGTCTCTAACAAAATTAGGGTTGACGCTGGCACTCAACAAAAAGACAATTTAAATCTCTTAAAACTGACTTCATTTGCTTCAAATTTATTGCACCTTGTGATGTCGTACCCCATTTTATTATTTTTAGCAGAAACATTAGGAGGCAGATCTTGGTTTGTATATTCAGCTTACAGTGAGTATGAAATTTCGAAAAACAAATCCATGTTAAAACCACGTAATGGGAAGATTGATGGATCTGGAAGTTTAAAAAGGCTATTTAAAAACCTGAAACAAAACAAAAATTGAATTTCAGTTTTAGGCCAATAACATGAGAATTGTATCATAAAACATTTTAATGTGAATTACTTCTTCACTTCCACAAAATGATAAAACTATGTACAGTATTTTGTTTGCAGTTTGGTCACTTTTACATTAGCTGTAGACATCTGCAGATGTTCTTAGGTGGAAATAGGTATATGCACCTTACTCAGGCATTTAATGGCTGACTGATTGCACATGTTCCTTCTATGCAACGGCTCTCCCACAGTGCACTGTGCCAGGAGTAAGCACTTTGTATTTACATTCCCCTTTTTATTTATGGCTCAACAACAAAAAAAGAAAACCAAAAGAGTAGCACTTTCAAAGCTGAACACTGCCAAGTATCTTCATCATAGAATTTTGCTTAATCTGTGCATTTGCTTACATTTTCAGCCCTGATTTTTAAGTTAGATGTGCAACAACAGGCCTAACACAACAAACTATTATAGAACTGCACTGCTCCTAAATCAAGGAATCACTGCACACCTAGATTTTCCCCAAAAATCAAGGCACTTTTCTGAGCAATGACAAAAGCTCCTTCCCTTGCCATTATAACATATTTCCAGTCAGGAAAACCAATTTGTTTTTCTGTTAAATGACAATGATATTTTTCTGCACAAGATTATTGAATCGTGACATCTTTTACACATATACAGAGTGTTTTAGCCAGCAATATTATTCCCATGTTAGAACAATTCAGTTGCCTCTGCACCCAGAATTGCTATGTACATTCACAGTTTTCATGGATAGTAATTAGCTTCTCCAGTTGTGCTTTTAAAATTCCAGGATTTCCCCTCCCACTAGTAGTAAGTGCAAAGCAAAATGTCTTGTGCAGCTACAATGGTTGCAGAGTTATAAACTCCAAAATAATGAGAATGTTCTTTCATTCTCCATTTTCTTCACCCGCCTTTTCAGGTATAGCCTCCAGGCTTCGACGGGGCTTTGAACCCTCGGCTGTTTCTGATCCTGGCTTATTCAGTCCACATGAAACAGTAGCATAGTGGATTTGCTTTAGGTTCTCCAGGGCTTTGTTCTTAGCATCTTTGAGAAGATCAGCCTGCCCCTGTTAAGAACAAAAGCAGTCGCAGCTATCAATAATGAGACCATTTTCTAGACTTGATTTATTGTACCACAGCCTAGTTCATGAAGATGAAAACCAGATTACTTTGAGCTAAGACACACACACACTGGATTGAACTGCATTCAACTGGCTGGATGCATTTAAAAGACAATATTTCCCACCAAACAATTCTGGGCAAATAACTTTTGCTAAGAGTTTTATTGTTGTGGATGGAATCCAAGAGCCATCAGGAGTTTATTATTCATTGTGATCCAGCAACTGCAGTGCTTTTATACTGAGCTGCTTTGTAACATTCAGAGTTAGGAAGAGAGTGCCCAGGGATAGCAGCTACCTTTTAAAAAAGAAAGATGCATGTGTGTGCATGATCACAGGCTTCAGGTTATTTTCAGTTTCATTGGCCAGCGCTCCAGGCATAGGCAGGAGAGCCCTGTTCTGAACTGGAGTTCCAATAAGTGGTTTTTGCATTGGCTGAATGGCTTATGGGAGCAGTGCTTGTATGTAAAGAAAATGAGCATATAGGAAGGGTTGGGTGATACAATAATCACATTCTTTCATTAGCAACTCCTTTGGAGCTGTTGGTGGGATGGCAGCATAGTCCTTTCGTAA
This sequence comes from Podarcis liolepis, assembly GCF_965112155.1. Taxonomy (NCBI): domain Eukaryota; kingdom Metazoa; phylum Chordata; class Lepidosauria; order Squamata; family Lacertidae; genus Podarcis; species Podarcis liolepis. The sequence continues at coordinate 38,855,574 of NC_139563.1, read as the reverse complement.
GCGTAAGGAAAACTGCTTCTAAGACAATTCTCCCGACTTTCTCTGGAGGGTGGAATCCTTTGCAGAGCAGAAAACCACAAGTCTGGCAAAGTTCCAGACCTTGAGGATAAGGCAGACACTGCATTCTTCTAAGAAAAGCAGCTTGGACCATAAAATCATGGTCCAAGAATACAGAGCAAATCTTATAGAACTGGGAAAGACACCACTAGCTGAATAATAAAACAGAAAGACCAAAACCCCTATGAACATTCATATGACAACGTTGAGTTTTTTTCTGTAGGGAAGAACATCTATTCATTGGACTCTGGCTTCAGTGGCAATCTTTAATCTGTCAAAACAAAACTGGTATTCTTTTAAAATTCCCATGAAAAAGGAAACAAAGAAAGATACATGAAACATTATATGGCAGAGCAGATGAATCATACGTACGTTATCACAAATGTTTCTATGAACTTCAGCACAGAATCATTTATTTAGTTCATGTTGTTTTCACTTTGGTTTGTTTAAATCTAAGCTAATCTAGGCTGACTCTTGCTAAAATAAACCGAGTGAATTAAATGCTGGGTGCAATTTTCAGAGCGCTTCCAACTGCAGCCCAACTGAAGCAGTTTTAGCTGCCTTGTCTGCTTATCTGTTACTTGTAAATAAAGTGAGCTATAACTGACAGAAAATTCAGAAGCTGCTAGCAACTGCAGAGGAACCCCAAGCAAAACTCAATACTTGGAATTTTTTTCTCTGCAAAAAGGGCATAGCCAAATCCATCAAAACTCCAAAATAAGTCTTTGATCACAAATGCAAAGCAAATTATTTAAGAAGCTTAAGGCTGATACATGGCTTCCAGAGAACAGTTGCTACTGAGTGAGCTCTGAGGCCTGTTCCTAAAGGTGAGCAAGTTAATTTTAATGGGAAATAATTTAATAACACTTTCCACAAATGGCATATTCACTGCCCCATAAGGACACTGTGATCGGCTAATGGAATCTGGCTAGTTTCTTCAAGGCTGATAATTATTGGCTTGTGGTAACACAGAGCAGACTCTCTTACTGGTAACACCAGTGCTTGTGGAAGACTCTCCCTACTGAAATACAAGACTCCCTAAAAATGTTGACATTTCGCCAGCTCCCTAAAAATGCGCTTGTTTAGGCAAACATTTCCCTGAATTGAACTTGTGGTTTGTTTTTAAACTGTTTGAATTGTTCATTTGCTTTACGTACATTTTAATTAAGGATGTTTTAACATTATTGTGTATTTTAATTTTGGCTTGATTTTATAGTTGTAAATGGCTTATATGCCAAAATTGCTTCCAAGAGGTAAATTGATAAATAAAATGTTGCTTTCTGAAATATTACTAGTAAATGAATTGTTTCATAGGGTCCTGAATTTGCTAGTTTTTGTATCTTAGGAGGGCAAACAGCAAGAGTTTTCTTAAGATGACTTGTTCACTTTGTTCATCCCTCCACAGGTGCTTCGTAAGTGCAGCACTAGAGGCCAGGAAAGATGGGCTGCTTTGCTGAGATGTGTGGGAGGGAATTAAGATGAGGTTTACAGTTTGTATGTTGGATGTGTTTCTACAATAGAATTCTATGACAAGTTAGTGAGTGGGAAGAATGAAGCTGAGAGGAGGTGAGATGAAACTGTATTTTTGAAAACCTGAAAGAAAGCTTTCAAAAGTGTGTGGGAGAGAGAGAGTGCCATGAAATGTGATGTCGTTAAAATAGATTCCAGAGTTTAGTGCAGAGATGAGTTATTCGGTGGGCAAATGGAACCTTTATCTGTTTGGGGAAGAAAGACAGGGAATGAATTACAGGCAGGCAGCTGCACTAACTTTGCCACTTCTTCCATTTTGCTGAATGGAAAACATTGCTGAGAACAAATGGAAACAACTCTGCATTTTAATTGTCTACTCCATATGAAAAAAGGCTTTGTTTATTATATGATTTTAAATTCATGCAAAATGTAAAGCAAAAATGTTAAGATGGAGTTAAGCCTAGAGAAGTGTGAAGCAAACATATGCAGCGCCTAAAAAAGAAAAGATGTTAATACTTTCCCTCCTGTGTACCTCATTAAGTACCATTGATACTTTTCAAAAGAGCGGCAAAGTATTTAATTTTCTCTTCCTAACTGCATTAATGTTAATTCAGCTGCTTCCTTTCAAAGAAGTAAACAGATTTCTAATAGCTTCACGGAGCCTCTTTAGAGCCGTAGCCACTTCACATAAAAATCGGTTTTAATGATGCCAAGTTATAGTCTGACAACGGGGGATTCTGATATCACTAGAATGTTTTTTTTAAAGAAAACATCAAAACAGGAACACAACAACATTGGCAAATGTTCTTTTAAATAACTGTTTTAAAGAAACAAAAAGTGCAATGATCTTTGATGTCTATCATTTCCCCATCTCAAATATGGCCATGCAAAGGTCTAAATCAACTAGTAAACCACCATGCTTATTCAAGGGGGTGCAGCATAATCAGTATGTTTAATCGCCTCTTGAGGTTACTGAGGTGTGGATATAGCAATGAGGTTCAACCATGAAGCTTATGGCCATGGCCATAATGGTCTCTAAGTGTAATTTACTTCACATCGCTGTTGACAACCTCATTTTATTTGCACAAGTTCCATGTGTCAAAGGGCAGGGTCTAAATATGACACAACGTATATCCCCAGGCCATTGATTCCATGTGCCAGTGGCCTTTATTTTAGACATGTGATCTTTTACAGGGAAGTAGCGGCCTTTGTGCACAAGGCAGCTGAAAAGGTTAAAGAAGAGTTACGTTGAGGGTTGATACTAAGGTTGCGCCATGAATGCAAAGGAGACTTCAGGAATTGCTTGCTTAGAAAATCCTGAAGATTATCTGTAGTTCTTCATCCTTGCAGATTAGTGCTACTTCACAAGTGCACCTGACACCTAGGAGCCCCTGTCCCCAATAGGGCCTCTGCCCACACTTATTTTCACTGCATTGCATTCATTTCATCACTTTTCCATAATCTCCAGCTAAGAAGGTCAAACACATCAATAATAATAATATAATAAATTTTATTTATATCCCACCCTCCCTGGCCAGAGCCGGGCTCAGGGCGGCCAACACCAGTAAAATCACAATAAAAATATAACGGGGGGCCAATTTAAAAGGCAATTTAAAATGCAACCTCATTTTAAAAGTAGCCCATAGATCAAAACCATAAGGGGAGGGAAACATAAGGGTCAGACTGAGTCTAAACCAAAGGCCAGGCGGAACAGATCTGTCTTGCAGGCCCTGCGGAAAGAAGTCATGTCCCACAGGGCCCTCGTCTCTTGTGACAGAACATTCCACCAAGTCGGGGCCAGTACTGAAAAGGCCCTGGCCCTAGTTGAGACCAATCTAACCACCTTGAGACTTGGGACCTCCAAAGTGTTGTCATTTGTGAACCTTAAGGTCCTCCGCGGGGCATACCAGGAGAGGAGGTCCCGTAGGTACGTAGGTCCTAGGCCGCATAGGGCTTTAAAGGTCAAAACCAGCACCCTAAACCTGACCCTGTACTCCACCAGGAACCAGTGCAGCTGGTAAAGCACTGGATGAATGTGATCCTGCGGCAAGGACCCCACAAGGAGCCTCGCCGCAGCATTCTGCACCCGCTGGAGTTTCTGGGTCAGCTTCAAGGGCAGCCCCGTGTAGAGCAAGTTACAGTAATCAAGCCTAGATGTGACCGTCGCATGGATCACTGTGGCCAGATCAGGGCGAGAAAGGTAAGGGACCAACTGATTAATATGGTGGAGATGGAAAAATGCCACCTTTGTGAAAGACCTCTGCTTGAGACCCTGGAGAGTTGCTGCCTGTCACAGAATCTGTTGCTGTTACTCCTGTCAGCCCCAGATATCAAGGCAATGATGGGAGCTGGTAGTCCAGCAACATCTGGAGAACCAGATGTTCTCCACCCTTCATCATCTGTGCAGCTTTTATTCCTATGTCTTTGATGGCTAAAACTAGACAAGTATTCCAGCTGCATCTAACTAATAAAGGGTGATGCTATACTGTTCATATCCAAGACACAAATGTTTCTGTAAATTCAATAAAAGGACAGCATTTCCAAGTATCATCAAACTTTGTATTCAGTAGAACCATACTTGGTATAGTGTAATGTTAATTATCATATTTCTGGTAATGGTCTAAGCATGGTGGTTTACGTTTCAAAAAGTATTCAACTTTAAAAAGACATACCTTTAGGATTGTAATATTCCAGGTAAAGCTCTCCACTGCTTTTTGTAGCTTTCTCTCCTTTAAACCTTCCTTGGCTCCTATACTTTGTAAGTTCTCATGGAACTCCATCGCTGGGGGGAGGAAAAACAAAACAAAAGTGACCTAAGAGAATATGAAGAAAATGAAGTGATAACTTATACAAGAAACCTCTGCCAACTATATATTAAGCCAATGTAAGTCATGTAAGATTTGCTGCAGCACAATGATTAATTTGCTCTAAACTTATGTGAGAGAGAACACAAAATAACAGGGATCACCTCATTTTCACAAGGGTCTAGGGAGGTTCACCTGGTCCTGCCTCTCTTCTTTATCATTGCCTCTGCTAAGCAATACAACATGATAGTGCATTAACTATTTTTGCATTAATACATACTGGATCTGATATGCTTGGTTTCTACCAACTGACAAGGTGTCAGTTAATGATGAAAGCTCATTAATTCTGAAACATAGTGACTTACAAATCATCTTTGCAATTTCAAAAGAGGAAAGCAAATAAAGAAAGGGCAATTTCAGAGCCCTTATAGATGAATAAAATATTTTCCCCTTTAGAACTATTCTTGAAAGTTTCAATGCAGTGTCTTGAAAGGTTCTAAAAGGCAAAATAGTCAAATGGCATGAATGATAAATTGCCTCAGGAAACACACTAGAAGGCTGCCATTTGGCTAAAGAGTATTACTGCTAGAATGAATACTATTGATAAAACTTCATATAAGAAAAAGAAATGAAGTCATAACAAGGAGAGTATCTTTCTGATGCAAAGAAACAGAATAATAGCTCTATGCAGATGGCTTCACCTGGTTGATGAGCTGAGGATACCACTTTAAGACACTGAGAAATCACTTTTTTAAATACTATGCATAAAAGTATTAACTTGTCAGGGAGATGACTAGGCTACAGTTGTTCTACCTCACCTTCTAGTTTTTTTAAATGTGGAATTACTTTGTATGAAAGAGGATTCACTCATGCGAACCTCCATCTGAGGTGGGACAACACAAACGCACATGCCCCTAGAGCAAAGATAAAACTATTGTACATTTTACCTTAAAAAGTTAGTGAGATCTATGTAGACTCATGCATCTGCATAGACCAAGATACACAGAAGGATTTTTAATCCTAAACACAGCCCATGGGAAAATTCCACTGCAAACAAAGTTACACCCCCATGTGTTTATGAGACTAAAAATGCAAGTCAAGGTTGTTGCTTCCTGAAAGAATTTGCAAAATCAGGATGCTATGTCAAAAATCCTCATCTACCTTTCTCTTTACTCCTTCATAAAAGACGACTTGGTCATAATTAAATGCAGTGCAAAAAATATCCAGCAACATTATTATTTTTTGCACAAAACAAACATAAGGATAACTAAACACTGGAGGTTTATCAGCCAGACCAAGGTTACTTATTAATACAAATATTTGATAGGTTAATATTGAACCATATACAGTGGCTTGCTAAATCAGAACCTGAGCCATGGAGCAAGTCAGACTTCACACGCACACCCAATTCAACAATTGCATCCACCTTCCCCAACGCAACTTCAGCACTGGAGGCTTTTGTGTACTGTGGGGCTCCATGCCATAACTACTTGAATCAACAGTTTGCCACATGCCTTACTGAAAATGCCTGGGAATGGAAACAGTCTACATTGTTAGTAGGATCAGACATCCTTTCTATTGCCCATTTATGATGATTGCACATGCAAAAATTTTGCTTCACCTCCAATCTGTGCACATCCAATCTGGTGGAATCCTGTAACTTTTTATACCACAAATAGCTCTGTCAGTCTTTATCTGAGGGTCATGAGTTTTGAGTCCCACGTTGGGTAAAAGGTTCTTGCATCACAGGGAGTTGGACTAGATGGCTCTCATGGTCCCTTCCAACTCTATGTATCTCTGAATCACATTTGTTTTTGTTGTACTTTTGTTAACAAAAGCTATAATCCCTCTTGAGAAAGCATTGCAAAACAAACTAATACAAGACTAATGCACTAGAACATGTTGCAGAAACATCGTAAATCTCAGCCGTCATATGAAGCAGTCCCTAGGAGCTGTATAAGGACCACAACATTCTTCACACTGACACCAAGAAGTGGTCCCTTGAAGGCAGAACACCTCCAAAATGCATGTGCTAATCAGACTGCTTAGTTTGGGTAATAAGTAATTCCACTGATACTTTTAGCAGTGCAATCCTGTGCCTGCCTGCTCTGTCTGCTAAGTTCAATGGGTTCCTACTTAGAGTAGAACCACTTAAATTAATGAACCCAGTTCATGTCCACTAATCTCAAAGGACCCACTCTGATTAGGACTAGTACTGAATACCACCCAATGGGCTTACTGGCAGGTAAAGGGTTAAAGATCACAACCTTCCTAGAAAATTCATCAGGCAGGAAGAAAAAGCTTTTCATGCCGTTTAGACCAACAAAAACATCTTTATATTTTCTTTGTGATAAATGCAATGGTATCAATTACACATTAATTTCCAGCATTTTGATAATTAAATCGTCATCTGTTCCACTCAACTGCAAAAAACGCATTCCTATCTGGTCCTAAAAAATGTAATTACACCTGCAAGACATGTATTACTTTCTGCTTTACAAACAAAACAAAATAGGTAGAAATTAAATGACCTATAATGTGAGATCCTCTGGCTCACAACTGTATATACATTGCTTCCAAATGGCATAAATCCATCCTTAGAGAAACCCTGCCAACACACTATATTTTCACTATTTCATTGTCACATAAAAGATGGAAATAATTGAGACAGGGAAGCTGTATACTATGTATTATAAATATTATATGTGATTTTAAATGCTATTAAACTTCCCTGTCAGGTGGAAGCTGCTCATTTAATTCTTGTTCCAGTTAACGCTTTTAAATTTTGGCATTGGCAGACTGAGGCAAATCTTGATTCTTTTCCGAGTTAAGGCTAATGTGAGACCTTTGGCAAATCACTTGCCTAAACGTTTCACTCAGCCAAAAAGCAAGTTTTTTACTCATTGTAAGTTGAAATAAAAAATGAAAGAATAGAATAATCAGCTGCAATGTTCCATGTATCAAAGAAACATAACTCTCACATAGCTCCTAAAATCTTTAACACAAAAACCAAAAAGTAAGTAATTGAAATTCATCTGTTGAATCATGTTGGTTATATAATACATTGATGTGTGACTATTTTTACACTTTTAGTAGAATATGTTAATCCACTGCAGAAAGCTGAATAAAAGCAGAGTTGTGTCCTTACCTGCTTTTTGGCACTGGGCTATTTTTTCATATACATTATCTGCATTTTCTATCAGAGTCTTGATAGTTTGAATCATCTGTAACAAGAGAATAACTTGAGCAATGAGAAAATGAGCAATGAAAACTAGAAGTCAGAGCACTGGCAAATCCAGACCCACAGCCTGCATGAACTGGCCATTTCTCAGGCAGAACGTATTTCACTACCGGAGCTCTTTTCTTAATTGAAGTTGCTAGAGATTAAAACGGGACAATTGTGGCCTTCCACTTGCAAAGGATAAACTCTGCTACAAGCTGTGGCTCCTTTCTAAACTTTGTATTCTAACAATCTCAGATTACTACACTGCTGGTGACACTACCAGAAGCGTCAAGTTCTGTCCAACCTACGAGCAACACACGCCATGAGGCCTGCTGCCACCCCTGTGAGGCCTGGTGTCGCGAGGCCCAAACCCTCAAGATTGGGGTGGGGCCCTCAGTCCCATCCCAACAGCCTTGAGGGGCTGAAGACACCTCAGCCCTGTGGAGCTGCAGCCTATGGACACTACTGCATTACTTTTTTAAAAAGCTGTTTATTTAGATTTATACCCCACTTTTCTGAGACTCAAAGTACCGTATTTTTCGCATAAATTCGTATAAGATGCAATTTTCCCCTCTTAAAAAGTAAGGGGGAATGTGTGTGCATCTTATGGAGCGAATGCAGACAGGAGGCTTTGCTCAGCGCTCCCTTTAAAGAGCCGCACACACGCTCCGTGCGCTCTTTAAAGGGAGCGCGACTCTTGGGGGAGCCTTCATCCCGCTGCCCTGAAGAGGCTTCACGCGGCTATCCCAGAAGCCAGATCCCTCTTGCTGTTCTGGCTCTGGGAGTCAGAATATATTTTTTTTCTCCTCCAAAAACTAGGTGCGTCTTATGGTCTGGTGCGTCTTATAGAGCAAAAAATATGGTGCCTTTGAAAAGTTCACATATGTTCTAGTAATTTGATCATATGCGAATGTACAAGATTCTATAATAATTGCCTCCCTAAGGAAAACATATTCACAGGGCTGTTATTTGTACTCACTTATTTATTTGCTAATTTGCCAAGTCATCCTTCTTTACTAACAGGCATTTCAAAGTGTCAGAATTTGCCATGTTAATTGTGTCTGAGTGTTTGTGGATTCTACAGATTTAGAGGTGTAGTTATGCAATAAAATGCATAGGCTGCTCCTTTTAGAATACAGTGCTTCCATGAGAACATTCTGTATATATGTTTCGACCCACAAATCCCAGAAGCAATGCTGAACATTGATTTCATGGCTAGAGTTTAAATTGGCCCTGTGTGGATACATAAAAGTCCACAATCCTGAATCTTGCCAAGTATTGCTGGTCGGAACAAAATGCAGTCAAACAGGGCCGAGATCTGTCAAATATTTTCTCACATATCCACTGCCTAGCAAACAGCAAGGCGGCCAGGGAAATGTCACTACCATGGCACTACACTGATGAGTTGAAAGTTTTCACTAAAGAAGGGAACGGCCACAACACTGCAGAAACATCTCCAAGCCAGGTGAGGTCAACTTCATATAGTTTTTTAGGATTATGGAGACTATGAATAGCCCGGTCTCAATTTCTCTCCTTTAAAAATAAGGGGCAAAAGATCATGCAACCCATATAGTTTATAAATAATGCACAGAAAGGCAAATATCTTTAAATTATTTTAAGACTCCTCAAGAAACATTTAATGAAGGCAGCACATTGAATTAGCAGGTGGGGAATTGCACCGTGCCCTGTGCTAGATTGTATATCCTGTGCCCACCAACTGATTTAAAAATTTGGTTCATAAAGTCACAAGTTTAATGATGAAGGGCTTTGAAATGCTTTCAGTAAACCCATTACATCCCACTGATTTCAGTTGGTTTACTCTAAGCATGACAAACTCTGAAGCCAATCCCACCGTTCAGTTAGTGATTATTTTCTGAAGATTCAATACAGCAATAAGTCTTCAATATATAGCAATAAGCAATACCTTATAGCAATATCTTCAGCTGGTTGTCAAGTTAATGTGATCTATCTCCAAAATACAGAAAATCCAATAGCAGAAAGAAATCCTTTGTAATCCTCTTTTTGTTTTCAGATTATCATTTACTCATTATTTCAGTGTCTCACTTTCTGGGTTTTTGGAGCACATTCAAAAACCTGTTTTTCATTACCTCCCCTCAGTGGAGTTAATTTACTTTAGCTTTATTCTCGTTTGTTGCCTTCTTCTGTCATGGTGTATTTTCCTGCTTCACCCTGAAACTACACTCTTCCAGACCAAACTGTCCAATTGGCCCAATCAAATAATGACTAAATAAGCCAGGATATGCACCCACATGCAGCCCCTTTGCTCCTCCTTTGGGGAAAGTGCAGAAACAAGTCACGGAGCCGCAGTTAACCATAGTTTCCAGTGAACTGCAAACTGTGGTTAGTAGCTTCCAAATGAGCTGTGGAAAGGAGCCTAAGAAGGTCCAACCAAAAACAATTCCAATCAGAAAGCGAAATGGGACACATCTTAAAATGTGATAGCATGAAAAGCTTTTAGTGGCAATATGATGGCAATTAAGACATAAGCTTAGTAAAGAGGGGTTTTCTAAAGGACATGCAAAAGAAGTTAAAACAAAAGACAGGTCACTAAGGATGAATACAAAATTGTTTAGTTCAGTCTTGTAGGGCAAAAGCTACTTGCCTTAGGGTTTGATTTTACTTTAGGAATTTCTTTCACCCAATACACTGTTATACTAAAAGTTGAACTAGCAAAGTAGGTCACGTTAAGTGGTTGAATCTGACAAGAAAAAGCAACTTTTAAATAGTCCTAACCTAACACTCAGTATTGATATAAGAAACAGTTATCCAGCCTTTTCTTAGTGTCTATCAGGTCTTTTTTATCACTCTTTTTCCTTTAGAATTCTTTTGTCATTAGAAATACAGAGTTTATTTATTTCCATTTTTCATGGAACTGTGCTAAGAACTCAAAATAAAGAGAACTCGGTGACTGAGCCGCTTGAGTGGTGTATACATGGAGCTGCATTTCAAATGTTACCCAAAACATTAAGATTTTGAGAAAATACGCAGTCCATATTCTGTGGAAATATGGGCACAGCTTTTCTGAAATACATTAACTGGCTTGGAGTCACATCTAGGTATGAGAGCTTCATCAGGACCTGGGAATCCTATCCTAATGACGAGATTGCAGAACTAGAAAATTATGTACAGATTTGCAATGTCTCAAGAAGTTAAGAACATCTTAAGTATTAATCAGGCCCCAGGATCTATACATATATCAAATTGTGATGGTTCCAGCACATCCAGTAAGGGAATTAGGCTAACCCACCAAACAAGGCAACGATTTAACTATGGAGAGATGATTTAAAATACTATTTATCAGATAGTGACACTTGTCAGATCACTTGAAAACAGATACTAATTAAGATCTTACATGGCAGTTTGTAGTCCAACAACATCTGAAGAGCCGCAAGTTACCTGCTCTCGCTATAGATCAATATATGAGTGTGTCCAAACAACTGCAATGTTCTTGGTTTGTTCAACATTTTACAGAGTCGTAGGGCTTCATTTCTGACTCTCCAATCTAACCTAATCTCAAGATTTGTCAGTAGCCTTCATTAAATGCTTTTCCAGAGCTGCAGGCTCACAAGTTGTTACTACAGAAACAGTACTACTTTGGAGAAGGCCACTGATATTATACCTACCGCTCTAGCAAATGTGTAGCATTTCATAACCTCTATAATTATATTGGCAATAACACATAGCATGTAAATAAACTTAATAGCTATTGCCTATCAAAATGTTCTCTGAAACTTTACTTTCTTCGTATACCTTATAATTTCAATGATAACTTCTGGGATTGGTGAAGTACAGACCTTCACTTAAGAGGAGCTTTTTACGTCAACCTCTGTGACAGCACATAGGGAAAAGAACTTGCAAACAAGACGGCAATCAATAGTAACCTCATTACCGACCAGCTGTGGTTAGGCCCAGGCAATCAAAGTCGATTTATAATGAAGTGTAATTGATCTTTCTACTGCTTTAAATGCTGTCCAAAATTGTCATTGTAAGAAAACAAATCTTCTGGGCGTTACTTATGTTTACAATAAAGTACTTGTCATTCATATAAGACTGCATGGACGAGGTTTAAGAAACAGAATTTGTCTGGTGTTCCCAATTGGTCTGAAAACCATGTATTTGTACGTTGTGGACTGCCATGGTGCTATTCATCAATGAAACAAGTAGACAAAGCTTGAAAAGAACTTTACTGACCTCTCTAGAACTGCCTAAAAGCGTTTTCCCTACTTTAACTACTTTTTTTTAAAAAGCCATGCGGGAGAAAGAACCATCTTGTTCTTACAAGTTCTAGCATTTTGAAGGAGAAAAACCTATACTCACTTTCTACACCTGATGCATACATTTTATACACATCTAACATGCTCCCCCCTCACTCATCGTCTTCCCCCTAAACTATAAGTTGCTTTGGGACACTCTTCTGCGTGTGGAAAGTGACAAATCAATAAATAATACATAAAACTAAACTACCACTACTACTACTAATCATTTTATTATTATTTGTATGCCATCCATCTAACTAACTGGGTTGCCCCACCCACTCTGGGTGGCTCCCAAAAGACTTAGCAGGAGGGAACGGGAATTTGAACAAAGTTTTGCCTGCATTTTTTTTTGCTGCAGAATTCCCACTGCCAAACTGGGAAAGCACTGCAGTTTTTAAAAGCAGCATATGTACTTGATATTTGGAATGGTTACATCAAAAACAAAGCAAAACTCTGTCTGCACATGTGGATTCCTCTATCATATCCCCCTTTTGGATCCCAGCTGTCCAGTCCTAGTCACAATTCCTAAGAACTCTTTGGATCCGTCACAAAATATCTCTCAGTGTCACAATGCAATCTAATCTTGGAGGGGGGTCTCATTTCTTTGCATTAAAAGTGTAATAAACATGTTTTTTGTATTATCCCCTTATACCTCATAATTTCATCACCCATTTTATCAGAACTTTTAGCTAAAGGAAAGCATTTTCTTAGGGTTTCAAGGAAATGCAGGACAGTAGGTGTTACTAGTCCCATGGTGAGCGGGATAAACCAATATTGTACAACAATTTTGTCTCATTGCAACTTATCAGTTGCCATAATGAATCTATAGAAGGAACTGAACATAGAACCATGTGTGTTTAATCTAGTTTCGGGGTGGAGCTATGTTCTCAATTCCAGGTTGGTTACAGTCTTCTTGATTCCCAGATTTGAGTGTGCCAAATCCTTCAGTCGTTCAATCGAGTTGCCCAAAAAAGAGTACAGTGGTACCTCAATTTATGAACTTAATCCGTTCCGGAAGTCAGTTCTTAAACCAAGGCGCACTTTCCCTAATGAGGCCTCCTGCCACCGATGCCCTTCCACTGTTCGGATTCCGTTCTTAGACCAAGGTAAAGTTCTCAAACCGGGACACTATTTCCAGTTTTGTGGAGTTTGTAAACCAAATGGTTCTTAAACTGGACTGTTCATAAACCAAGGTACCACTGTATATTAACCAGGGGCCTCATGCTTGTTTCAAGAATGTTACGCGTTCAACTAGATATAGCAATGTTCCTGTTCTGTAACTTATGGTTCTAGCATCTCTCCACTTACTATAAATACTATAAATACATCCAAATGTGGATTCAGGCTCAACTCCCAACTGAAATAATTTGCAATTTCTCCATTAGTCCACATAAGAATAGCCTGGGGGGAAATTCCCAAATGCAAACCCAACCATTTGCATGCAATAATGTATACTGAATTTTTAAAAAATTGTATTGTGCTTTATATTTTTATGAGGAAAATGTATAATCTAACAACTATCCAGGGACATCTTAATTAACTGAAAATACTTGCTCACTTGACACTAGTTCTTTAATAATTATAAGTTTCTCCTTTAACACAGAACACATTTTCATTCTATAATGCCTCAATTCCCTGTAGTATTTTGTCATTTTAAATTACTCTGATATTGGCTAGCATTTTTACTGGAGAGAGCTTACACCCTTGTGTAGGTTAATGAACAAATATATTGAGCTCCCTAGTTACTCATTGTGCAAAAATAAATTTAAAATACTAAACTAGAGAGAGGATTACTTCAGTTACCAGTGTAAATGTTTGCTCTAATTTTTATGGTAAGGGAGGTATTTCTGACAAAGAAATGTTAAATATTAAATTAGTATATTTATCTGAGATGGGATTGACCCAGGAACTGTTGTACTTTCAGAAACATCCATGAAAACCACGAAGCATACTGAGAATGAAGAAAACAATGTAAATCAGAGATAGCCCATGCACTCACCATGGAAACCAAGGTTTGTTTTTAAAACATTCCATAAGGAAATGCCCATGTTTTCACTCTAGTGCAGAGCAAAGGCTGCAGCATGTTAAAACACAAGTTATAAACTAGCTATGCAGCACAAAAGTAAAAGGGTTTCTATTCTTATTTAATTTAAGAAGAGTTCGACATAACTCTACCATAAACATCACTATGATTTACATGCAATACCTATACATTTGCAGCATTGCTTGCCAATAGAGGCTTTCCTTGCCCCTTACATATATACATATCCTACCAAATCATGTTCTCTTGACCAATTCCTAATGACATATTGCAATGCTTCCTGTGACATACGAAAAACGACAAGTATAGTTTTATAGCAGCAACGTTTAACTTTCAACGTGGAGCCCTTTGCTGCTAAGTTTTGAAATAGCTTTTGTACTAAGTTTCCTATGACATTTCTTGTCTGAAACTGAACTTTGCTCCTAAAAGCTAGGCAAATGTGCACCTACTGTATTATAGTTTCAAGCAGTTTCTAGTCTCAACAAAATGCTTAGAACAATTAATATTCCAAGTGCAAAGTTTAAAGAGATTGCTTGCATGTTGCAAATATATCCTCATCCCTATCTGAGCCCCGTCATCAGCTCCTGGTAAAGGTAATGGTGGAAATGCAACTTTGTCTATCTGTCCACTAACAAAAGGAAATGGTTAGCAGAATGGGGAAAGGGAAGCCAGTTTTGCCAACTTCCCCTCCACCCCACAGCTTCTGCAACCATCATCACCCCATCTGCTCTGCAGGTTCCCTCATGCCCCTGAAACAGAACAGTATCATGGATCAGATGGTTCTACAAGAAGACCATAAGCTCTTCTTAGTGTCTTAATGTGAAAATGGAATGAGCTACTCTCAAAGTCCATTTGTTCAATAAAGACAGGACTCACTGAGAAGGGAACCAAGTTTGGGGAAATATAATGGGAGATGTTTCATTTTAGCTTGCTAAGTAACAGTTCTCGAGTGTTTCCCTTTTCCATGTTCCAGAGGCTGTATAATTTAATAGATATAATTGTATTTGCTAGGTAGTCTAAGCATTAAAATATTCACATTTTTTATGAATTTCAGGATACATCTAGCTTTAAAACACATTTTCTGAAACCTATACAAGGTGTTAAAGCTTGCTTGCTGTTGTTAAGTGACCACAGCTGCCCAAATTCTGGTAGCACAAAAGTGGAGAACAGACAAAGTACCATCACAAGAAGAACGAATACCGTATTTTTTGCTCTATAGGACGCACTTTTTCCCCTTCAAAAATGAATCCTATGGAGCGAAGACGGCATAGCCCCGCAACCCTCTCCCGGCTGGAGAGGTGACACGCGGCTATGGCAGGAGCCTCTATAGCCGTGCGCCATCTCTCTTGCCGGGAGAGCGCGCGTGGGGCTAAAGAAGCCCCGCATACCCTCTCCCGGCTGGAGAGGTGACACGCGACTATGGCAGCAGCCTCTCCACTGCGCCTTTCCGCTGCTCCCTGACCTGCTCTTTGGGGCTGGTGGTGGGCTTCCCCCCGCCAGCCCCAAAGAGCAGGTCAAAAGGAACCTGAAGCCTGGAGAGCGAGAGGGGTCAGTGCACACCAACCCCTCTCGCTCTCCAGGCTTCCAAGGTAGCCGCCTTGTTTTAGAGCGGGAAAACAAGAGGGGGAAAATTCTCCTCCTCTCTGCGCAGCGCCTCCTGCCGCTTCGCTGAAGGGGCGGCTGGTCAGAGGGGGAAAAATTTTTTTTCTTGTTCTCCCCCCCTCTAAAACAAGGTGCGTCCTATTGTCTGGTGCGTCCTATGGTGCGAAAAATATGGTATATAGAACTTGCCAGCATGACAAATAGAGTAAGAAATAAAGATGATAAAATTTTAAAGAGGACTGGACATTATATATAGATTATATGGAAAAATATTGTAACAAGAAAATAATCATAACAGGCTGACAAAAATACTCAGCAGTAGAGGTTACAATGTGGGATAATATAAGGTAATGAAAACAACTTAGTAGAGTAAGATAACACAGTGGAAAAGATAGCAGTTAGGAAACCATGGAAAGAGTGGGAGTAAAAGTTAAGGTTTATAAGACTCAAATAAATTGGAGGAATAAGATGTTATCATCACTATACATATATATGTCTTATATTTATGTAATTTTTCTTTCTTATTATCCTGTGTGTAACACAGTATGTGTTGATGATTTGATAAAACAGAAAAGCAAATAAAAATATATATTTTAAAAAAGCTTGTAAAAAAGTTTCTAAAAATTGAACTGAACCAGGTATTGAAACTAATGTAATTCACATTTTTGTAATAAAACTAAACCCTTAAAACAACACCATTTTCTTTCCCCCCTCAGACTAAAAACAAGGCTACAGCTTGGTCATATATATAAAATTGCACAGCAGTAACACACACACATGAGCATAGCATCAGATACACATCAAACAAATGTTCTTTTTGGTAACAATGACTTGCACAGGCCACAGTTCATGTGTTATTATCTCTACAGTTTCATACGAAAACATTGTTATACCCTCTGCATTCATGCAAATGATCTTCCATCCACGTGATTTGGAAGGTTAGACTAATATTTTGAAAGTAATATATTGTCTAAAATATGTTTAATAAAGGCTACTCACTGTTTCATATGCTGTTACAATTTTTTTCAAAACTTCTGGAATGATTCCTTGCAATTCCATAACGGGATACTGTTCGCTGAGATTCATCACAACCAAGGGTGTGTTATCAGATCTCACCAAGCGTGTAGATACTGCCAGAATGCATTGCATGAGGTTTGCTACAGGAGAGAGGCCACACAGCTCTTTGAATAAAACCACTGCATTCTGTTGAAAAGGAAGGAAGAAGTTATATTTCACTTATACACAATTTGAATCTCAGTTATCTTTAGTTTAATATATTTCAGCCTCATTGTACAATCCTAATAGCTACCAAAATAAAACACCCCATATCTGTAGCCATGTTCTGCAGAAACATCAACTTTTTTGAAGTAATTAAGGTACCAACAAGGCTTGCAGTAGTTATCCAGAATTAAAATTAAGAAGATATGCTTTAGAATGCTTCTACATTCTAAAGTAATCCCACTTTTCAGCTGCAGTTGACAGTACTGTAATCATTTCTTCTCCCTGCAGAGAAACAGTTGAAATTCCAGCTCATGCTCTTGACTTGAAAAACTTTCAGTCATCAATATTGTCATGCAAACTTTTTCTCTCTAGGAGTTAAGTGATCATGGGTCATTTTACATTACTCTTCAGATATACCGTATTTTTTGCACCATAACACTCACTTTTTTCCTCCTAAAAAGTAAGGGGAAATGTCTGTGCGTGTTATGGAGGGAATGCCTACGGGTGGCATGCCTACGGATTTTCCTCCTCTAAAAGCTATGTGCGTGTTATGGTCGGGTGCGTGTTATAGAGCGAAAAATACGGTATATTTTTCCAGTGCTGTATTATGATGTCTACGATGCAGGTCAACATCTGTTGATCCTGCCCAATGTTAGTGTATCTGTTTCAATTCACTTTAGTCTTTGATTCATCCTTTAACAAGGTAAAACGAATCACAGGCAGGAAGTATTATCCTAGAATAATTTAACATTAAATAAAATACCTAATATTAGTACTTGCTTAGTACCAAACTATGAGAACAGCAACCTACTTGACACAACAGTGCATGAAACAACATAGAAATGCTGAGGATATGGAAGGTCTTGCCTCAGCAACAATTTAATATGGGGACTTGTAAACAAGTCCCTTCTCTGACTTGTCCCCTTCTCCGACACTAGTTTATGCATGCCTTTACATCTCTTGATGACTGCAGAATCAAGTGATGGCTTGCATATATGAATGAGCCATTTTAGATCACACACCATAAACACAATGCTTTTTGATGCCCTTAGCTCATACAATCAGCTGCAAGCCAACAAACACAACTATTTTCTGCAAAACAGTTATGCTGAACCCCAGGCTTGCAAGCCTCATCCAAGCCACCAAGCCTTTTCTGGTAGCCTAGAAGTGCCACTGAACAAAGTTCCTCTCCTCTTATTTATCCACTAACACTTAGCAGATCAGAGCACTGGAAACCTGAGCAGTGGAGTATCAAAATAAGGCAGCAGCTTTCTGTTCTGACCTATATTCACCACAATCAACAGCGTATCCATTCTGCTGCAGTCTGGCTTCTGCAAAGTACTACGTTATTATCTTGCTGCCCGCAATTTAACATAACTTGCATAACTATTTATGTATCTTAACATCCCTTTCAGTGTAAAGGAAATGTCAAAACAATGCAGAAAGGTCATTAATTACTTACTGTTCATAGAACTAAACAAGAACAACATTGAACAAAGACCAGTCACATTTGTTTACCATTCCTGACCACACATGAACATGCCAACTGCAGCAATTTCTGATTTCTTTTCTGTTTTTGTCTGAACTCTCTGACACCCCTAGCTGGGAGTGCTTGGGAAACATCAGAGCAGAGCAGAGTACTCCCTCTGGTTTCCAGAGACCGCCAATCTGTTCGGTGGCAGTGGATAGAAAGGAAAGGCACTTCATTCAACGCTCATGAGGAAGGGACACCAGGGAGGAAGACTGCCTTCTCTCTGGCAGAGCGGTGGGGGAAGTTTCCCTCCCCACTTCCCCCTCCCTGCTAGAACACTACAGCTACAGAGGGAGCATTTTTTTCTTCCCATCCTTCACATGGCACTAAAAAGGAAGAAGTCCACCTCAGGATGCTGCAGTATACCATTGCTCCATCAAGTCGAATGCTGGGCTCCTTGGCACACTTGAACCTCTTTCCTATCTGCCATGGGTAAAAAGGTGTTGTGAAGAAGGAATGAGGGCTTTCTGCAAGCCATGTGTGGGGTGAGATGGCATATGCTGTGTGTGTACTGTGCGTATATGTGCCATGAAAAAGGGGCAAAGGTGGGGTTGGAGCATCAGAACCCACTAGTGCGTTGACCATAGGCGCCATTGGGATGTAGCCCTCAGATTAGTCAGCATGTAATGCAGCCCTGAGATTAAAATTCTACTCCGGAACAGATTTTAATGAGAGTCAGTGTGGTGTAATAGTTAAGTGTTGAACTAGGACTGGGGAGACCCGGGTTCAAATCTGACTCAGCCATGAAGTTCACTGGGGGACCTTGGACTAGGTCTCTCTCTCTCTCTCTCTTTCTGTCTCTCTCTCTCTGCCTAATTTACCTGCCTAATTTACCTCACATAGTTGCTGAGAGGATAAAATGGGGAAGAGGGAGAAGTGCCATGCCACCTCAAGCTCCTTGGAGGACAAGTGAGGTAGTTTGTGATTATAAGTTGTTTCAAACCGGTTTTTTAAAAAAAATATTGTTGGACTGTTTTATCGTTGTAACTTGCCCTGGGACCTTAGGGTGAAGGGCAGATCTATAATACTACTAAAAATAAAAATACAGTGATACCTCGGAAGTCGAATGAAATCCATTCTGAAAGTCCATTAGACTTCCAAAACGTTCGGAAATCAAAGCACGGCTTCCGATTGGCTGCTGGAAGCTCCTGCAGCCAATCGGAACCTACTAAGCCACGTCGGACATCCGGGTTCCAAAGAACGTTTGCAAACCGGAACACTCACTTCCGGGTTTGCAACGTTTAGGAGCCAAAATGTTCGACTTGCAAGGCGTTTGGGATCCAAGGAACAACTGTAAATAAATAAAACCAGTTAGCCAACCTTGCTATAAAACATATCCATAATCAGTCATCCTTCAGAACAACAGTCAGATAACAGAAATTACCTTACAGCACAAAAACTGAATCCAGTTAGGGTGGCATCCGTGCCCGAGTATCTTACAGCCATCACTTGAGGGCACTGATAACTCTAATCCTTACTTTTAACTGTCTGCAAAGTCACTGAACCTCTGAGCACATTTACTATGCTTAACTATGTCACATTATTTATTATGGAAACATATAATTACACCAGTACAGTGGTGCCCCGCAAGACGAATGCCTCGCAAGACGGAAAACCCGCTAGACGAAAGGGTTTTCCGTTTTGGAGGTGCTTCGCAAAACGAATTTCCTATGGGCTTGCTTCGCAAGACGACAATGCCTTGCGAGTTCCTGCGGGGTTTTTTCCTCCCCCCCCCTTTTTCTAAGCCGCTAAGCCGCTTATCAGCTGATCCGATCAGCAGATAAGCCGCTAATAGCGCTAATCCGTCAATGGGCTTGCTTCGCAAGACAAAAAAACCGCTAGACGAAGAGAATCACAGAGCGGATTCTTTTCGTCTTGCGAGGCACCACTGTATATCTGTATGTAAAATGCTAATCTCATATAAATGGTAGTGAATAAAAGACGGTACCTGCATGTTTTCCCTCAAATCTGTGGCATCCCGTATGGGCTGGAGAGCATTCTTGAATACTTCGTCAATGGTTTTAATCCATAAAGTCCTCATACAGGCATATTCTCTGGATTTCTTGCTCTTCCTGACAGACAGGCCCCGTTTATGTGGCTTTCCACCACCCCTTCTATTAGTTATAGCAACGTGGACAAATAAGAAAGCATGTGCCAGAGCTTCTCCTGTTAAAGACTGAAGGGGGACATGGCGATAACCTGTCTGTAAACACTCAAAGGGAATTGTGTACTGCCCAATAAATTCATCCCCAATATAATCATCGTCCAGCACTACAAAGCGCACCATGGCGAGTTCAGGCAGATTAATCTGAAATTCAAAACTCTCATCAAAAATTGGGTTGTCACCATTCTGGTGCACAGTTTTTGTCCTTTGCTCTGCACAGTCTGCAGGGATCCCATGGATTTCTACATAGACATAAGGGTCTACAACATCACCTTTGGCACCTGACCCTTTTGGTTTAGGAAAGTTCTGTCCGCTAATAATCTTAACATGAAGGAGCTGAGGTGAAACTCCAGGCACAGAGTCCTTCGTATTTGCACTGAAGTAAGAGACTTCTTCCCGCATGATAGCAGGTCGAAGAACATAGCCACAGTTACCGTTTTGTCGAAACCAACCAATGTTGAGGTCCATCATTAATCCAGGTGTCTGAAAGTTCATTGCTACTATCTGACAGCCACACTTCCAAAAATCCTGTGGGTTCATATTACTAGAATCAATCCTCATAGGGCTAGGGAAAACCCTGGCGAGAAAACGTTTGTTGTAATTCACAAAGTCTCCAGGGTTTTCATTGGCATATTTGGTAGCAAGCACTTCATTGAAGGAGCAAACTTCCCAGTATTTCTGAAGCTGAAATGAAACCTGAAAATCTTTAAATTGAACCGACTTACACATGCTTACCAGTTCTGAAAGCTCTTTGCAGAGCTGAAACCGTTTTACTGTGATAATATTCTGTTGTTCCACACCCTCTTTTCCCATTCTCTGGGACATTTCTACGCCTTCGTCTTCATCTGTAACATCTCCCTCTAGCCCAGAACAATTAGGAGACAGCTTCTTGGCTTTAATTAGTATTTTCCCTCTAAGAGATTCAGGAGAAGGCAGATAAGATTCCTCTGTGTTTGGAGACTGCGTGTGGACCTTGTCTCCCAATATTTTCTTTATATGCTGAACCATCACCTTCTGCTGCTTGAGACAACAATGGTTTTCTAAGCACAAAATAAGAGGGTATTCCGAAGCAACGAATGCATATTTGTTTATAATGTCGATTACACTGCGGAAGACTATCTGCGAGGTCATGGTGTGCCCTGTGTAAATTACTGGTTCATTGTCAGGACCATCCCACACATCCAACTCGACACATCGACACCCCATTTTCAAAGCACGAATGTATCCTGTGATATCAGATGGGCCTCGGAACTGATCCTCTATCAAGTACGTGTTATGAGATGAGTTTATGAAATAATGAGATAGAGGGTGGTTCATGCCCTGGCACACTTTTTTGTGCTCTGGGTCAAATATATGGCATTCTGGAGAAGTAAGATAATTTGTAAAACCGTCTATGGAAAGCCAGCCCTTTTCCTGGCCCTCTTTAGATGGCTCATATTTGTGAATAATATCCAGGCTTATCTCTTCGGTGACATGTGCAATACCCTGTTCTGCTTCTAAAAACATCATAAGGTCCTTTGTGTCCAGGAATTCTTTATTGCTAGAAAATTGAACTAACAAAAAGTAGATCTCAGGGCGAGTGCAAAGCTCATGAAAGACTTCAATAAATTCTTCCTTTGTGATTTCTGTACCAGGTTTGTCTTTTGTTCTGTGTAGCTCTTTGAACTTCAATTCAATTTTACTAGTTTTTAAACCAGGATTTAAATTTTTTATAAACTGTACAGCTCTGCACATGGATATGCGCCCCAAATTATCAATATCTGTTTCTTTAAACATTTGTGAAACCCATGAAGTCCGCATTTTATCTTGGCTACTTTCTAGCATATCTAATGTGTGTTTTCCATACGATATCAGGTATCTCAGTCCAGTGACCCAAATATTTGCAACATCTGCAGAATTTGCAACGAGATCTAGAGACTCATAATTATCTCCATAAATAATAGAAAATGCGCAGTCTTCCGAAATCTGTTCCGAAATTCCATTGCTACGAAAAATGTCTGTATTTTTCCCTGTTCTCACTTCTTTGATTGATTTAACATCAATCTTTGCTTTCTCAGAATCCTTCTTTGAAGGCTCCCAACGTAGAGACTGCATGTCCGCATCTAAAAGGAAGTACCGGTGGTAAATTCTAGAGTTGGAGCGAACCTTTCTTAGTTCTGAGCCTTCAACCATGGCGTTAATACAGTCACTTGCACTGCTGATCTTCTTTTCAGTTGGCATGCTGCTAAATGACACCGTCTTTTTCCGTTCTCTTTTTTGCTTCGTACCATCCTGAAAAGTAGAGGAAGGGAAAGTTGGTAAGGTACTTGCCACATGTTACAAAAACAAAATATTCTTAAAAGATCTGTTGAGGACTAACATGTATGTCCACCAGTACTGACATCTATGCAGAATGAATTAAAAGCTACACTAAAAGGTAACAGATATACAATTTACCCTTATGCTGTTGTGTCCAACTGAGCTCAGTACGACTTATTACCAAGTAAGTGTACAAGGGATTGCATCCTTAGGTGTCAATGGTGTTTTGTGGCCACTTTTTCTGCATTTTTGCAACAGCCCTACAAGATACAGGGGTACCTCAGGTTACATATGCTTCAGGTTACATACGCTTCAGGTTACAGACTCTGCTAACCCAGAAATAGTGCTTCAGGTTAAGAACTTTGCTTCAGGATAAGAACAGAAATTGTGCTCCGGCGGCGCGGCAGCAGCAGGAGGCCCCATTAGCTAAAGTGGTGCTTCAGGCTAAGAACAGTTTCAGGTTAAGAATGGACCTATGGAACAAATTAAGTACTTAACCCGAGGTACCACTGTAGTATATATTATTGCCTCTCTCTTTTTTACACTCACAGGCAGGAGACTTGCTGAAGACCATCAAACCAACCAAACTATGCCTCAACAGTACACATCCAAGGATTACTGTACATTCTCTATAAACATCTAATGTGTTTGTGGGCATAGCTATATTTTAATATCTGTTGATATTCTAGGCCACAATTGTTAACATATTAATACAAATGCCCAGAATTTTATTACAAGTCCTGGACAGAAGAGAAGCATATACTTTGTGTGTGGGTTGGGTACTGATTCCTCTGCAACGTGAGACAGAAGAATGGGCCCCATGACAGGGGGAGAGAGCAAAGGATATGAGATGCTGAACCAAGGAGCAAACAGTGGAGTGATGTGAAGCCTAGCAATGTCTTCCTAGCAACTAACCAAGGAGAAAGGAACCTGTGGCTACTGTTCCCATGGCCTCAAACACTCCCTTAGCCACTATTGTCTGCTAAGGAATAAAGGGGTGCTTTAAATTGAGATCCTGCTCCTGAGCATGAACATGGAAATGGGTACAGCTTGAAAAACTGCCTAGAAAAGGTAGAATTCTAGCTTTGTTTACACTATAGCAGGTATAGTGGGAGGCTAAGTTACACATTGCAGGGCTGCTGAACAGGGCTGAAAAAAGCAGTAGTTTTAAGTCAGAATTCAAATGTCCTGCTGGCAAAAGACCCAGTGCAGAATCTAGGAGCATTAGCTTCTGCCAACTTCAACTGAAGATGCATAACAAAACTTGGCTGCACAGTGAAACTGACAAAAGTGGGGTGGGGGGTGAGCATAAACTGCTTTTGGAATGGTTTCTTAATGGGCCACGCAAGTCTGGCTTGTCCTAGTCTTTGCATATTTAGTGTTTGGGATCAAATGGCCATCAACAATTAGTATCTACATGTCACCTTGCCTATTAGAAATGGACTAAGGTTGGCCTATTTATTGAAAAAAAAATCAGGAAAGGCCTATAACTTAAAATGTCATTTTATTCTTCATGAAATCTTCTTCATAATTCTTTCCCCACTTTTCTTATTAACACACAGCAGTTGCAGCAAGCTTGGAGACTGAGAGGAAGACTAGTGAAAGAAGGGGTGTTTATGCATTCCTCTTCGTGCTGTTTTTCTTTGGTGGTGGGAAGGATGAAAAGATACCTAGTCCTCGAGGCTGCATACCTTTTTGAAGGAATGAGGGGATATATACTTATACTGCCCATTGCAACACCTATCCACATATGATGGGAGCAGTGGGAGTGTGGGTGGAGAGAAAGGAGGATTTGGAAGTGGCAAGGAAGATTGGGAAAAGAACCAGAACCGTATCCCACCCCCCATACATGTCTGTACACCCCTACATATCAGATTTGATGGGTCTTAGTAACTTCACAAAGTTACTCAAAATTAAAGCAACAGTATTGATATCTACACAAGTATTTCTGCAGCGAAATCAAGGACACAAAGCTGATAGGAAGCAGAGCTCAACAGTAAAACTCTGGTGAGGGGGTTATGTTCCAGGGATCACGCCTAAAGCCAAAACTGTATATGGTCAAAACACATTGGGTACAATGGAAGGTGGGATTGCCAAAGTCTTTTTTTCCTGGATGTCTGCCCCCACTTTAATTTTTTCCATTTTTTTTTTTGGCCAAGTTCATTGAATGTGCATAAGTTGTGGGCTTACTGTAATGCTATTTGAGCACAGTGGATGTGAATCACCAGGTTAAATTTCTGAAATTATCAAAATAATAAAGCAGAGCAAAGTTCTGATAAAATGCTCATTCTAAAGCAAAACCTGTCACACTGATGGTCATAACATCTAACATACAAGGGCCTGTTTACACGTTTATAGCTGCTACATAAAATTCACTTTAATTATCTCTCCACATGGCAACTGTTACATGAGAAGAGAACACTTAACGATGGCAATAGATGTGAGGAACTAGTGTTCAGTAGACATGCTGTAAGGTTGCAAGGAAATGGAAGGTGGCTAACCACCAAACATGCAAGGAAAAACTAATAGCATACAGAAATTGAAAGGCTAATGCCTCCATCTATAGAGCCCCATGTATTCTCCAGAGTGTTCACCCAGCTTTGATATTCACATGTGATTGCAGCTCTGAGCCTTTGCCATTTCTATGTACAAATAAATATATGCATATATAGTCATCTACTTCCATAACTGAAATTAATGAAGCCAATGATGGCATTCATGTTTATGGTACATCTTGCAACTGATGTTTCTACATACAAGAGAAATTTCAAGAATTTGGGGTGGAGAGCACACCTCTTCACCCCAAATTTACACACTATCTTAAATTTACAACCTAATTTTCAAACTGCATTTTAACAGGCATCAGATAATTCATTCAAAATTTTATTTTTATTTTTTCTTTATATGCTGCTTCCCAGTGCAAAGCTCTGTCAAAGAATTTTAATAATTACATTAAAACTGTAAAACATTTTTAAAAATACAAATAAATCAGTCCCGTTTATGAAACACAACGGCATCAGTTTAATGAGTTGTTTTACTAAAACATCTCTGTGGCTACAATCCTAAGTATTTTTGAAAGTATATTCTTTTGACATCTGTCCAGGGATATGAGAGAAACAACCAGGCAAAGGATACAATATGAGTCACAACAGTATAGCTTCAAATGGCTTTTCATTACAAAACAAGAGAACCAAGTTGTAGTTCTTCCATAAATCTGAGAACACCATAACAAATCTAAAGTTGCTGATGAAGGCCCGTTGTCTGCAAAATTCATAACGCAGTAAAATATTTTCTAATATATGGTAGTACTTCCTGGTGTCTGGATTCTAGAGAATATTTCAGCTGTGCTTAGAATCATAGAATTGTAGAGCTGGAAGGGACCTAAAGGGTCATCTGGTCCAACCCCTGCAATGCAGTAAGATATCATTTGTAGAATATATCACTAGTGTACATTAATCATTTAGCCTGATGGATTTCTATCACTGCAAATCAGGAAGAAACAAAGCTAGGTGGAAGCCAATGACTCACCACTCTGCTCTACAAATGAAACTGTATCTCAAACATAATTCTCGCTCAGGAGAATTAATTACCTCATCAAATGAAGAGATTTAACTTGATCAATCGATTGATCATTATTAATGCATGTAATAACTATTCACAAAATCACTCACAGCCCTGACATCACTAGTGAAGAGGCTCATCTGTTCCCCTTACCATAGTATTTTAATGCTTCTTCCCCTCACACTTAAAAAATAATAATTCTTAACATGTACACAAACTCCTATATCATTCAAACACAATAAAACCCAGACAGTTCTCTTCTAAACTGTCCAACACTAACAGAGCTACCTCATCTCCCTTACAGTAATACCATGTTACTTCATAGGTAGTTTGCTGCTTTGCAAAATGTTATTTAACTTTGAAAGCTCTACAGTCACCCACTCCAGTGATGTCCTCTGACTGATTTACTCATTTCAAGCAGGGGGGAAAACAGTATAGCTATTCCCAAGTGTAGTACCTCTCCCCTTACACAGAGACAATGATTGCTTTTGGTTCTGGATTGGTGCTACTGTGAATACAGTGGTACCTCAGGTTACAGACTCCGCTAACCCAGAAATAGTACCTCGGGTTAAGAACTTTAATTTCAGGATGAGAACAGAAATCGCGTGGTGGCGGCGGGGGGCCCCATTAGCTAAAGTGGCACCTCAGGTTAAGAAGAGTTTCAGGTTAAGAACGGACCTCTGGAACGAATTAAGTTCTTAACCCAAGGTACCACTGTATAGCCCTTTTTAAAAGGTGTGCCTTTATGGGTGCTTAGAAGGACCCTTTGTATAACCACATACACGAATATCCAGCAACATTTAAAAATAAATAAATACTGCATCACTGCACTATAGCAGGATGTAATTTCAGCAGGTTTAGTCTAATACTTAAGACAGAAAAAAACAAATAGCAGCTATTATAGTTTATTTTAACAGCTACACCGATTACTCCCTAATCTGTGTATGGACACCATGGCAAGATCACGAGCAAATCTTCACTCGGTGTTCTCTGTCTATTCAATTTCCTGGTTAATCTCCCTGATTTGGCCATTTATTCCTGCCCATGGTGAAAGGAGTCCACAATCCAGAGGCTACTCTACAATTTCACAAACAGGGAAAAGCCACTTTTTCACTAAACCAAGCCACTCGCTTTCATCCTTTAATTCACTGGGATCCACAGAATGTTCGCTACGCCAGCGTGGTGTAGTGGTTAAGAGCAGTGGACTCATAATCTGGTGAACTGGGTTTGATTCCCTGCTCCTCCACATGCAGCTGCTGGGTGACCTTGGGCTAGTTACACTTCTCTGAAGTCTCTCAGCCTCACTCACCTCACAGAGTGTTTGTTGTGGGGGAGGAAGGGAAAAGGAGATTGTTAGCCGCTTTGAGACTCCTTAGGGTAGTGATAAAGCGGGATATCAAATCCAAACTCTTCTTCTTCTTCTTCTTCACTATTCTGATTGTTGGCAACAATCTCGATTAGTACCAAACTGAGACAGCTACAACGTACTGATACTGCATGAAACAAAATGGCCGTGCCGAGAAAATGAAAGTTCTGGCACTGGCAGCTACTTAATGTGGGAACCACGATAAAGAGTCCAGTGGGCTATAATTAACATAGACAGCAAATTCACAAAGCACAGGGAGCACAAAATAGTTTTGTTTGTTGTCTATACTTGGTCAGCATAACATCCCAGCAATGCCAAAATAATGACATGGCTTCCAATGTTGCACTCAAGCAACTAAGCCCATATGCTTTCCACTAAAGCCCAGAAAAATGTGCAAAACACCCAAACAGAACTGATTTCATATGTTAACAATTAAGGCTAAATATGGTGGGCAATTTGCTTCTCACACTTCTGTTGTACAATCTGAAACGAACCTTAAAATTATACCAATCAGACCAGATGTTTGAGCCAGTCACTTTGCATGCAATAAAGCTTTGAGAAAGGAACAAAAACTACTTTGAGATTCATCAGGTAGTAGTTTACAATGACATTTTGTGTACAGTGGTACCTCACAAGATGAATGTCTCGCAAGACGAAAAACTCGCTAGACGAAAGGGTTTTGCGTTTTTTGAGCTGCTTCGCAAGACAAATTTCCCTATGGGCTTGCTTCGCAAGACGAAAACGTCTTGCAAGTTTGTTTCCTTTTTCTTAACACCATTAATACAGTTGTGACTTGACTTCGAGGAGCAGCTCATAGAACACAGTGTGGTAGCCTTTTTTGAGGTTTTTGAAGACTTTGGTGATTTTTGAAGCTTTTCCAAAACTTTCCCGACACCATGCTTCGCAAGACAAAAAATTCGCTAGACGAAAAAACTCGTGGAACGAATTAATTTCGTCTTGCGAGGCACCACTGTATATGGTTTAAGCCCACACTCTTATTTGTATGAATAAATCTATAGCAGTGTGAATGAAGTGCCACTCTGAGCTTGGGCTCCATAAATTGGCCTCTTGGCAAAAAAGCAAAACACATCTATCAGGTTTTATTTATTTATTCTTTGGACTGAAGCTGTCACCCTTTCTTAAGTTTGGGAACAGATTATTAAGTATTGTTTTTTTAAAAGTGAACTCTTCAAAACAAGAATATTCTTTTTAGTAAAGAATACTATAAAATCCTGTTTGGCAGCAACAATTGCCTACACTTTATTTATCACTGGAACAAATGGCCCTGCAGAGATGGAAAATTCAGAGATAATTCAAATGACAACATGCCAGAAATACTGCAGAATTATTAGCTAAGGTGTTCTACTACACCCTCAAAGCTCAGAGGTGCCTTGTAATAATGACAAAAGTTTATTAAATTTACAGGATACGTCACAGGCAATAGATGGGATTCAAACAGCTGGTCAAGCTTATGCAAATAGCTAGCACAACTAACCAAGTGGATTTTTATGGTACTTTTACCCTTCTGAACAGCTGGACTCATGTGATTAGCACAAACGTCTACTGCAACTGCCAACTCCTCATTTCCTGTATGGTATACTGAAGACTAAATCCTCATAGGATCCTTGTACATGTTTATGGCATTCAGCTCTGCCTCCTTCAGTACAAAGCCTATTCAGTTTCTTGCTGCTTATGAGGTTACTCTGGTAAAGGATTTGGCTCAGTTCACCATGTTACGTGGATAATTACACATTTGTTTCACCGTATTCCCCTTCTGAACCTCAGCTCCGTATCAAGGCAATCCTTCTGTGGCGGTTTTGTGGGGCAAATGACCACCACATAATTGAATCACTTTCAAAGTTCAATAAATCTCAAGGTTAGCTTTCGAATCAAATTCCACCTTGTTTATGTTTTGCAGTTACTTCAGTTAAGCGGCAGCTCTGCCCCACTAAATGATGCTTACACAGCAGCACAAACCATTGTTTATAGCTAAAATTGCTCCTTAAGATCAGACTGCTTGGCTTAGCCTCAGACACAAATGCATTACAAGGGAAGAAATGGAACATAAAACCCTAAATGCTGCAAATGGAAATACATTAATTTCTTATGGTCACTAAACAGAACATGAAAAGAAATTATGACCTGGTGTCCTTCTATTCTTTTTTAAAGTCTCAAGTGGGAAGTACAATATGTGCCTGTGATTTGTTAACAGCAAGCCAGCCAGTCCAGATGTCTATAAATAATTAAATTACACAGACAGTTCTGCATTGACATGCAAACATTTTCCTTGCCTAAAGGGATGGAGAGACTATGCTAAAAATGACCCTCTTTATAGTCAAAAGTTGTTGATAAGTTGTTACTACTTAAAGGGTTTCAAATCTTCCAACACAAATCTGGAAAATCTGTTGGTTTGCATTTATTTTTTTTATTTTCATTTTATTTTTGAAGGGAAAATACGGCACTTTATATTTCAACAGAAGGTGCACTATTAATGCAGATCTCCCATTTCCAGAATTCTTTGTTTCTTTTAATATAAAGGGGGAGGTATCTAGTTCAGATATAAAGAATGCAATCTAATGCACACTTACTTGGGTGTAAGACTTTTAGAATTCAGTGGAACTTATTTCAGAGTGATCTTGAATAGAGTTGCACTGTGAACAGCTCTCCAAATGGATAGTGGGGCTGCCATTTTTTCAGCCAGAAAACGAACAGTGATTAATTGAACACAACATTTGAATGTTTGAGATTAGACTGTTATTGCAGCCAGGGCTGAACAACTGAGATTATTGTTGCAGTTAACTTCAATAGGCTAATTGTGACTCACGCTGTTATATGCCCTGTTTAAACTCAAAATTACCCACATTTTAGGTCAAGTCTCAGAACATGGTACTAAAAAGTTCCTTGGCACCTTTGGAAGGGCTCAGAGATCCAACTTGAATTTCATACTCTTTGGTGGGGGGGGGGGACGACAGAATTTGGGAAACATCCTTACCAGAGATCATGGAAAGTTCCTGGAAGTCAGTAGACAAAACTGGGCTTCAAGGCATATAGTTAAAAGCAGGGTATAACTTCCTTAAATTAATATATGTGCAAATAAACTGACCTGGTATAAGACAGTTTTCTATGTTTCCTAAACCTCTGTAATGTTATACAGCTGCACAGCCCAAAGAAAGGATGGTGTGGATGTTGATGACTTCACTGGCAACTAAGGGCATGATCCAACCAGTATTGCTTCTGCACAGAGCCATTCATTTTCAGTAAAACTCACACAAGGCTCATACACTACACATGAGATGAAAGGAGGGCTCCCGACTCATGGTTGAAAAATTAACTGTTGAAGAAAGCTGTTTATGAAGATAAACAGATCCTACATTATGCTGTCAGCTTTAGATAAACAGAATGGACTCCTCTAATTCCAGACATACTGGTGTGAAGCCATTTAATCATATAAAAGAAAATGACAATATTTTTAAGCAGTTGCCTTACTGGTACATGTGTGGAATGTTTACTAATTTTCTTTCTAGATAGCTGGCCATACAGCGTCTCCTTATGTTCACTTATAAAAAGTAAAGTTCATATATATAATTGGAGGCCTTTGATTTAAACTTCTGCATTTGCATTCTGCTCACCTGGAAGTTTCTTTAAATGAGATAGCTCCAATGAACTTGAGATACTGGAAATAACTTTAGTGCAGAAGGTGTGTGAACTCGTAGCTAGATTATCAGACTTGGGCAAGGGCATTTAAAGCACATGACTTCCCCCAAAGAATTCCAAAAATCCCCTCACAGAGCTACTATACTCAGCACCCCATAAACAAACCACACATCAACACCTAGGTTCACATTCCCACTCAGTTACTGGGTGACCTTGGACCAGTTATCTGTTCTCCCTACCCTGTGGGGATGTTGTGATGATAAAATTGGGGGGGAGGGGAGATAGAGAAATAGAAGTACACATTACCTTGAGTTTTCACAGGAACGGCAGGATAAAAATGTAAAATAAATGAACACACATGATAAAGGCACAATTCTGTGTTTCAAGGCTGAATAATAAGCTTGGTCATCAGTTTTAAGGAGGCCCAGGAAAGATGCAAAATAAAACACAGTGTGATATATGGATTCAAGATTGAGAGTTCACATTGAAAACATAACATAGTTCAAACACATGCTTGATCCATGCATCTGTTTTCAAACGGGGCAAGGAGAAAAAATAAAAACATAGCGTGATGTAATATCTATTTTGGAGCTCAAGATATTGGAGATACAGTTTTGCACGTTTGCTACACAGTTCTATACTTCGTGTTTACACCTGGCGCTCAAGCCCAGAAGTGCGTAAGGTGTTTACTGGCCATAAGCACCATGTTGCCTTGAAAAATCAAGGTGAATACGACCATTTAAAAATGATAAATGATACTGTGATGATAACATGGTTATAAATTATTTTGCCTTTATAAATCCTCATTAATACATCCACATTGCCTGAGAAACATAATAAAAGCACTTCTACGACCCCCGTACATCAAGGCAAAAACATAAACAGCTTCAGGTGACCCACCCTTTCAATATTAGGGCTGTGCTGCAGGGGACAAATATTTTTCTACAGAAAAGCTTTCATTTATTCTGTGCCATCCTCTCGCACACCCTACCACTCAAACTGTATTTATGGCAGCTATAAGAGGGCTTGCATACTGTATTTATCTTTTAATCTAATTTTAAAATGAGATGCACAGACTTTCAGTTGCATGAATTATTTTGTTATAAAAGTTTCCTTAATTTCATGGGTTTAACGAGCAACTGAAGAATATTGTTTTATTTCTAGATCGGCTTTAAGCCTCTGGAAAATTTTGCTGATAGTCTCAACATATTCTCTCTCTTCTCTGCAATTCTCAGCTTTTGAAGGTAATGTTATGATTCGGCAAAATCATCAGACAGCCTAAGCAAAACATTCCACTAGAATAATAAAGTACGACACAGCATGGCTCAAAATGGTGATTGTTGAAAGACTGAGGCATGCCCTAATGCTGAATGACTCATATTACATTTAAACAGCAATGCAATCGATTGTGCAAGTGCTATCAATGCAACATGTGTACAGGTGTACTTCACATGAGCAGGGCAAAAATAATTTCAAATAGGAATGCGAGGGTCTATTTGGTGCAGAGATGAACCACTGGGATAAGTTTCATAAACATTTTTGCGCCCCTCTGTGGAGAACTGGGGGGGGGGGGGGGCTCAGTTATTCATTACAACACCTGACCCTTCCGTCCCCTTTGGCAACAAACTATGCAATAAAGGGGTCTTCACTTTTTTGGTAGGGTAATTGCATACAGGGCTGAACTTGTAATCTACCATCAATGTTTTTCTGTGGTGCCTCTAGAATAGCTGGTGTTATATAATTTTTTGTATGAGCATATTGTGGTATTTATTACATTTCAACACCATGTTTACTGCAAATAACTCGAAGCAGTAGAAACGGTTCCCCTCTCCCTTCCCCTATTTTTTCTATGCACAGCAACCCTATGCAATACAGTGAGGCTGAAAGTGTGTGACTCTCCCAGCATCACCCACAGAGAATCTAATGGCAGAGAGGGATCTGAAGCTGGGTCTTCCTTGGTCATCGTCCAAAAGTTTAACCACAGCACCCATGGGCCATTCGGAACAGCAGCACCTCATATCAGCTGCATGTAAGGGATTTCTATGAGGAAAGGGAAAGGTAAAGGGACCCTTGACCATTAGGTCCAGTCATGGCAGACTCTGGGGTTGCGGAACTCATCTAGCTTTATTGGCCGAGGGAGCCAGTGTACAGGTTCCAGGTCATGTGGCCAGCATGACTAAGCCACTTCTGGCGAACCAGAGCAGCACACAGAAACGCCGTTTACCTTCCCGCCAGAGCGGTACCTATTTATCTACTTGCACTTTGACATGCTTTCGAACTGCTGGGTTGTCAGGAGCAGGGACCGAGCAATGGGAGCTCACCCCGTCGTGGGGATTCGAACCGCCAACCTTCTGATCGGCAAATCCTAGGCTCTGTGGTTTAACCCACAGTGCCACCCGCGTCCCTATGGGGAAAGAGTGGGCCCTTATTATTAAATCTGAGAAAATATTTTCCCCTCTTGCCCAATGTTTTCTGTAACTGTAGTAAGCTAAAACTTATTTCCTCTTATTCCAATGCAGCCTGAAGTCATGGGAAAACTTTACAATCCAAATTAACATCACATTGGAAAAAAAACTCTAGGAATACGGGCGGGGAAGAGGAGAAAGGTCAAATGATTCAGTTTGGGGTTTTTTAAAGTAGAAAGTGTTGGATATATTCCATTAAAAGCAGTTTGTTTTACTCTGCTTTAATAACTCAAACATTGTAAAGGGATAATCCTGTTTGAGAAGATAACCATGTCAGAGAAAAGCTCTCCCATCAGCTTCAGAGAGTTTCATACCACAAAAATAACATTATGAATGGCAACAAATCACATAATGGCCAGCTTGGCTAATATCAGCTATCAGCTTTCCAGTGATGTTTCAATATCCTTCTAGGGTTAATAGAATCTGCAGCCAAAGAACTGAGTACTTCCTGAAATCAGTCTGTGGAGTTTAGTGTCCTGACCATCACTACTGTACTTGAGTCCTCTTTGTATCCTCAGTGCTGCAAAGACAGGAGAACCCACAATAGGCAGAATTCCCCTGACCAGGGTCTATGAACCTCATTTCTGTCCCCACCACAATACACAGACCCTCAATGCAAAATTGATTCATATTTATCTCTCTAGCTTCAATTCCTTGTCCCCTCAATCCCTTTCCTTAAGCCACCTATCCTTTCTTCCGCTCCCCATCTTAGTTCATTCTCTACTCTGTACCCAGCCAAACTGACACATTTCCCTTCTCTTACGGAAGCTGGATACCACATTATTTAGTTCTCTGAGCAACTGAACATTCTGTGCCACCATACCAGCTTAGGCGTACGTACAGTTCAGTACAGTACAGTACAGATTTAATTAACATATCTTCCTCCTCAATTAGTGTGCTATTCTTCGACCCCAGGGCTCAATGATGTCTTAAAAAATTAAGCAATGCTGCATGCATTACTAATAGCACAGGGAGATAAGACAGCAGATTAAAAGCAAGCAAGGTATGTACAAAAGAACATTGTATAGAATTGCACTTTAAAAACAAACCTATGATCTAGGTGGGTGAGACATTGGTCTACCTAGACCATTATTAATCTGCACTGATTGGCAACAGCCAAACAGGTTTTAGTCCCATCTGGTGGTGCCAGGGATTGGAACCTGGGACACCTTGCGTAGCCACTGAGCTATGACCTTCTTTCAAGGCCCCTTGTTACTTGCATCTTCTAAGATGGGAAAAGCTAGAACAATAACAGGCTTTTCTCATTTAGAAAACAAACAAGTTAACTCTGCTAGGGTTTCTAAGAGAGGATAGATAATTCTCTACAATTCACCCATCTCATTTGGCTCTCCCATCTTCATTTGCAATTGTACCAATGCATGGAACTATGCACAGCTGTTTATATGGAAAAAATGGTCTCTGGAGGCCAGTAATTGCTGTATGTGTAGATGTTACGTTCACCAGCTTAATCAAAGGCATCTGATTAGCAGCTCAGAATAGGAGCCGAGTATTATAGGAAGCCCTTGGATATATTATTCTCTTGAAAATTTTATTTTGTCTTAAATTAGAACAATTTAGAAGTAAAAGGGAAATACTTGAGTGAGATGTAAATGAGGTATCACAGTCCATGTTGCTATTTGAATAGGACAATCATTATGCAAGCAAGAAAACAGAGGAGTCAAGCTATGTTTTCCTAAAGGGAAAAAGTAGCATTAAAAACTATAGTTGCAGCTTTAAAAATCATGGATATACCAACCAATAAGCTGCTACTGCACCACTTTGAAATAAATGTTAAAGAAATATATCTTTCACTAATGTTATTAGTCTTGGAAGGCTTAATAATAAACAGATAATGGGTAAAACTGGCTCAATATCTCCATTCACTGTACTTCATTCTGCATTAATGCTGAAACATTTTCATTATACTGCTGGTAGAATTATTAATTCTTCCTTGAGACAAATTAATACAATTGATCAAAGTGTCTTGGAAAATTAAACACCGGGTTTTCTTTTGCATTTTATGACAACCGGCTTTAAAGCAGAAAAACCCTGTAAATGTGACATCTTTTTCTCTCTCCCTTTGCTAGATCGAGTTGAAAGACATTACATTAAAACATCAATTTGTACACTTTCCCTCCGTATCTTGCAATTTCCTGCTAACATGTGTCATAATGTTACTTCAAATTTTTCTTCCCTGTTGCAGCTTTACATTTAGGTTTTAATTGCGGCACAACTGGTGGATTTCTGTCCCTCTGGGAACCGGTTTATTTGAAAAGTAGCACATAAAATAAATGCAGCTCTCGCCCTAAAATATATATATATCCGCAAATAACAGGAGGCACGGAGCTAAGCCCTGATCAAATATTTTCCCTTAACATTTAGCTGCACAAACTGGCTGGAGCCTTCCAGACTTTGTACGCTTGGTTCAAAGTTGGGTACAAGGATTAGTCTGCACTAGCAACAGTAAAACTGCATAAGCAAAAGACCTTTTTAAAAATTCATGAAAGCACAACTGAAGAGACAAGCCACTTTCTGTATGGCCAGAATTCAAAGCTCTGCAGCTGGGATCCAAAGAACTGTGTTATCTCTAATGCTAGTCCTTCCCCTTCGCAGCAATACCTTATAGCACACCACTTCCGAAATTGAAATTTTGGAAATTGGAAATGGAATTCAACAAGGTTTTTTTGGGGGGGGGCACTGGATGTACCTAAATTTGAGAGCACGTCAAATGTAAATCTTGGGATTCTAGCCTGTGGAATTTAGCTCCATAACAAACGTTTTGGGACCGAGGGGGAAGAAGCATTCTAAAAGCATTTTATAAATGGAATTGGAACCAGCTGTTTAAAGGGAGTAGAATAAGTAAAAAAAAGGGGGGGTCAAATGGGCTGGTGCAAACCCCTTGCATTTGTCTAACAGGCTCTTTAGATCTTAGTCTATGTAACTGTGGTGCAAGGCTAAAATAAAATATACTAGTTTCATAACCAAATCTAGCAACAGTTCATGGTAAGTTCCCCGGAGGCTACCAGCGTAGCTGCAAAAGGAGAAGAAAAACTAGCACCCTCACTGGAGGATGTTGTGAGGTGGTGGTGAAAGCTTGAGAGTTGCTAATTCAACACTGTGCAGATCTGGTTTGTTTGAGTGGCTAGAAGCAACATCAGGGCCCACCCTAGACACTGCTAGTAGCCACTAAGCAATCACATGCTTAGGGGATTTAAAAAATAATAATCCTTTTGTGCAATGTAAGTTCGAAATATGCTGTATTGAAATATGGTGTGTTTGGGAGAATTCCAAATAAATTTCATTGAAATAATTATTATCGAAACATGCAGCGAGTCTTTTGTATATATATACAGTGGTACCTCGGGTTACATACGCTTCAGGTTACATACGCTTCAGGTTACATACATTTCAGGTTACATACGCTTCAGGTTACAGACTCCGCTAACCCAGAAATAGTGCTTCAGGTTAAGAACTTTGCTTCAGGATGAGAACAGAAATCATGCGGCGGCGGCACGGCGGAAGCAGGAGACCCCATTAGCTAAAGTGGTGCTTCAGGTTAAGAACAGTTTCAGGTTAAGTACAGACCTCCGGAACGAATTAAGTACTTAATCCGAGGTACCACTGTATGTATATTTATTAAGAAGATGAACCTTGCGACTAATTCAGAGGCTGGTTTTGGGGTGGAGGAATTTGTTTAAAAGATGAAAGATCACTCTACCCTCCTGTGGCTTCCAGCAACTGGTATTCAGAACCATTACTGCCTCCAACTGTGGAACCATTACTGCCTCCATGAAATTGTCTACAACTCTTAGAAAGCCATCTAGGTTGGCGGCCATCACCGCCTCCTGTGGGATTGAGTTCCATAGTTTAACTATGTGCTGTGTAAGAAGACCTTCCTTTTATCTGTCCAGAATCTTCCAACATCTTCTGAAGTGCCCTGCACTTGCTCTTTACTGGCCCTAAATTCATCCATGAGGATCTATGGACATTTCTCCTTGTAGCAGCCCAAATGTCTATTACGGAAGGATGGAAGATGTTCTCAGACTTTACCCTTGAGGGCCAGTATAGGTGCAATAGTATTGTCTGAGAAACTCATTTGCACCATCCAGCTTGCCACAACTTGATTCCCTATTTTCCTATGCCTCCATAGGGAAACTTCCCATCTTCGCAGATAACCTTCTGGAAGACTCTATTCAGTGACGAGCTCAAACTGCTGCATTATCCTCCTCTTGATCTCCCTCCCTTCCTCTTCCCTTAACTTT
The DNA here is from genome assembly GCF_965112155.1 of Podarcis liolepis. NCBI lineage: Eukaryota > Metazoa > Chordata > Lepidosauria > Squamata > Lacertidae > Podarcis > Podarcis liolepis. The sequence goes on along the minus strand of NC_139563.1, from coordinate 38,817,578 downwards.
ACTTTAAGTTATTTTTAAACTGTGCATTTATCCATGTTCGTTAGTTCTCTCCTCTATTCTCTTTAGTTTCTTTGAGATTTACCCGTTGTTACATTATGACTGAATTTGAATTCGACTCACAATATTTTAAACCACAAACAACTTACACCTAAGAGTTACCACCTCCTGCTATACTACGCTGCTCATCCCCTAGGGAGAGGCCCTTCTCGTGTCTGATCTGGGGTGCAAGCACAACTTGTCCCAAGAATCTTGGATGCACCATTCCATGCTGGTTGACAAAAACCAATTTTAACTGTGCAAGAAACTTCACACTAGTAAAAATGTGATGTTCTGTGTAGAGGCTGTGTTTTATCTGCAAACCATGCCTTTGCGGTGCTGTATGTTTCTGTGAATATACAGATTATATCTATGGGGTTTCTTTTTCAGGCAGCCCTACCAGATCTTTACTAACCCATGCATTAAGCAGTTAATGCAGTCTCTGATCAGACTTCATCTAATACATATTAAATGCGTCTGTAAAAGGTTTGTTTAAAAAGCTCCCAGAACAATTAGAGGACTGGAACATCTGCTTTATCAGAGGAAGAGTTAAGAAGATCTGTCTGCTTAAGTTTATCTAAGACAAAGATTAAAAAGTGATCCCAAATGTGAGTAGGGATTCCTGCTGCCAGAAATTGCAGAGATGGGTGGGTGCTGGTAACCATTGTGCTGAAGTAGAATCAATTGGCTTGTTCAGATTTGGTTCTGAGCAACAATACCCACATCTGTACAGAATAGGTTTCTGCCTGTAGGCAGCTCCTTAAACCCACTACCTTTATAGGTGTAATAGAAACCAGTAGATGGAAGATGGTGTGTTGTGTTTGTGTTTGTGTGTGTATTCACTTTTCTTCAACTCCAAATACCCATTAGAAAATAATCACAAGAATTAATCATGTGATATGATAAACAACATCCCTTATAAAAATAGAGAGTTTAGTTTACACTGGAATTACAGGGGAATAAATGCCAAAGAGCTACAGACCAGATTATCATACTGATAGATTTGTAAAGCCATGAATCTATAAAGGCTGCTATACACAAATGTACTTGATGCTAGGAAGTGGTATACAAGCCATTTACTGTATATAATTGATGAGAACAGTGCTGCAGATGTTAAATTATCCCCAGGTAATTTACTTTGTGCTTCTGGGATAGTCCTTTGCCAACCATCTGGTACATTTTAAATAATGGCACAAAATATCAGACACTACTTGTACAGATGACTTTGTGCTCCAATCCTTTTGTTCTATTGCGGACAATTTTTCTGTTTATACTTTGTCATAATAATGGTGTTAAGTCCTATAGAACTGAAGAACAAAACGTGGGCTATGAGGAGAGCCAAGCATGTGAGATTCTAGGGTGGCAGAAACACACTTGGCACAAAACTGAAATTAAAAAATGGAAACGAGCTGGTTTTTAAAAGGTGGGAGCAAAGCAGATTCCCCACTATTCCATATGCTCCTTTCTCACTGCCAGCCTGCCCTCTACTTTATCATTTCCAGGCAGCCAAAAGGAACATATTATCTTATGCTAGAAGCCAGGGGAGAAAAAGTCAACAGGCCCTGGAGCAGAGCAACCCAAATTTCATACCAAGTGGGCCGGAAGAATACTCTCACACGGAATCCGCAAGTTCAGTTCAAATACATTGCATATATATTTTTATAACCACGAATCTCTCTTGTATCTTATATTACAAAACATTTGTTATAAGAGGTTGTTAAGTTTTGCTAATGACCAGAAAATTCTCTTTAGTTTGCAGAACTGAGAGCCTCATAGTATTCACATGTACATTAACAAGTAACTCAAAATTCGTAATGGTCTAATTGCTGCATGAGGATCAAAATACCCAACGTAATTATACCTCAGCTCTATATAGTACATATAGTAAATAATAATAATAATAATAATAATAATAATAATAATAATAATAATAATAATAATTTATTATTTATACCTCGCCCATCTGGCTGAGTTTCCCCAGCCACTCTGGGCGGCTCCCAATCAAGTATTAAAAACAATGCAGCGCTTTTCCCAGCCAGAACTCACCAGAACTCAGTTCTGGCACCACTCAGGTGGGTGCCATTGCCATTATAAGAGAACAAGGGAGAAGTTTATGGCGAGTTCCGGCATGGCTTTTTCTAGAAAAATAGCACTGAGTAAATGTATGTTACAATAGCTTAGTGCAATTTCAGAAATCAAAGTAAACACATACAAACACACACGGTTTTAATAATTTCACCAAATTTACAACGTACAATTGCCTGCTATAAGAAATAGGATGCTCTTGGCAGGTGGATTAAAATTCTCTTTATCCAAACAATCAGCAGGAAAGCATTAGCAATGAATTAACAGTTGTATTTATACAGAGTGTTGCTTTTGGAGAGCAGACATAAATTTGATGTAACAGCAAGCAAGGCTTTGTTTCGAATGTTAAAAATAAATTAAGCTTCACATTTACAACAACCCATAATGCACTATACAAAATGAAAATGTGTCGTAATTTATTAGAAAGCTTTCCATGAAGCATGTGGGGTATATGTTATATAGTACTGTGGTGATATTTTTCAGTGTTACTTGGACTTTTTTTTAAAAAAATCCTTACATAAGGGAAGTTCCCCCCCCCCCAACCTCTGACTGAGCTGGGGGAGAGCTGGCTTAGGATAATGGCTACGTGAACTATGTTCCGTTCTAGTTAAAACCAATAAATAAAGAGGCCTAAGTTATATCCAAAAATAGTATATACAATGTAATAATGCAAGTTTAAAACTGCATACAAAATAATACAATGATCACTAGTAAAGCATTCATTTTAACAAATACTCTCTGCAAGTTCCTGCAGGTGAACAATATCAAATTCCTTCAGTGAGAGAGTTTATCTTCAAATTCCAGCTTAATGATTAATTCAAACTGGAATTTGATAAGAAAGTTCCCTGCAGGAAAGGTGGCATATAAATATAGTAATAAATAAATAATGCAAGTCATTTATAAAAAGGGAAAAAGCAACCTAGATTTCATTTGAAACCAAGACTCCACTTTTCCTCCAAAAGAGAACTACATATCAAACTGAAGACACTGTCAAGAGGCTGCTCTATACCTGCACACACACTACTGATACATACACATATATTAATATTAAAATATTATAAGCAGCATTGCGCAGTCCTTTGTATGTACAACAGAACTTTACCCAACACTGAAGATCAAGTCTCATGCAGATGCATGTATGCTTTGTAGTTACAGTGGTACCTCGGGTTACAAACACCTCGGGTTACAGACTCCGCTAACCTGGAAGTAGTACCTTGGGTTAAGAACTTTACCTCAGGATGAGAACAGAAATTGTGTGGCGGCGGCGGGAGGCCCCATTAGCTAAAGTGGTATCTCAGGTTAAGAACGGTTTCAGGTTAAGAATGGACCTCCGGAATGAATTAGGCTCTTAACCAGAGGAACCACTGTATCGAGGAGCCCTGTATCACAGCCACTAAATTTTGGACTACTGAAAAAGATACTGTACTCTCAAGCAATTCAGAGAAGGGCTATTTGTGCTTCTCTCCAGTTCACCTATAGGCTAATATTCAAATATTAGGTTTTGTGGAAGCCAGAGTAAACAATGTTCCAAATCTACATGGTCTAAAAAGTAAATACGGTAATAAATAGTTCTGAGTTGAATTTAATGAATAAAATGCTCTCATACATTAATCTGGATCTTATTTTGAAGTAGAATGATTTGGGAACCACAATCTGACTATAAACCCACTCTCAAAAGAAAGATTTAAAATAACTAATACACTCATAAACTGCATGTAATAATTATTCTTCCTGACTCCAAAATATCCAGAGTGTACTTACTACTGTACATAGATTGACCATAGCTCAGTCTGGAAAGCTTGAGGCTCTTAATCCCAAGGGTTGTGGGTCTGAGCCCCACACTGGGCTGGAGATTCCTGGATGGCAGGAGATTGGACTAAATGGCCCTTGAGGTCACTTCCAACAATTCTATTATTCTATGATAATCACTAAATGCTGTCAACAATTCTGAGCTTAACTGAAATACTAGTTAGCAACAACATCCTGGTTCAAAAGGGATCCTTGCTGTCACAATTGTTACTCAGCTGGGAGGAAATATGTCCTCTTTCCCGTCTGTTCTGATTCTCTCAATCCTTCACAAAAAAAGGATGGGCAGTTTTTAAATACTGCAGTTTTACTAAGACCTAGCACCTCAGTGTCTGTCTTGGTTCAGAAGTAGTCCCTGCTGCCACAATTTCTAGCATAGATTCATGCCACAATTCAGTGGTACATTTGTTTACGAACTTAATCCGTTCTGGAAGTCCGTTCTTAAACCAAAGCATTCTTAAACCAAGGCGTGCTTTCCCATAGCAGCGGAGGACTCAATCTACAAATGGAACACACTCAACAGGAAGCAAAACATGCTCTTATTCCAAGGCAAAGTTCACACACCAAAATACCTACTTCTGGGTTTGCAGCGTTCTTAATCCAAGTTGTTCATAAACTAAGCTGTTCTTAAACAAAGGTACCACTGTAATTGTACATTGCTCAGAAATAAGACCCAATTCTCTTCTCTTTCTGGGCACTTCTGCACAGATCTCTCATACATTCAGTAAAACGCTGGCATATGTCCTTTCTGTGTTAAGAGTGCCGCTTCATAAACCACCAGAAAGAAAGGCCATACACTGATATTAATCAAAGGCTAAATAATGTTCCTACACAACAAAGAGAGTTTTAAAAATTGATATTTTGCAGTAAGGAAAGTGGTGGGAAAATACAATGGAAAGTGCAGGGTAACAGCCACTTGACATCAGCATCATATAACAGTCAAACAAATTTTGCGAAATAAAGTCAGGAGGATTGTTCAATATGTGCTTCACTGGGAAATAACCTAAACCCTATTACATAATTATTCCTCATATCAAATGAAGAACTGAATACTGTTCTAATATAGCATTGCATTCTTTTCTTGGTTTTAACTACTCAAGTACTTTCGTTTTTCGTATTATTTGTACAACCAACTGCAATAAACTACGTTTCTAAAAACCATGCAAATTTTCTTTTTTAAAAAAGATTAAAACTTTAAATAAGGGTTTTTTTCTAGTATTAAGATAGCCTAGCATTTGGCTATCACTGGAAAAAACCATTTCCAAAATGAAAAATGACTGCATATGAGATGAGATTACCCTGTCTCATGAAAAGTCAAGAGGTATCGAATATCATTAAACCTAAGATGCATAAATCTAACCAAACTCTTTAGCTTTCTTGCTATAAAGTGGCAGATCAATACCCACCCTTAAAACTGTTTTAATTATCTTTTTAATAAGCATTTTATTTGCAATAAGTTAAAACAGGTAACCTAACTATCACACGATGATATTATTATTGATTATAAAAGTGCATTGCATGGAGTTGCCAAGACCCAAGTAAGAAAAAAAATACATAAATAAAGCAAAGTTATCAAGATAATTAAAATGACAGCTTTGATCATACGCAGAAGAAAAAGGCTGATAAGAGCTTCTTAAACTGAAACTTTGGCCCAGTGGAGATATAACAGTGTAATCAAATTAAGTGTCAGCTTCTGAATTCTAAGAGAATGGGCTTCATCCTTAATATTTAAGTCCTCACCTCTTTTACCCCACTTCTTAGCTACAATGAAAGACAAGAAAACTGGAATTGCTAAGTTAATTAGTGATCCTACTGCAGATAAATCCTTCCAGGTCCACTGCAAGTCTTTGCCTAAGCAGTATTCTGCCCAGAGAGGTGCTCAAACTGTCCTCAGCTGCTCTTTGCTCATGACTTGTCTCTAACCTTGCACTGTTCCTCATTTGTCAGTTCCTGTTCCCAGCTCCCCTGGATACCCAGCATGGCTGAAGCTCCACTTCATCCTGGTTCAACTCTGTCCTCGCTGTTCTGGCTTCTTCCTCTGCCTCTTGTTGACTCTACTCTCAGCTGTTTCTTCCCTGTCCTCCTCTCATGTCTTTTCAAAACCCTTCAGCTTGTGGGCCATATGTCTGGACTGCAAAACCTCTTGGGAGGCTCACACTGCTCTACAAAATAGGAAAAACTGGCACATAGACAGCACACCTTATCATGATGCTGGAAAGTAGAAATGTGGCATTAAGGAAGACCCACCCAACCACCCCCAACCCCGCTGCCCAAACATCCTGAATTGGGCTGGTTTGGATTTCAGAGCCAGAAATGCCAAACTGTTCCATGAAGTAGGCTTAGAGATTTTGATGTGCCTGCTAACTGGTGCCCCCTTGCTGACTTCCATCCATGCCCTCCTGTTGCTCCCACACATCTACCAGCTGAGGCTGCAGTTTCAGCCCCGTTGTTCCTTACCACTGCCCAGTGCACAGATTAAAACTAACAGCATGCACCATTAGAAGGCTATGTAATCAATGCACTTTAAAAAAAATACATATTTATGTGTATGTGTTTTTTTCCCCCCTATCTGCAGGATAGAAAATAATCTGGCACTAGTAAATTAGTGGAAAGACGTATGAAAATAAGCTAACTATAAGAACAAGGTTGAAATTTTGATTAACAGCAGGTTTAAACTTAAATATCTAAATACTTGAAAATAAAGTTCAAAACTGGAGGTATAATTTCTGAAAATTACATAATAATATTTGAAAGAAGGTGAAGTACTGCTGAATATAATCTTATAAATGGGAACGCAGGAAGGGGAGATGTGAGGAAGTCCGAAAGGAAGGTTTATGGAAGTTTGGTTTAAATGAAAAGTAATTATGCTGTATTTTATTTGCTCTGTGTTTGTTTTTTCTGTTTTTTCTTTTTTCTTTCTTCAAGCTGGTGATGGTGTTTTATGTGTTGGGTAATGTATTGTTTAAAACTTTTAATAAATATCTTTTTAAAAAAAATACATATTTATTATAGGCAGGCCATAGAACTTGACATTGCGTGGCAGTGTACAAATGTTGTTAGTCAACAAATATAAACAGATTTAATAAAGACCAGCATTCTTATCCATTAAGTCTTTCTTTCATGCTGCACCCATTCTGGCTTCAACAATATGTCAAGAGAAAGAATGACACTGCTTTCCAATAGACTGTTCTCTAATGGAAAGCTGTTTCACCGTATTATCAAATCTGTTTTCTCTCGCCTTGCTGTACATTCCTATCACATCAGCTTTTCTGATGAGGCATCTAGAAATCCATTCGCCAGCAAGTGCCCCCTGGCCTTCTAGTGAACAGATTCCCTCCCTGACCCACACCACTTCCAAGTAAGTACTGCTCAACGCTGACAAAATATGAAATGTTTTTATCTATTGAAAGGTCTTTTGTCAAGAACCTTAAGCTTTGTGGTCATGGGCTTTTTACTTATTTATTCATAATATCCGTTTAGCACTTCTCGACCACAACGGTGCTCCTGTAACATCTGCTATGGTTTAAAAGCTAGTTTTATAGGAATGAGATTTACAACGTATATAGTGCTTATTTACATTCAGGCAGAGTGTTTATGAACCTCAACAGTTGTTTTACATTCTGTGTTACCTTCCAAGCATTAGTTAAACACGTCCTCCATGTTTCACCAAAATGTTACGCTGAGTACACACTGAAGACTTACGTTTTTAAAGAGATTCTACAAACATTGAACAACGTAAATTTCTAGGAAGATAAACATTGCACCGCAAAAGATTAAAATGCTGCAAGATTATCCTCTGAAAGTGCAAGCTGCCATTATTGTTTGTAAAGCTATACAGTGGTACCTCGGGTTAAGAACTTAATTCGTTCTGGAGGTTTGTTCTTAACCTGAAACTGTTCTTAACCTGAAGCACCACTTTAGCTAATGGGGCCTCCCGCTGCTGCCGCTGTGCGATTTCTGTTCTCATCCTGAAGCAAAGTTCTTAACCCAAGGTACTATTTCTGGGTTAGCTGAGTCTGTAACCTGAAGTGTCTGCAACCTGAAGCCTCTGTAACCCGAGGTACCACTGTATATTATGCAAAGACAGAAAAAAGCTGTATCAAACTTTTGGATTCTTCCAAAAATAAATAAATCTGTAAATAATAAAAGAAAAAATCTGTAAATAACACTCCTAATGTGATTCAGGATTTTGCCCAAATTGTATTTGCTTATATCCCAGTCTTAATTTAAGTAGTATCCTTTCTGTAAGGGACAAACACTAATCCTCTGCTTTCCTTTCAGTAATATGCTCTTGCACTTAATGCTAACACACACACACAAAAATACAAGACCAGCAGCTTTCCAACTACTTCCAAATAAATTGCATTGAAATCAACTGAATATTTTCCTAAGTGAAAATGTACTTAACGTGGATGTGTAAACAAGAATAAAAGTTTTTGAAAGAGTTATGATTCATTTTATAACCTTTATAAACTGTGTTTTTTTGAAAAAGATACCAGGCTGCTATTCAGATGAAGATCAAAGAGCAGAATTGTTGCTGGGGGAAGAAACAACAGATGTACTTGGGAAGGGTCACTGCTCAGTGAAAGAGCATCTGTATAAATTCAGGTCCTAGAATAACTCCCGTATGAACCCTGGAGAGCCACCGCCAGTCAGCATAGAGAAAATACTGAACTCCATGGCTCACTATAAGGTAGCTTCCTTCTAAGAGAACTATGCATATTGTGACATGAGCTCATGGGTGCTTTGTTGACAGTGGTGCCCAAAGGAGGTTAAATGCAAATGATTTTTCTCCAAAACCTGCTTACAAACAACATTCAAAGCATCTCTTTGAACTCCCTTATACAGATACTGCAGCTATTGCCACAAAAGCTGGGCTCTCTTCCTCTGGACCCACCAGTGACTTGGACTGGGGCCCAGAGGGAGAGAGCTCCAGCTCCTTCCTCCAGGGATTGCTCCTCTTCGCCACTACTTGACTGGGGTAAATAGTGGTGGCAAGAGTAGTTCAATGCTCGAACTTAGGACGAAAGGGAGAAATGTGCTAAGAGGAAGAAACGTTTAGCAAATCCTCACCGTGATCTACTCCCACCTGGAAACCTATGTACCCACTGTCGAAGGATGTGTGGATCCAGAATTGGCCTCCACTGTCACTTATGGACTCACTGTTAAGACCGTGTTCATGGAAGTGATCGCCAAAGAAGAGAAGAAGCAGGAGTCTTTCCCAGCCTCAGCCCCCCAGATGTTGCTGGGCTACAATTGCCATCATTCTCCATCCAGTATGGCCAATTGTCAGGGATAACAGTTGTAGTCTTGCAACATCTGGGGCTCCAAGGCTGGGAAAGGCTGTGTGACAACACACAATTAAGTTACACAAAATGGAAGTGGTGTAGCTGGTGATGGGGTCTCTTCCAAGGTTTTAATTAGCCACAGATAACTGAATGAAATCATGTTTTAGTGCAGCAACACCATAAAGCCACCATTTGTTGCAACCATCACCACAACAAAGCAGACCTTCAAGTAAGCTATATGTTGTCTTCAGCTGCAACTCAATTTGCACCTTCTGCTGTCTGTGTTCCAGCTTTTCTCACAATAGCTCACTGAACTAAGGAGTCATTGGACTTCCAGACTACGGGAGATTGTACCAAAACTGCAATGGTGTCCAATCATTTCTGCATTCCAAAGATCTACGACATTGACTCTAGAAGAGCTAAGGCTGCCAGGGGATAAATCCCCTGAGATTTCTTGACCATAACAGAATCCATCTTGATCCAGGGACAGACCATTCAGATTGGTCTCCCAATTTTACAGGGGTAGCCTGAGCTCTAACTAGGTCATGAGCTGCCCATAGCAATTCCCAGCACAAGCCAAGAACAAATCCCACATATGTTACTGGGCCCAATAGATAAACCTATATCATATATACCTGAGCTATACCTTTCTATCAAGGTAACCTTAGAAAGGAAACTGAGGACCCTCTAGGTGACTTCAATACAAAATCAAAGAATGCCTCTGTCAGCTCAGGAAGAGTGGTGGATAGTACGCTAGTTCCATTGGATACTTAACCAAAGGTTTATTATATTTCTAGATTATAACAGCTGTACTTCCCTACCATCTGAAAGGATGTTATTGTTTTTGTGTACTCAACTGGCAACATCTGGATCAAAACAGGCAACCCTGCCTCATTCAGTCAGGTTCCAGTAATGCATACCAGACTGACAGCCTGATTCAGGATTATATCATGCATAACTTTTGCTTTGATTGTGACATTGATAAGCACCGACTGAAACTAGGAAACTAGTGGAGTAATGGCCAGTGTGACTGGGACTGATGAGACGGAACACAAATACATTTTTCCCATCAACTACTGTTTATTCCTCACCACTCCCCTCATTTTCCATTGCACCCATGACTCGGATTTTGGTCATTTTGGGATTCTACTTGAAGAATACAAATACGAGAAAAGCACAAACCTACCACAGTTTTAATCCCACAGGAGAGTAGATGACTCTCTTTGTTTCCCAATTTGCTTTCAGCTACTAATCTTGTGTGACAACAAAAGTTCACATTTTGTTCCTTCTTCTCTGTATGAGATTTCTGACTTGAATGAAACATAATTTCACATTTTGCCTTGCACAATATTGTAGCATGAAGGAAAACTGGGCATGTTTCAGGACATAAAATTCATTGCAATGCATCTTGATGATGCCACCGCCTGTTGGTAGTTTCAATCACTTCTTTTTGGCCTTTATCCTTCAGTGTGTTTCAGTAAAAACCATTCAAGGGTTCTCTTGGGCAGCTGTGAGATCAGCTGTCCAGCTCAAGAATGTGTTTTTTCTCTCCATCAGTAACAATTGCCCATGGCTGCTTTCCCAGATTGACAGTTCTAAACCTTCTGGCGGCTCTCCTGCTATTCTGTAGGAACTACATGCAAGACCAGTAAATTCTACACAAAACTGCATTTGGCACTGAAGCAAAATCCCCCACCCACCCACTCCCATTTAGTCAGAGTGATGAGTGACCCCTAGACTTAAGCTTAGATGCTAAATGCTACAATACTAAGCCATCCTTACCCAGAGAACACAGTGGGCTGAGTAAACAAACGATTGTGTTGCAAGTCCTACAGAGCTATCTGTTTTATGGTGCAGTGCACCTTGCCTGACCCTGTTTGCTTGTGTCGTAACTGTGGTCTGGATTATGTGGCCTTTCAGGTCATATGGCAAGCCAAGGTTCATGGTTTGCTCCTGACACAGTCAAGCATTTGGGAGAATCACAGCAGTGGCCCACAAAATCACCCCCTTTTGTTTTGTTTATTAATCTGAACTTTTCAGAAGCCACAGATTCTGTACTCAGCAATCATTTAGGTGAAGGGTGAAAGCAGAGCTGTAGATACAAGGGGGGGGGGCTAGCCAGGTTTTTTGCCCCAGATGAAGCCTCCAGAGGGGAGCCATTGAGGTTCCCCCCTGTGGGGGTGCGCAAGTGTGTGTGTGCGTAGGGGTGTGTGTGCCAAACTGGGTCTTTGACCTGGGTGAAATAAAGCCAAGTTTCGCCTCTGGTGAAAAAAAGCCAAAAACATTCATTTGCAAAGAGATGGCTGAAGTATGTCAAGTAGAAAATGAATTATGTGAAATGACAGAAAGCAAGCACCACAGAGGGAAGCTAGTGCACTCTGTTTAAAGTCTGCTTTTATATAGGAATATTAATATTAAGTGGGTTAGAAGTTAGATACAATGGGGGGGACAGACTGTTTTATCTCATCCAAGTATCCCAAGTAGGGGATGGAATGGCTGGCTGAAGAAGACAGTAGAGCATGGATCAACCCAATATATTTACAGAGTAATGTGAATGGATTCAGTACAGAAGGTGATGCCATCCATAGGTTTGCAAGCTGCTTGGATTCAACCCTTAAGATGGAGATAGTAGTTACCAAACTCACACCAGTTGAGAAAAGCCAACAAGTTTAACCTTAAAAATACTATTTTGAAAGCTGATTGGAAATGCAAACAGTTCAGTAATATGGGTGACTACGTAAGCAGCCCAGCACTTGAGCTGTTTTCTGTAGCGCAGATCATAGGTCCAACTTAAACAAGATGCTGGCATGCATTCAGTTTTACACATTCAAGATTTGATGGAGCCAAACATTACATTCAAAAAATTCTTAACCCACACACTGACCCCAAAATGCATCTCATATGCACCATCAAAGCTTCTCTCACAGATTAGGTCCTTGGTGCTCTAGCACAACATGCAATAGATCCAGCACACATGTGAGATGTGTGTGTGTGTGCACGCTACTCTGTAATTTATATAAGCTCTAAGTCTGCACAAAAACATTCAGTAGCGTTTCCTGAAAACTAGATTAAAAACAAGATTAAAAATAAAAACCAAGCAGTGTAGCTTAAGAACGCAGGGAGAGAATGTAGTTGAATGACAGAGAACATGCTTTGAATGCAGAAGGTCCCAGAGTTCAATATCCAGCATCTCCTGGTAGGCCTGGGAGACACTCCCATATGAAATCCTGGAGGTCCACTGCTAGTCAGTTTAGACCAGGGGTTGTCAACCTGGTCCCTACCGCCCACTAGTGGGTGTTTCAGGATTCTAGGTGGGCAGTAGGGGGTTCTATGGCACAAGCTGAATCCTCCTTCCATTGAGCACTGGTGGGCGGTAAGGAAATTTTACCATCAAGTGGGTGGTAGGTAGAAAAAGGTTGACTACCCCTGGTTTAGACAGTGCTGAGCTAGATGGACCAATAGGCCTGACTCTGAGTTTCCTGTGTTCCCACCTTTTAAATGTGTATGGAATTCTGCACAAAAGCTTATGTACCATCAAGAGTTTCATCTTCGTCCATTCCCGTTCACTGTTGGGAGCAAAATGTCTCACCAGGTAAGACAAAACAGTCATAATAGCTGGCACCTGGTTCAAAAGTTACACAGAAGCGTAGAAAACAAAAGCACAAGTTAGCTACAGGTACACTTTTACTCTTTTTATGCATCAATACTTTTGACCTGACAACCCCTGGAGCTCATGCATCTCACCAGGGGTGAAATCTGCAAATTCCACAGGGCATGTTTCAGCAGGCTGTTCAATGCAGAAGCCAATATTGAGGAAAAGTTATACTTAACACCCAACTGATTTATGATCATTAAATATCTCCTCACTCTCCTCATCTTCCAATTAGCCTCCACTTTCAAATCTAGTACAATCCTCTTGTCCCTTATGTGCAATCCTTTCCATGGGCAGTCACCGTTCTACCTTTGTAAGTAGGACCTGTTTACTTACTTTTATATCCTGCATTTCTTCCACCATGGTTCCCAGGAGGCTACCCATCCAGGCACTGGCCAGACCCAGAGCTCCTCAGTTTCAGCCAAGTGCTGACCTCAGACTGTGTCCTGGGGCCATACCATGTTGCAAATTTATCCTTGCCTACTAAAAATGAGTGTCCCTGGCTCAAAATTCCAGTCATCTATGGCCTCCTCTATTATATTATATTATATTAGCTGTAAGGCGCTCAAGCAGGCCACTACATTCCAGACTCCCATTTCTGTTTTAAAGTTTTATTTTCCAATTTGAACTCAATATTTTGTAGCTACCGAGTATACTTAGTCCTCATTTGGCTGTTTTGGGGGGGTGTTATGTTTACAGTTTTGTTACTTTTACATAAACCTCTGCAAACTCTGGGGTTTCCCCAAGCATGCCAGTAGCAACTTTTGCTTCTTAGTCGCCCCATTCCTATCAATACAGTGGTACCTCGCAAGACGAATGCCTCGCAAGACGGAAAACTTGCAAAACAAAAGGGTTTTTTGTTTTTTGAGCTGCTTCACAAGACAATTTTCCCTATGGGCTTCGAGGAGCAACTCATAGCACGCGGTGTGGTAGCCTTTTTTGAGGTTTTTGAAGACTTTGGTGATTTTTGAAGCTTTTCCAAAACTTTTCCGACACCGTGCTTCGCAAGACAAAAAAAATCGCAAGACGACAGAACTCGCGGAACGAATTAATTTCGTCTTGCGAGGCACCACTGTATTTACCACCAGGACTTGCTATTAGTGGGGTTGCTATATGTGTACCATATTTTTCTCCACATGCTTCTTCTGTGCTCTTAATGTTCGTTTCCTTAAACTAAAATTTACTCTTCCTACAAAGATCTCAGCGTAACTTATATATGGTTCCCAGGTGTTCTCCTATTCAGGCTACACAGCTTCAGCATTAAAACTGCTTTGTATATGCTTTCAAACAATATTCTTTTCGTTGTAGGCTTTTTTGGTTTTTTGTACTGTAAGCCACTTACCGTGAGCCACTTTTGTACTGTATGCCAGTTTAATAGGAAAGCAGGGTAAAAATATTAAATCTAACTGTAACAGACTCCCCCTCTAATGACAGGAGCTGGGTAGCACGATCAACATGTTTATTGGTGGTTTAAAAGATTCAACTCTCCCTGCTAATAACGCAAGAGAGGTGCAGAGTTAACTGTTTATGGTAGCAAGGTATTGTATTACCGTATTTACTCAAGTCTAATGCACCATCAAATCTAATGTGCACCTTAATTTTCGCAACGCAATTCGGCCAAAACAGGTGAGCATTAGATTCGAGTAAATACGGCATGTGAAGGTTGTGCTGTATAAACTTTTCCACCTCAAACACAGAGGTTCAGTTTAAAGAGGAGGCACTTCTAGAACATTCTTCTAGACTTTTTATTTAATGACGCTCAATGAGGGTTCAAGCCTGATGGTTACTCATGTTAACAATACTTAGTTACAGGCACATGCTCATATCACAGACAGGCAAGAACTTACTTATACTCTCAGACCTTGTCTCAGGATAGACTACAGACGACTCCCCGTTTGCACGGGGATTGTGTTCCAGGTCATTACATGCATCAGTGAAGCATATGCCAGCCCACCCCAATCTGCGCCCTTTCAGGGCTGAAAATGGCATGCGTGTCAGCAGTCACACACCAATCAAACACACACAAAATGGTTACCGCCTTTATTTCCACCTAGAATGGCTATTAACATTACTAAAACAACAACTCTTCCTCAGCCTCTTCAAAAATATTTACTTTGCCCTCAGGGAATTAGCCTGGGTTGCCATACTTAGCTTACCCCAATCCCTATCAGGACATGTCACCCACTTCCCAGGTCCCTATCTAGGTTTTTCCCCAAGCCATAACTTCTCATCTGACAAATTCCCATCTGACAATTTACCATAACTGAAAAGTTATAATTTTCTGACTCACCTGGCCCTTCTGATTGATTGCCAGGTCACCACAAAGCTGACCCAGAGTCTCTCCACCACGCTAATCTAATTTTAATCCAATTATTTATCTGTCCTCTAATGGCTGGAACACATATACTAGGAACTGGCAAGTAGCACCTTTGAGGGACTATTTTGTTCCTCAGAGATGTCTGATATGGAGCTCAACAATGCTTCCCATCTCATGGCTTCCAAATATTATGTAACTTGGCTATTTTTCAGTGCTGACCTAGGAAATTTGCCTTCACCCTCTCCTGTCCATAAAAAAAGTTCAAAATTTTCACAAGGGAACTCTTTCAAGGGCCTATGGCTGTTCACATGGCTATATTGAGATTCAGAGAGCAATTCGCCTGTGTCAGCTCTCATGGGACTGAATCAACAAAAGTAGCCAAACTTGCTCTTTTTGATCCTTGTTAAAAATTAGTTGCCAACTAGGTACAGTACCTAGTTTGCAATCCCTCTTTGTTCCTCTTCCAAGCTTGTTTTTTTATAAAATGACTCTGCACCCACCCTCTAACCTTTAACTCTTGCCCCCCCTCTCTGCAATTGCATTAGCTTACAGTTAAGATGTAGTTCTCTACCCTAAGTTTCTGCCTCCTACTCTCATTTTTTCATTATCTTCTACTGTGCTTATTAAGAGAATGCCTAATGCTAGTTTTGAAATGGAAAACAGAAAAAAGTGACACAGCGAGTCTTCCCTTCATGTTATAGAGCAGGTGAAAAGCAGCAACCCCTTTTGTTTTCCCACTGGGATTTGGGAGAGAAAACAGAGCATGCTGCCTCCCCTTCTGGGAACTCATTTCTGGCACATGTGATGTTTGTCAAAAGCTTAAAGTGCAAAGAGGATAGAGACAAATTTTTACATGTCTACATAACCATTTCCCATTACAGTCAACAGATATTTTGAGCACCACTGAGCATCAGTATATATTTCTATGCATACATATCTGGGAATAGATATAAGCTAGGCAGAGCACCAGCATTAAGAAAAACCCAGATGTATTTCCAGTAAGAAAGATTCCAAATCTCTAGAACAGCAAACTGCAAAAAGCCAGCAGCATAAAACAGTTGCTTTTCAGTTGTGCCCACTGGCAACATACTACTGCACACTAGCTTAACAAAGTGTTATCCCTAAAATATCCTACCTACATTAACAAAATTCCCTAATAAATATATGAATATATGTTACCTATTCTTTCTCTCCCAAACCCGAGTCACGTGAAATGCATATTTTCCGTAACAGCAACAACAACAACCCATGCTAATACACCAAGGAAGGCTGTATTCCTGTTCTAAAATATAGTGCCACAGCCTTCTGCTTACAGCTGGATGAAATCAATCTATGTAAAGAGACCATCTCTTACCCCAGAGCTGCCAAACAGCAGACAGCTAAAATGGCTGGGGGCTGATAACAGTGGGTGCTGCCAGATTCAATTTTCACCAAACTGTAAACTGACATGTTGGTGTGTCATACATTTACATAAAATTTAGTCCGCAGATATATACAAATAAAATTTCCATTTAGAACTATATTTGGCAATGCAGTCCTGGAGTCTTTATTTTTGAAACTGTGAAGTGTTCCTAGCAATTGGTACCAATCACCCCAGTCTTTGCCAGTTGGAATCCATCTATTTAATCATATGGCTGGTGGATATGATAGTGGATGGATCGATATGATAGTTTGATTACCAGTGAACACCTCTTGAAAAGAAGAGGGGAACTTCAGTTGGTAGAGCATGAGGCTCTTAATCTCAGGGTGATGAGTTCAAGCCCCATGTTGGACGAAAGATTCTTGCATTGCAGGGGGTTGGACTAGATAATCCTTGTGATCCCTTCCAACTCTACGGGTTCTACAATTTTATGATTGTTTTTCTTTTGGGACGGTATGCCAGGTGAGCAAGACAAATTCCCTTGATATTCCTTGCAGAGTGAGGTGGTCAACCCATACTATTGCTTACCCTGATAGATGGGTTAGTTGCCCCTCTCCATCCTTTACATCTGAATAAGCACTGCCAGAACAATAGTCACACAGAATGAGCTACAAAAGAGGCTTACCATCTTTGCAAGATACAGGCTAGGTTTTATGATCTGGAAAACCCTACAAGGAACACTGTGTACACAAGCGTCCAAATGCAGGGAATAGTCTAACACAAATTAAGATGCAGGAGAAAAGCTATACAGTTCACGGAATCAAGATACATGGATGCTCTAAGGCTGGCAGGCAATTAGCAATGACAAAGGGGATGGCAGCAAACAAGTCGATAATTCAGTCAAAATGGGCTACAAGTTGCTGAACTGGGCTAAGGCCTAAAGCAGTCAGAGAGTCAAAAGTTTAAGTAGAAAAATAAAAATCAAGGTCAGAAGTAAAAAAAAGGAGCAACTAGTCTAGTAAATATCTTTGCACACACGCCTCTTCTGGGTATGCTGTGTCTCCCAAGAGTGGTCTGCTCCCCACATTTTGAAAAAGCATTTTGATCCAACTGCAATAAATTTCACTTAAACTGTATTTTAATAACCTTGCCAGTTATACAGAAAATCAGACTTGCTTCCAATGCTTATTATCACCACATGACTCTGGACAAGTTTTATAAGGCCTCTGAAAAAAGCATTATTTTAGGGTGGAAGAATTTCTGTTGTGCAGCTTTGAGCTTTTCGTTACACCGCTGATCAGCAAGGTCAATATTACAACTATTTACATTTAAACAAAACCCACATCTAATTTTGTAAAATGACTGAAACTCAAACCTGTTTGAATTACAAACGAGGGGAAAGAATTAAACATGCAATTATATACTACTTTTTAAACATCTATAGGCTCCTTGAAGGGACAAATTCTGATTCTTTCACCAACAGAGAAAGTTAATATTTTTGTACCAAAAAAACCACACACACATGCAGTACTGCCATCCTCCAACTCCACTGTACAAGACCTAAAACACCTGAGCCTCCCCCCCACCCCCACCCCCACCCCACCGCTCCCTCACATTAAGAGAGTAGAGAAGTCTGGGACCCTTTATGTCAAGCAACATCTTGCACCTGCTATTAATATAAAAGAAACTGTGTTTCCCAGAGCACAGCCTATATCCTGCATTATCCTACATCCCCCATAGAGCCTTGCCACATTGCAGAGTGGCACAGTGATGGAGAAACCCTTTTGGGTTATGCTTAGGAGACAGGGCTTTCAAAAAATGAGCCAAGACTTCCCTAAGCTAAGAGCAGAATGTTTGCTTCTAGGGATTCTACCATCTCTTCGGTCACAAAATATTTGCTTGCAGATAGTTAAGTGCATAGCTTACTGGTAAGCATTAAGGAACTTTTCTACCCTGACAAGACAGTTAATCTCCTCATTCTCATTTGCCTATTCATCCAGTAGGATTACCTTCAGATCTCGTATCACCACTGGCCGGTTCCTAATCTGCAAGTGACCCAAAGTCACCATGCCAAGATGCCCAAAGCAACATTTCACCTTCAAAAGCATCCTTGTGGGAGGGCAGAAGCAGGGCTTACAGGTGCAGCAGGGGAACTCAGAAATTACCAATCAATGAACAATGTGATCCCTCATGATTCTGATTTAGTCCTGAGCATGTTGATGCCAGTCATTAGCTTAATAATTGTCAAAGTCCTCAGCACCAGCTCAACAAACTACCATAAATGAAAAGCCAGAATAGAATAAAAAATATTTTCTCTTTTGGTTTCTTTCCAAGATTGTCTGTCATTTTCATGCCTTTATCTCTTAATATAGTACAATAAGAATACCTCCCCAACCCCATATATAAATGATCCACAATCCTTTTTGCCTATTCTCCTATATCTAGCTGCTTTTCTGCTATGACCATGGTTTTGTTGTTTTCATTGGTTCTGCTGCACTTTATATTCTATATCCTATCTGGTATCATTACTGATGAAGGGCAGGTTATAAATGTTTTTAAATAAAATCAAAATATAATGGTAGTTTTGTACACTCAGTGATAACCCTATGGTCCTAAATGTTCAAGCAATATTACTAGAAATCTGGGTGTGCCATACAGCTGCTAGCCCTCCTTTTACAGTTTCTGAGAGTTCTTACTAAAATAGAAACCCTGCATCCAGAGAGACTGCAGGTCATATCTGCACCCAGGATACATCATCAGCGGCCATGAATGGTGAATCCCAGAAGATCTTAGCAAAAACTCCTAAGAAACTTTAAAAGGAGATGATCCACCACCTTAAGTGAGCAGGGTTGTGACACACTCATTATAGTATAATAAGGCACCACGCTGTACATGAATATGAACCTCAAAATAGGAAAACCAACATGGAAATAGTTGTTTACAATTTTCTGAATTTAAAATATCATTTGGTCTATGGGATGAAAAATCCTAGTGGATCTTTCTCAGCTGCCTAGAATATTCATCCTTGAAATAAAACTTGTCCTACTACAGGCCAACGCCTACATGTCATTCAGGAAAGGTGGCAACACAATCTCTTTTTATGCTACCATTTCCTGATGGGGAAGGAACAACCACAAAATGTTGCAACAGAGCTTGTCCGGAGTTAAGAGATATTTCTAGGGGAGAAAAATCAGCTGCCTAGGGCTGGTGCCTGTATACACAGATGAAGTACCAGAAATAACCAGTTCATTTGCATTTATACCCATATGTGTAGTCCCACCATCACTCAAGCAAATGAACATATAAACACGAATAGTATAAACCCACCCATTTTACTCAACTGGCCTAATGTATTTATAAACATAAATTTTAATGTTTTAATTCCTTCCACCCTAAAGGTTCACAGTAGATGTCTGCATTGCGGGGGTTGGACTAGATGACTCTCATGGTCCCTTCCAACCCCATTATTCTACAATTCTATTATCCCACAGATTGCCATTGGTCAGCCAACATACTAGACACATTGAGACCCGATTTTTATCCCATAACCAAGTAACTCCACTTCCTTCAGCCTCTTTCTAGGTAGGCAGCGTTTCTAGGGATCCACAATAACAAGAGTAAAAATGACAAAAGACCTGTTGATACAGGAATCATCTCCCACACCTTTGCCCAAAAACTCTTTCTTCCACAGTACCATAGTAAACTAAACTTGTAAACACTGAGCTCTGTCTGACTATGCAACGGGATATTTCCCTCTTAGTTAACTCCATCCGAAAGGAGCTCAAGAGGAGCTCCTTCCCAATTCATACCTCTCTTTCCATAGTTCCAGTGAACAGGAAGTGCCCAGCATCCATTCCTGCAGTGCTCAGTCTAGAGCAGTTATTCTACATATAGTTCATCTCCTTTTGACTGAATGGTTATTCCTCACTCATCACTCAATAGCCCACCTAGAGCACATCATAAAAATGGGGTAATTTCAGTGACCTAGTTTGCAGGCAGTAGTAAAAGAAATTGGCCAAGTGTGTGGAAGCATGCAGATACTTACAGCAAAAAAGTGGGGCTGCTCTGCTCCTCTCCCACTCTTCCTGCTGCCCAGAGGCAAGCCATGGTTTGGTTTAGTGTTATGGTTTGTCTCGCTCCAGAGGCACTTTTTCAAAAAATTAGGTCACAAACAGAGAAGGGCTTTATATAATCACTAGCACCTTGAACGTGGCTCAGAAGCAAACAGGTAGCCACCATAGTTCTTTCAGAATAAATGTTATGTTTATCCCAATTGGCCATTCAATCTTGCAACCCATAGCTGCAACTTCTGGGCCATCTTCCAAGGACACCCTTCAAAGAGTACATTACAATAGTATAGTTAAAAGGTTATCTAGAATCACAGAAGTATAAAAGTTGGAAGAGACCTCAATGGTCATCTAGTCCAACACCCTGCAATACAGGAATCTTAACTAAAGCATCCATGACAGATGACCATCCCACCTCTGCTTAAAAACCTCCAAGGAAGGAGAGTCCGCCACCTCCCAAGGGAGTCCATTCCACTGTCGAAAAGGACATGTCATCTATTTAAACCACTCACAGCACCTCCATCTTGTTGAGATCCAACTTGAGTTTATCAGTCCTCATCCAGCCCATTACAACTGCCAGACACTGACCCAGCCTCACCTGATTATGGCACAGCCTCCTTTTTGTCACATACCTGTGCATAGTTTTCTTATTTAACTTGGATAGCCTCCTAACCGAACATTTTTCTCTCCTCAGTACTATATTAGCAGTAACATGTTATAAGCAATTACAAAGCTTCTCTAAGTTAGGAACTTTCAAAAAATATAGCAGCAAATAATTGATGCAGTAACGGGGAATTAGACGTTAAATCCTCATAGCTATGGTATAAACTGAAAGAATTTCATAGATTAATTGTGGTATTTTAGAATGCGCTTTTCCCCCCCTGCAAAACACAGCTGGCACAACACAATGTGTAAGCATTAAGCAGGTTAGTCAGGCAGGCAAAACTGACAATTGATTGGAAAACTATTTCCATATCTACAAAAGAAGTTCATTGGTGCACATAGCCTCACTAGCATGTAAGAGCAAAGGCCCATCTCTAATACAGTGGTACCTCAGGTTACATACGCTTCAGGTTACAGACTCCGCTAACCCAGAAATAGTACCTCGGGTTAAGAACTTTGCTTCAGGATGAGAACAGAAATCGGGCTCCGGTGGCGCAGCAGCAACAGGAGGCCCCATTAGCTAAAGTGGTACTTCAGGTTAAGAACAGTTTCAGGTTAAGAACGGACCTCTGGAATGAATTAAGTACGTAACCACTGTATCAATCTGCATTGACATGCATTTACAACCAACTAAAATGTTGTAAGTATGGATTCATGAAGAAGGCTCAAAACCAAATACTAACACATTTTGTTCTTCGGCAAGCTTCTCATTCTAACATGGTTATTTTTACAGTCAAGAGGTTTTAAAAATGGATTTAGAATAAAGGTACATTTGAATATTTGTCCAAATAGGGTAACATGATTTTATTTTTTCAAAGACTTTAAAAAAAATATGTAGAGGCAGTCTATTTTTGTAAAGAGTCAAGTGGATTAGCTAGCTAGCTATGTAGCTTACAGAAAAGCAAATACTTAGAATGGCCACTGCAGAAGACAACCCTAGCTGGCTGTTACTAAGAAATGTGGTTAACTACATCATTATTTAAAAATAACTTTAGGAATCACCTCTGAAGGATCACAGAAACATTTGACTGTAGCTACTTATGTGGCTCATGATATCATGCTATTATTTTTGTGAATCATGTTAACCAATAAGCATTTACCTAACTTTTAAACTATTTGAAATAGTGCACATAAAGTTGTAAATTCTATAGACAGTGTGTTGTAGTGGATAAAGTATTAGCCTTAGACAAGGCATACATGGGCTCAAATTCCTGACTGAGGGCATGTCATCAACTCTCCCCTCACTGAGTTGTTGCAAGGATACAATGAGATAACTTTTGAGTTCTGAAGAAAAAGGACAGGATAACAAATGAAATGCTGTAACTGAAATTAAATGTCCCTCCCTCACCAATAGTTTCTTATCTACATTTAACACAAAAAGCTTTCTATAAATAGCTATCACACAGTAATACTTGAGGCAGAGGGCCTTCTCGGTAGTGGCGCCCTCCTTGTGGAACGCCCTCCCACCAGTTGTCAAAGAGAACAACAGCTACCAGACTTTTAGAAAACATCTGAAGGCAGCCGTGTTTAGGGAAGCTTTTAATGTTTGATGTATCACAGTATTTTAATATTTTTTGGAAGCCACCCAGAGTAGCTGGGGAAGCCCAGCCAGATGGGCGGGATATAGATTATTTTATTTTATTTTATTTTTATTTTTATTTTTATTTTTATTATTATTATTAATGACAACCACCTCATAAGAGCATGAGCCCTGCAGGATCAGACTGAAGGCCTATCTAGTCCAGCATGCTGCTCTCACAAATGCCTCTGGGAAGCCTATAAGCACCTCATCCAGATCTCACGTTCCATATTAAGTTCTATAATGCCCTGCCATTTGTGGAACCTGATCTCCTGCAATCAAATTCAGCCTCTATTGCTAGGAAGCCCAGAGCCTCAGTTGGTTTCCCAATGAAGTATACCATATTGCTTCAAAAGCGACTTACTAAGGACTACCACAGGTACAGCTCCTTTACTTACCCCCTGTTGTCTTATAGAACCAAGTATTATGGTCTTCTGCCTCAGTCAACGATCAGGACTAAGCAACCCTTGCCTTCTCTGGATAAGAAAACTTCTGTTCCTGCTAGATCATCTTCTGAGGTCATTTTCCTTGTGTGCCTCCTCCTCGAGAGATCTGGTGGGCTTCTCTGCAGTGGCTCCCCGTCTATGGAATGCTCTCCCCCCAGGGAAGTTTGCCTGGCACCTTCATTATATGCCTTTAGGTGCCAGGCAAAAATGTTCCTTTTTAACCAGGTCTTTGGTTGATCTGATTAACATCTTATGCCCTTTTAAAATGTGGGTGGGTTTTTTGGAGGGTGGGGGAGGGTTACTGGGTTGTTGTTTTTATTTTGGTAGTGTATTCTATGGTTTTATATTTTGATTTTATTCTGTGAACCATCCTGAGGCCTCCAGGTATAGGGCGGTATATAAATTCAATAAATAAATAATAAATAGATCAAGAATGAACAGCTTTCTACTTAGTTGTGCTGGAACTGGTTTACTAAACATACTAGGCTTGTACTCCATGGTTGTCCTCTACTGACAAGTGCCCCTTGATCCAGTAGAGTCTTCCAAAGGAACAGGGAGGGGATTTTGATCTGTTCCATGACTTCCCATTCTATCCCCTCCATGACTTCCCATTCTGTTGCAAAAGGCCCACCAACCCTTGAAAGCAGATTGGGGGCTGCATGGGGGAAAGGTGAAAATTACATCCCTCCCTGGTTCCACTGAGAAGCCTCTGTTGGGTCAAAGTGCCTTCTATCATGAGAGGGACATTTGGAAGAACTTCATAAAGAGGAGTCAATATATTCCATTGGGATAACCCTGCAAAGAGTCATGCTGGCCTGAGAAGCAGCGACAAAAATCACAGCTCCTCTTACTCCTGGATTTAGTGCCTTAGAAGAAAATGCACATTCCATTTATGTGTTAAAATAACACTGTCTTAGACTGAGATATCAAGTGTATCAAAACTGAGCTTACTTTCAAATAATCCGTAGGATTTACTTCCAAGTGAATATTTTTGAAATAGTGGATAAAAAAGATCGACTGGTCTTTATGTTAGAAGCTGCAAGGTATAGATTTGATTTCATTCAAGGAATTATTTGGTTAAATTGAATCTAGACACAATGTAGCCATAATCTGCCACAACATTAAATACAGAGATTTTTAATATCATAAATCCCTAATCCTAAAAAGGCTTAGGGACGCATAGTCACATTTCATTCATGTCTATATAAAAATATGTAGGACTAGCACCTCAATTGTTATGTAATTTATTTCAAATTAAAGTAAAAGAGAGTGCTGGGATTTTTTTTGTATAGGAATCTATTATGACAATTTGCCAGATTATTAGTAATAACCTACTCATTTATTCCTGATCAGTCAAGGTGGAAGAATGCAAGCCTAAAGGCCCACTCTTAGTATCTAACAGATGACCATCCGGAGAGTGGGAACAACGTCTGAACAGGCCCATCTGTCTTTCACTTTTGTGGTAACGGACATAAGCTGCCATTATTCAACCCCCAAAATCAATTCAGCAAGAAAATCCTGCACATTCAGAGAAGTACAGTCATACTTTGGGTTACAGATGCCTCAGGTTGCGTTTTTTCAGGTTGCAGACCGCCGAAACCTGGAAGTACCAGAACGGGTTACTTCCGGGTTTCGGCGGTTGCGCATGCACAGAAGTGCTAAATCACGCTTTGCACATTCGCAGAAGCGCCGAATCACAACCCACACGTGTGCAGATGCGCCGCTGCGGGTTGTGAAGGTGCATCCCACATGGATCACATTCGCAACCCGAGCATCCACTGTATTCCTGTTCCTCCAGTCGTCACTTCAGTGTTCCGAGGGTGAACTGGAACTGGCATTGTAAACCGATGCCTGGTTCAAACTCTGGCTACATGAGACCTCCCACAACCAAAGCATAGAGTACCTACCATATTGTGCCACAAATAACAGCAACAGGTAGAAGAAAAGAATCCAGCAGATTCAGAGGAAGGAAAGCCAAGCCACAAACTAAAAATGTACAATTTTAAAGAATCCAGGGCAATGAAATAGCAGGAGGAAAGAAGGGATTATAGGTTCTCTCTTCCTCTGTGTTCCATAAAGGGAAATGAAAACAAAAAAGTAAGGACATCTATTCACAAGTTCATCTATTCGCAATCCTTATATGATGAGATACCCTCCTGTTTCAGGGTTTTCTCTACATTACAGCCTATGAGTAGTTCGAATCTTCTGGAGGCCACTAGGTTAGTGAAGGCTGGGCCCTATAGCTTTTTTAATTTATTTATTTAAAGCTGAAAAAACAGGGCATTTGGGTTCCCCCCCAAAACAACAACAATGTATTTAGGGGAAAGAAAAATAGTTTCCAAGTCTTTTAGAAGCATCATGGCAGGTTTGGGTATGTGAACAATGCAAATATGTACTGCAAGCAGATACATATGTTTTCCTGGGTGAGCTTGGTGCAGCCACTATCTCGCACCCTATACCTAAACTGCTTCACAGGGTTGTTGTGAAGACAAAATGAAGTGCAAAGAATCATATATGCTGCCTTGAGCTCATTGAAAGATAGATAAGATCTAAATGTAAAAAAACCAAACAAACACAGAATACAGTTAAACCCACCCACTACTCACACAGAAACATGGATACAAGCTTCTGTATTCCTCTACAAACTAAATGCAGATTTTGCATGCATGACAAAAGCCAATCAACACTAAGGTAGTAAAATCACATGCTCTGAATGTGCATGTAGCTGTTCATATTACACAATGATTGCTTCTATTTTGTGCTGACCTCAGGTGACGACTGCAATCTTGGTACTGCATGCACAAGTGGGCATTACCCTGAAACACCAATGTCGTATGTTTTGAGGGAGGAGCAATTTGAGTACAGTACTATGAAGGAGAGAAGCCTACTTCCCTAGGATTTCCATGTGGAAAAGCAACAGTGGAAGCATTGAAAATAACTTCCTCTGGCTGTTTTAGTGAAAAAAAAGATTGGGAAAACTCAGCCCAGAATAAAGTCAGGCAATACATGCCTTGTTAAGAAGAGTTTGGATTTGATATCCTGCTTTATCACTACCCGAAGGAGTCTCAAAGCGGCTAACATTCTCCTTTCCCTTCCTCCCCCACAACAAACACTCTGTGTGGTGAGTGGGGCTGAAAGACTTCAAAGAAGTGTGACTGGCCCAAGGTCACCCAGCAGCTGCATGTGGAGGAGCAGGGAAGTGAACCCGGTTCACCAGATTACGAGACTACAGCTCTTAACCACTACACCAAACTGTTAACAATGCCATTCCAGAGTTTTCCACAAACTCCTCTTTGGTGATTGCTACTGCACAGCTTTTGTAGATACACTTCAAACCTAGCTTTAAAAACTTGGCAGAGTATTTGAGGGGGGAGAGAGGAATTTTGATGGACCTATGCATCAGGAATATCTAGAATGAAGCTGCTTCCAGACAGAGGCTTAATACTGCACATTGGTTGTTAGCAATTGTTTGTTTTTGTAATTTAGAGGATTTTGTGCAGAAATTCATTTTAAAGGGGGGGGGTGCAGAATATAGGGTGGCATTTTGATGCCAATGATGCCATGTGGATGCTATGGAAAACTTGCATGAGCAGCACCTGTCTAGAAGCATGCAACTGTTTTTGAGAAATGTTGGATATGGCTCACAGGATTCTTCATATTTTGAACATGACTTCTGCAACTACGAAGAGCAGAAACCCTAGGTTTTGTTTCTCAAGCCAACATTCTACAGCAGAGTTGAAAGGCAGTGTGATCTTGCCAACAGCCAAGTAGAATTGGATTGGGAAGACCTGGGTTCTAATTTCAGCACTATCTTTAACAAACCTCTCTTTTTGGTAGGGTCGGGTTGGTGTGTTAGTGGAAGGAGATTCAGCTGGGCTCCTGTCTAATATTACAGACAGTAAAGAATGCCAATCCAGCCTTTGAAACAGTCATATCTTTGTATGAATGTGATTTCTATTTTTGTGATTCAAGCTGCAAAATACAACCCTAAAGTGTAAAAGCATTTTATTTTGCTATTAATACCAAGGACAGCCTTGTGAAACATTTTTCTACCAATTTTGGTCATATGCAAATGAATTTATCCAACCGTAGCTGAAAGCTAAGTTTCCTAATCAAGATGATCTTTTTTCAGAGGCATAATATAGAATATTACTACTAAACAGTTCAAACAAGCTTTTGGACTCTGTAAGGAAGTAACACCTACTATTTCCTAGTACCACAACATAGCTATGAATGCCTTTCTGGTCTGTCACTTGGCAGTGGGATGGCATCTTCACACATACACGAATAAGAACACATTCCAACCCTGTCCCACAAAAACACAAGACCAAACAAAACACACCAACACATTGCATGTTTAAGTCAAAAGGGCACAGCATCACAGAATCACCTGCAACAGTCAAGAGAAAAAAGGAGATGAACAAAGAATATAAATCACCCCAAGAATTAAATATAATTTTAAGAAATTCAAGATAGAAAACAGTGTGTAGTTCTCTACCAGCGTGACATGATTAAGCAGAAGCAAGTTCCTAAAGAATTCAATCAAAATTATTGAGCTTAGGAAATCAAGTCATTTTTATCACTAGCAAAACCTGGCTGGCCAGCCATTTTAAGAAAAGCATTGTAAGACCTATTGAAATATCCCTTTCATAAGACGATAGGACTCACCTCCTTGTACATTGGCTTCCACTATATCTGAATTAGTACCAACACACTAATAAACCTACCTGGTCATTTTATTTGTTATCATCTGAAAAAAGCTTTAGGAAATCTTGGATGCAAAAGTTAGATCCACAGACTTCCATGGGACTTACCCCAAGATTAAACATGTACAGGACTGCAACCTTAAAATGTCAACTGAGTTTTTTAACCAGATCTAATCCTTTGCCTTACATTCTTGCTAAACATCTATAAAATGCATCACAAGTATCGGTAAATATTGTTTACTGGTCTGAAGTTGTATTTTAGCAATGAAATATTTTATGTCATATATACATTTAGGGCAGTCTTACAGTATTTAACTTAGAATCATAGAATCATAGAGTTGGAAGAGACCACAAGGGCCATCGAGTCCAACCCCCTGCCAAGCAGGAAACACCATCAGAGCACTCCTGACATATGGTTGTCAACTTGTTTCTGAACCTGAGATGATTGCTAACATAAAATACTTGCTCTATATCTGGGTTTGGTTTTTTGGTGTGCTCTTTTTTCTTTTCTTTTTTACTACTTTGAAAAGTATGTACTTTTGGAAACATTTTTTCTGTTTCCTGAGGTTTAGGTGGCTGTTGTATAAACAAAGAAGGACTCCAAGTAACAACAGCAAGACCTATTGGAGGGCTAGGTCCAGTCTAAACAGAGGCTGACAACCAACTTGATGAATTCCTGTCCTTTGTGATAGAATTATTTTTGCACAGACTAAACAATTCCTCTTAAAACAAATGAAGACTATGTTGAGTCATTCAACTCCTGGTTTTGTTGTAACATAGTGCCACAACAAAGCCAGCTTGACACATTGCAATAAATTATTTGCACTTTCTTTATATATCAAAGAGCTGATGAAGTTGTTTTAGTGATTATAAGCATTTAGGGCTGAGTGTGGATAGAACAACTGTTAGCAATAAAAACTGTTGGTCATTTTCTTCCGGGCATTTTCCTTTCTCCCCACCTCCATTCCCAGATCAATATGGAAAAGGAGCCCAAGTTCTGGAGTGCTCTGTTCATTACACCTTGGGCCATAGAAGCTACTATCATGGGGTTTTTTAGGATAAAGAAAGAAAAGAAAGAAAATGGTACTTCTAATTTGTCTATCTGTCCTAGTACTGTACATATAACAAAAGGGGGAAAGCAATCCTAACATGTTACCTTACAGCAGGGATGAGGTACCTGTGCCCCTACAGGTGCTGCTTACTCCAGCTTTCAACAGGCCTAATGAACATGCCCAATGGTCAAAGATGTAGGAATCTGGTAGTCCAACATCATCTGGCAGGTAACCTATTCCTGCTTTATAGTCATATACATATATACATACATACATACATATGAGATATGATGAAATAATCTGTGAAAAAGATGTCATTATTCCATTTCAGAAGTTTCTACTTTCAGTGTCCTTAGTATTGTTCCTTTGGGATAACCAAATTCTATTTTAACTGTCCAACAGTGGAGCAGACTCCCACGAGAGGTGGTGGTTGACATTCTTTCACTGGTGGTTTTTAAGCAAAGATTGGATGGCCACCTGTCATGTATGATCTAGTTAGGATTCCTGCAGTGCAGGGGGTTGGACTAGATGACCCTTGGGGTCCCTTCCAACTCTACACTTCTAGGATTCTCACATGTAAATGGTATGTACATTCAGATGTGCTGTTAGTCAATCAAAATGTCGATTCAACTATAATTTCTAACTCCGTGATTGGAGTAAAAACAAGAATGCCAATGCAGTACAGGTGTAAGAGTTTCAGACTAAGGTTGGGGGAGACCCTGCTCTGATTCCCAACTCACCCAATGAAGCTCACTGAGTTACCTTGAAAGAGTCACTACCTTTCAGCCTAACCTTTCTTACACGATTGTTGCTGTATGGGGAAAAAGAGAGGAGAACCACATCTGCTACCTCAAGCAACTTGGACGGGGAAGGATATAACAAATATTTTTGTTATATTTTTTAAGGCAAAGACATCTCCTTCCTAACTGCTTGTTTTAAAAACTACTCCGAATGAAAACATGCAGGAACTGTGTTACAATGAGAAAGTGAAGCTTTAATAGGTTACTGCATTATAAATGTTACTAATGCATTGCCTTTTGTGGCATTTATCTCCAGCAGAAATTGAGAACATACCCTAACTTAAAGTAGGGGGAAGGAAAAAGCATGAACAGAAAAAATAGTCTTGCTGCGCGGAGAGCTAGAAATATTGTTTGCTATGCACAGGATCTCTGTGCAGAAGTGGTGCTTGCCCAATCCAGCAGGCTATGCAGGCAAGCTGTCCTACATGCCAAAATCATCTGGAAGTGGGAGGAAGGGAGGGCTAAGCCAGTAACAGGTTAAGAAAGCAAAAGACTTTCCAGTTTGCTAACAGCATTCATCAAGCCAGGCTCACTGTCCAGCTTTTAAAAAGTGATAATGTAAATGTAAGCAGAGCACTTGTATACAGCAAAAGTAGGGACTCCCAATTAATTAATTAAACAAACAAACAAACCATATTGTATAACATCGTCACCATCAGTAACATATGCATAAAACTTCAATATACAGAACAGAGTTGAAGTTTGTCGTGCAACATCCCACTCCTAAATGGTTGTGTTAGCTTCAGCCAGATGAACACCATCACAGATAAAGCACTATTCTAAGAATGATCAAATGAGGTTCCATTTGCCATTTAGTTTCATAAAGTGCTGCACTGAAAACTCCTGTTGCAATCAGGAGTGCCCACGTGGTAAAACAACTCTAAGGGTTACAGATGGGGCATGTAAAATTGCAACACAGAAGCGGTCTACCACAGAGACGTAGCACACAAGCCAGCCCTTTGAACGCAGAAATCCTCTTACTACAAATCCCGAGCACAGCACAGGGTCCCTAAAAAGTGGTGACAGTTCTTATGATTTTACATACGCAGCCAAGCCTAGCAACAAACCAAGGGTCAGGTTCCACAATGGATAAAACGGCGACTTCTGCTGGAACTGGAACACTACAGCCAAATCCTAAAGCCTGCTACCAAAGCAGAGCACTGTAGTTTTTTGCAGGCCCATACTTTTCGTAAGATTAAAATTGTTTACTCCAGCTCTCAAAAAGCCTAGCCACTGTTCATAGAAATGTAATAGACTACACTGAGGGAAGAGGCTCAGAATGCCAGTATGGTGGGCATTGCTTAAACAACAGTATATTATTTGCATAAGCAGGCATTTATTATCATATTTGCGCCTACATTTCAACATCAGTTTTTAGTATATAACTTAGGAGCTCCAGGTGTACTTGGCAGGTAGAAGCACCATTAAACAAAGATTAGTTTCAATAAGAATCCACATTTATGAAGTTAAAATTATACTAAAGGAAGCAATTATTTTAGTGCCACTAACTTACACAAGTTTTTTGCCAAACTCTTGTATTGGCAGCCACATACTTCAAAAAGAATGCCAACTGTAAAATAGATAATATAGTTGTGTTCAACTAAATGGAAAGTAACAGCTGACGCAAAAAACTCGTATTATTTGCTTATGCTGCATGTCTATAGGGCAAGTATTTGCATAAACTTCAATATGGATATCCATAATCAACAGCATGTTTAAAATTGCACATCTAGGGCTTTTAAATTTTTTGCATATGTATGAAGGTGACCTTGAACAATAAACAAATTCTGAATAAATTCCAAACCTTAGTTCATTTAAAATTCCTATTCCCACCGAACTTGGTAGGACTTGCTTCCAAGTAAACACACATCAGATGTGGCTGTAAATATGGGTGACACTCCAATACAAAATAATTATCAGCCAAGGCATGTTAATAAGTAATATTTGGAGTTCACACCATGCTGAACCACTAATGGGAGTAATAATACGAAAGAGATAGTGAGGAAAGCAACTAACTTTATTTCTAAAAATACTTATATACCACTTTATCATAAAAAGAAAAACATTAGGAAACAAATCTACAGTTTTAACCTGTAGTTAGGGAGATGAACCACATAAGTCATAGATGTGTGGAAGGCAAAGTCCACTTTCAAGTTACCAAATTCTGAATCCCAATCCTAGCTTTAAAGCAAGCTATGGTTTGAAAAAATGTTTCTTTTATTCCTACCCTTTCGAAGCACAAGCTTGCTACAGAAACTAAAAAAAAACACACACCACTATTTAACAAACTCCAGTAATACAGCAATTATATTGTTGTTTGGACTACCAGGGATCACAATTGCAGAGTTATAAATTAACTCTGTGCTTGGTTCAAAAGATATTTTGGCAGGCTAAATGAATACAGTATTGAATTTATACCTAAACAAGAAGCAACAGAAGTTTGCCACTGTGCTGCAGATGTTTGTCACACAAGCACACTGCTGCAAGTGGTTAACAAACCTGCACCACCTCTCTCTGACAGGATGGGTGGGTACAAGACTGTCAAATGCACTCTACCACTGACTGTCCTTGTTCTCCCCTTGATTCTGAAAACAAGATCCTGCAGCTTGCTGCACAACTTGAGATCTGCTGCTAATGGAGTATTCATTATAGAAACATTTCACTTTACAACACGCTACTGAAAATACCTATTCTCAGCAAGGAGATATCATTGGCTAAGGACTTGCTATATTCATACATACTGCAACTGTATTATTTTATGTAACTTTTAATGCAGCTAATCTGTGTTTAAAACTAACAGTATGGGTTATATGCCATTCAGCTATTATGAATCCTATGCCCTGTAGCGATCAAAGACAGATTACTGTCACTTTTTTAAAAAAAAATAAACCAACTGTTTTCTTTAAAACTAATCAGACTTACAACCAGGAATACTTCATTTTGTAAATCTATTATTCACCTACCAGCATTGTCTTATCTCCCCGTACCTGTTTGATATGTGACAATAATATCTAGAAAGTAATTAAGAAAGGCTAAGACTATAGGCATAAGCTGCCATAAACAGTCTCTTGATGGATGCGCTGTCACCTTTAGAAGGGCGGTCATCTTTCTTCCCCCTCACCCACGTCATTTATCCTTGGTTTTCACATCACTTGCTGTGCGTCTGTCAACAGGGTACAAAATTGCTCTGCACAGGTGCACCCAGCATCCCACAGAATCAGCAAAAACCTGCGTAGTCTGAAATCTCTGCATGGCAAGCTGATTCCGTACTTAACTAGGCAGCAGTACCTTCCTTCCTTCTTTCATTTCAGAAGCACAAGTTCTCGCTCCCCCCCACAATGCCCCCAACTTTACCTCTTTATACAGACACAGGCACCAAAGCTCCACATTCATATAATCAAAATTCAATGGCCAGGTTGTGTCCTCTCCCTGCTTTAAAGCTGTGTGTTCACCTGCACAAGTCAGCAGACACATTTACTGCTACATACACGGCTGAGTTGGCTCACCTGGAGCCTGGCATTTGTGCATGTCCCGTTCCATCATCCCCTTTCCTACCCCCAAATAGCAGAGAACCCCAGGTAGCATATACTCTTACCTTGATGATGCTCGTTTTCTTGGGGTGACCAGGTTTGCCATCTGGCTGCAGGGTGGGACATCCTCTCTCTGTGGCAGGGCTGCCAGACTGAGTAGACTCTGTCTCTTCTCTGGTGCCCATCAGAGCACAGTCTCCATTGGAGACCCCGTTGCCGGCACTGTCCAAGTGGGTTCTTGCAACCCCACCTCCTCCTCCACCACCACCACCTTCCCCATCTCCCGCTTTGAAGGCTACCTTCCCGTGTGCAGGGCTTGGGGAGGACGCTATGCCCCCACTGCTGGTGCCACCCCCTCTGCTGCCAAACTCCGCCATCAGCCTCGCCAGTTCTAGAGGAGCAACAATATCGACGACCCTTCTCTTCTCCCTCCTCCTCCTCCTGCTGCTGCAGCAGCTCGGCGATGATGATGATTGGGCT
Organism: Podarcis liolepis; assembly: GCF_965112155.1. Classification (NCBI taxonomy): domain Eukaryota; kingdom Metazoa; phylum Chordata; class Lepidosauria; order Squamata; family Lacertidae; genus Podarcis; species Podarcis liolepis. Next base: position 38,783,711 of record NC_139563.1, on the reverse strand, counting down.
TCTCCTTCCGCTTTTTCTTTCTTTCTTTCTCCTCCCCGATATATGCAAAGGCTCTAAAGAGGCGGGTTGCAAAACTCTCCCGTCTCCGACCGTCGGTCAAACTGCAAAGGTTGCAAAGCGCCGGAGCGATCGCACAGATCCCGGTTCTGCCAGCGCCAGCCGTGGCTTTTCAGCACCTGGGAGAGGAAACGAGAGAGAAGGGGGGGAGAGGGGGCGGGATGAAACGTGACAATCAGCTCTCAAATGAGGCGCACGAAACAATAACATACTTTGTAAAAAATACGACGTACTGCATGCATCCGGTGGGGCGGCGATGCACTACCTTACACACATACACACACACACGCAACGCGGCGTGCACGAAGAGGTGAAGGATAGGAGTCCTCCCCGAAACACAACAACAAAGGCGCTCTCCCCGAGGGAGGAGGGAGGGGAGGAGACAAGAGAGCTCCCCCCCCATAAGGAGCTAGAGGCACGGGCGCGCGCGCGAGGCGCAGCACCCTTGCAAAAAAGGCGGCAGCTGCTGCTGCTGCTGCCGTCGCTACTAAACCAACAGCGACTTCCAAGCAGCGGTGATTATTTGTGCATTATCTGGAAGGCGGGGAGGAGAGCGAGCAAGCTCTGAGAGGAAGTCGCGCGGCCAGTCACTTCCTCACAATATCGATGCTTGCTTGCATCGTCCTCCTCCCGCTCGCCGTTATAATTCCCGCGTGCGCGGAGGGCCAAGGAGCGCCTCCTTCCCTTCCTCGCCGGAGAGCCGTCCCGCCTCTTTGTGTCCTCTCCTACCGGCTGCACACGCAGCTGAGGGCACTGCAGTGGCGCCTCGGAAGCGTTCACCTGTGCCGACACGGGGGACACACACGCGCGCGCGAGAAAGTCAGCACACGCAGAGAGCCGCCTTGTGCACACACACATATACACGTCCCTCTTCCTCCAGCACCCAGGGGCATTTTTACGCGCTACTCTTAACCTGCCCCTCCCCGCCACCGGGCAGGCAAGCAAGAGCGCGCGCGCCCCTCCCCGGTTTCTGGGCTCCAGGGCAGCACCTCTCTCTTGCGCGCGCGCAGGGTCCCCCAAACTGCCCTTCCCCGCGCTCAGGCGCTGTTTCGGCCAGCTGTCACTTTTCCCGCCTTCCTTTCCCTCCCGCAACCTTTCCAGCAGCTCTCCCTCCCCGTCCAAAGAATGCGCACACCTCCACGGCAAGGTGACAGAGTCGCCGCCGCTGCTCTCGGCACGGCCGCAGAGCAGGCGTCCCCTCCCTTCCCGCTTCCCCGCTATGGTCGCCGCCTCTGCCTGAAGCCGGATACGCGCCGAGAGACTGATTCATGTGCCTGGGCTTTGCTTTCCCCCACCCCGTCTCTTGCCTCACCCGTTGGGAGAAAGGGTGGCGGGCGTCGGCTGCCGCGGCTTCCCTCCTGGGCTGCCTGAGGTGAAGGGGCAGCTGCGAGCGTGACGCCGGAGCGCCCCCGCCTGTGGGAAGGCAGGGAAAAGCCCCGCGAAAACAGCCCCCGCCTCCGTCTAATTGCCTGTGCGTATCTTGCACCGGTGCCGGCTGGGCCCGACCCAGTTGTCAATCAGACGGACGAGCACCGCTCAGATTGGGCAGCCGCCCAGCACCCCCTCCGGCAAGCCCAACACACTACAGTGGAGCCGAGGGAGGGAGAAGCCAATCTGTCAGGCAAATGTTGCCCACTCGGGGTGACCTGGCGCTTTGCCTTCACAGACACCCCCTTCCTTTTTATCCCCCCCCCCAAATAACCAGTTGCTTGGGGTTGTTTTAATGGCGAAGGAACTCAGCCTAAAGTGCTCTTCCTTCATATTCCTCTAATTTTTTTGCTTTTCAACACACCTTCCTCTCCTGTCCTCTTCCAGGGCTATTTTCCTTGGTCTCTCATTTTATTTTGTTTTTTAAAACCAGACTTTTTACCTTGATGCGAACAACCGCGTGTGACATGGCACTTTCACAAATGGGTTTAATTGTTTTGTTTTCATTTTCCGCTTCTGTGATTGAATCTAAAGCCTCGTTTGGCTAGAACATGCGTTCCATTTAAAACTGGCTCTCTCCTGCGCTAATAATGCGCAGAAGAAGTGATACATTCCAGACTAAAATGCATTCTCGGCTTCACTTGTAAAAATGCCCTCAGGACTTTCAGTGGTTAACCCATCGGACCATCTGGATTGGGTTAGAGTCACATTCCTGGACAATCAATCCTTTTCCTGTCCATTAATGGCTTCCAAAGTGTAAATCAAATTGAAATGGATGTGTGTACATGCCGTATGCTCAAGGACATATAGATGACGCTTCCAAAAAGAGGCAGAGAGCAGACAAAACAAAAACAACAGAATAAGTGTGCTGATAAAAAAGCAAGGATATATGTGTTTTTTACACATGCTTTACATACACCAACCACATCATGACAGCCCAGAGCACATTCTTGATGTGAAGTCTACCAGCCACTTAATGACCACAAAGCCTGCCCTTATACAAGCATACTGGCATTTCAGGTAAATTATATAATTATATTAATAATAAATTATTTTCCAGCCTTCTGCATGCTGTACAAAAACACAAAAGGGATCCTGTGAAAACAGGCAGCATAACAGTCACACAAGAGTTCACTCTTTCACTTTTGTTTTAATTGATGTGCTATAGCTACTACCCCTCTTGCTGTTTACTCACTAACTTTAATACAAACACACACCAAAAGGGTTTGGGGAAGGAAACACCTCTGCTTCACTCACTCTCTTTTGCTACCTAGATCATTGGTTCCCAATTAGCTAACGACTGAGGACCCCTTTTTTTTCCAAAACCAAGCCACAGACTCCCTACTTTTGAAAACTTTGGTATCCCTGTGGTAGTTTTAGTTATGTGAATGGTGCCACAGACCCCGAGTGGGCTATGCAGACCCCCTGGGGTCCATGGACCACCAGTTGGGAACCACTGACCTTGATAATCTACACTAAGCATCTCAAAGTTGGTTAAGGAGCAATGAACAAATCTGCATTAAATGAGTCTGTGCTAAATGAATTTGAGTAAATACATTAAGTGACATCATGGAAGATAAAGTTGAAAGAGAGATTAGACGGTTTGATAAAGCAACTGCAATATTAACAGCACATGGCAGAACTGAATAATCTGTCATGGCCCTGAAAACACTTTGCAAAAGAAAACAGATATTGTGAGAGTGTTTAAAAAAGGAATGGAATAACTTGATAGACAAGCTTTAGCACAGTTCAAGAAGGAAAAGCAGGACTGCATCCTAAATACACTTACTAGGGTGTAAACCCCACTGAATACAGTGGAATGTCCTTCTGAGTAATAGGATAGGATTACTCATGAATTTCCTTCTGAGTAAACAAGCATATAACCATTTCTGAATGTACAACAAGGCAGAAGCAAGAAAGGATAAAAGCGGGGTGAAGAAAAGAGGTCTGGAACAGACGGAGACTAGTTTGAAAGAGACACAGAAATCCACAGGGGGTCAGTATAAGTGATGGGCTGTGTCATTGCCTATAGGAGAGAAAATGCAGAACAGAAAGAAGAAGCAAGGCTTTTCAAAGGACATTTTTTAAAAAAAATCACTGACGTACAAGTACATGCATTGCAACATGACAAAATAAATAACAAAAACAAACATGAATAAGTAAGTCTATAACAAATACTGTAGGAATGAAATAATAGCCCCAAAGACTTACTTACAGTAATTATGTTATAATTTGCTTTATAAGACAAGTGTCTTTTCAAAATAATAATTGAGATGATGGAGGATAAAACTCCCAAGAGACCTTCACTGATGTGAGAAATGAAAGGAAACCACTTCTCAAAAAAGGAATTTTGTATAGCTGTGTGTTTTTGTAAGTCTGCTCTGTGATGCATTAACTTTTTGAGCAATTGGGGGGAAAACCGACACAGAGATTACAACTGGCAACACAAGGGGTGTTATTGGAAAAAGCAGGTACCTTGCCCTCCCCTCTGAACAAATCTTCATTCAAACTGCACAGCCTCCACATGACCTTCAAATGGGGCTTGTTGGTTGTCACTCGTAGAGCAGCATGAAGCTGAGTTTTGCTATGCGTATATACTGTAGCTATCAAATGTGCAGTTTTCACCATATCCAGTCCCATAACTTAGACCCAGTACAGTGAAAAGAAGCTAAGAGATGGAATATCAACCATTTAAAAGACAGAAGACAAGTTGACTAGGATAGAAAATAGATTTTGTTTGGAAAGAAAGATAGCTGAAAACTTAGTAACAGTCATTTTAGATGAGTAGAATAGAGGACATCGGCAAGATAACTAAAGAACAGAAAGAACATGCTGTGCACCCACTGCTGAAAGACAGCAAGAGTCAGGAGTGAAAACTAGGGAGATGAAATGTTAGAAGACAAATGGAAGAGACAAACATTGTCTTAATGGCATTGATGCTCAGCCATGTCAGTCCTCTGATTCAGTAAGTTTCTGTTTCCTATTTCTCCATTTAGAAAAGCACTGTACAATTAAAAATCCTTTGTTGGTGGACACCAATGTATTAAAATAGTCACTAGGCACATTCCACCATACATTACAGTGTACACTAACATTCCAAGGTTACAAGTCTATCCACCTCAATTTAAGCATGTCTACAATTAATTAAGTTGGCTTGACGTCTGATGGAACATGCATAAGATTCAGCAGCATGTCTACTATTGATGGAGTGTCTGTGAGCTGTGTCCAGAGAGTTAAGTCCTTGGCTTTGGTTAGGACTCCCTTTGCTAGTCTACCACAGCAGCAAAACACGGAGAGAGAGCCTTGCTACTGTTATTCTGGTCCATCCTAGCCTTGCCTTCCTGGCTTCCTGGTGGATTTTGCTTATTGGTTCAAAATAGGTTTGTAAAATTTATCTCCCCTCTTAAATGCCTCATGGACCCTTTAGATTTTCAAGGCAAGAAGAAGAAGAAGAAGAAGAAGAAGAAGAAGAAGAAGAAGAAGAAGAGGAGGAGGAGGAGTTTGGATTTGATATCCCACCTTTCACTCCCTTTAAGGAGTCTCAAAGCGGCTAACATTCTCCTTTCCCTTTCTCCCCCACAACAAACACTCTGTGAGGTGAGTGGGGCTGAGAGGCTTCAAAGAAGTGTGACTAGCCCAAGGTCACCCAGCAGCTGCATGTGGAGGAGCGGAGACACAAACCCGGTTCCCCAGATTACGAGACTACCACTCTTACCCACTACACCACACTGGCTCTCCCTGGCAAGACCCTGAAAGAGTCCTTGTATTTTTAGGAGTTGGATGGAGAAGGTAATTTTATCTGGTGTGTCTTTTTCTCCACCACAACTCTTAGTTTAGCTTGTTTAATAATTTCAAATTACACCCAGAATATACTATTAAATGCATTGTAGAAAATGCATTTAAGAAAATGTAGTTAGAAAAATGCACTTACTAACAGCAGAGAAGAGGTCATTTTCATTTAACATTTTTAAAAAAAAAACCAATAACAAAATTAAGAACTAATCAATAACAAAATAACCAGTCAATTACCTAATAAATGCTGCTGGCCCAAAATCAATGGTTGTGTCTCATTGCTTGTACTGTTTGTGCTGTTTCTACATCCTGTTGGTGACAAGGAAAAAAAATAGATATAAAAAGAGAATTCCTGGTTGCATGGCTCCAAGTTTGGGGCAAGTACTCTCTGTGGAGAGAACCCCAGCAGAGATTTAAAATCACAATATGCAGTAAAGTGTGGAAATATAAGCTGCTCAAACCTGAGTTCCAAAATACTCCCCTCTTCAACCAGCATAGCAAAAGACCACACATTTTGTTAGTTTAAAATGGTGTACTTGCAGACTGTCCAAAGGTTGGGTTCGTGTGCTTTTCCATACAGCATTCAGAAAACACAGGCTTAGTTACTAGGCTTAGTTACAGTGGTGAAAGTTCCTAAATTATTGGTATAAGATTTCAAGGGAGGCTTGTTAGAACCATGTGGTCTGAACTTGGAAAAACCAGCCCAGACCTCTTTACATGCTAAGCCTATTAGGTAGACTGGGGGAACAATAGGCTTGATTACCTAGTCCCTCCCAAGGTGAGCTAAGCATGGCAGGGCAGTTCACTCAATGGCATTAACCCTTTCATACATTCCCTTCATGCATTAATCAGATTTAAGCATACTGGTTGTATGAGGCTAGTTATCCCATACATCCAATGTTCTAGAACAGGCATGACCAAACTCAGCCCTCCAGATGTTTTGGGACTACAACTCCCACCATCCCTAGCTAACAGAACCAGTGGTCAGGGATGATGGGAGTTGTAGTCCCAAAACATCTGGAGGGCCGAATTTGGTCATGCCTGTTCTAGGGAAAATAATTGGTTGTTTTTAGCTTTCCACATGCATAAATATTATTATTCAAACTGTTTTCTGAACAGATTCGGTAGTCCTATATATTAATCTTACAAATATATTAATGTGCACACTTTTTATCAGATATTATAAGAACAATTCATATAAAAATTCCAGACCATTTGAAATCCTAACTATTGGGGATCAATGCAATCATCAAGAAATAGATAAAACTATGCCTAAATTGCTAGTGATAAATCCACAGATTGGGCTGGATTTATTTTTTGTGTTGCTTCACAAATTAAATTAAATGGAAGGCTGAAATTAAGTATGGATTTACAGTAACATCTTTAGATCTACAAACCCTTCTGGACAAACAGTCTCTCCCTCATTAGCCTCAAATTAAAATTCTGAATTTAAAAGCTGCAGGAACCCCAAGTTATTAGAATTCTTTGTCATGTAGCCTCTCCAGCAGCGCAGTGAACATGAGTAATGATTTCAGCCATTTTGCCACTTAAAATGCAAGTACAGAACAATCTCCTTGCCACTGCTGATCAGACTGATAACAAAATTTGACTTCTGCATCAGTACAGTATAGCACAATAACGGATATTGTAAGAGCTGCAGCATTAACATTAAACTTTGGCAGAATGCTCCTAAAGCATGCTGGCCATAAAGAGATTATCCTTTGCAGCAGTTGTTCATGGCAAAAGATGTCTAGCTATAAATCTCTCTGAATATATGCTTAATGAATCTGTGATGCCAACAAGCATCAATGAAATAAGTTTGGGAAGCAAGGACATGTTGTAATTGTGATGAGATTTAGTGTTAGTGCCTGAGCCTTGTATTCATGCTGCTTCTCCCCTTCCCTAACTCCTCTGGCACAGTTACACTGAGGAGATCAGAAGCATTGACTTCCTTTTCAATGAACCGCAGCTTAGCTTTACAGTGGTGCCCCGCAAGACGAATGCCTCGCAAGACGGAAAACCCGCTAGACGAAAGGTTTTTCCGTTTTTGAGCTGCTTCGCAAGACGAATTTCCCTATGGGCTTGCTTCGCAAGACGAAAACGTCTTGCGACTGTTCCGATTTTTCCCCGCTCCCCCCCTTTTTCTAAGCCGCTAAGCCGCTAATAGCCTTTTAGCCGCTAAGCCTTTAATAGCTGCTAATCCGCTAAACCGCTAATAGCGCTAATCCGCTAATAGGGTTGCTTCGCAAGACGAAAAAACCGCTAGACGAAGAGACTCGCGGAACGGATTATTTTCATCTTGCGAGGCACCACTGTACTTCCAGGCCCTAAACTATGGTTAATCTTGACTATGGATCGTTGAAACAAGCAATCTTCCCAAACTACAATTTGCAATTGAACTGGTTTATTAAACCCGTTTTGTCTGGGATTGCACAAATCTAGACTCTCAAGCCATAGTGGACTGCCTCAGAGGGACTCTGGACTTCTCAGAGACAAAGCAAAACCTGTATGAGTTCAACGCAGGCTCCTGGAGCACCTTGTGGTGCCTCAGCAATCTAAACATCAAAAAAACTGCTGCAAAGTGTCTGCTAAAAGTGAACTGGGAGTCTCTAATCTTATCATATAAGGAAAACACCAGAGTGGGGTGATGGGGGAAAGGACATTAAACATCAGTACAGGGAAAGAGCAAAGTGAGAGCTGACAAGTTATAATCAGAGGGAATGGGTTTACCCAGACAGCAAATCCCTTTAATTCTTTTCTTCAACCAACTTTAAAGGTAATGATAGCCTTTGGAACAATTTCTCTACAGTTTGGCAGGCTTATTGCCCCGGGGCACAAATCTCAAGTCTTCAATTTTTAGACTAATTGCCCACAAGCACTAGGAAAACACCCTAAAACTGTGAAGGTTGCCCTTGAGGGTAAACCATTGCAACTATCATTCTGAAATTTCAATTTGGCCTGTAAATGTCATCCAATTCCACCCCAAAATACCATAAGTTCTAAAAATTCCCCTTTAGGAAAAGGAAATTTGAACTTTAGAAGATGCCCTGCACACACATACACACACACAATTTGCCTGTAATTTGGCAGGCTTTATTCATTCCAGAAGGGTAGCATACCTGCAGATTTCATCCACTTTTGTCAAAAGGGAAGCAAAGCAAACTTGGGCAGACCCTAAGGCAAATCAGCCATCCTACAAAGCGTTCCTGACTGAGATGGGTTGTTTTTCAAAGCACTGAATTGATGTCCAAACCAAATCTTGAAGTCCTTGTCTTGTGTCTAGCATCAGAACTCAGGTGCCACAATGGTTGTCTAGTGGCACAATCAGCGGCAGAGGAAGCCGCTCGGGCGCCTGGGGCGGTACACCCAGGGGTGGGGTGAGCCTTCCATAGTGGCTGGATGCACCGTGGGGCCTCCAGAGTCTGCCTGCCTCCTCCCACTCAGCTGCCCTACAGCTGGGGGGGGGGAGGCAGTGGGCAGACCGTTTGGGTAGCGTGGAGCCTGCACACCCAAGCCACTGCATCTTTCCCAGGAGAGATGTGTGGCTCGAGTGCGCTGCAGACCCCGCGGTGAGCGCCGCCCGTCATTTTGTCACCCCCCCCCCAGTGGTGACTCCCAGGGTGACCCGCACCCCCGGTCCTCCACCCCTGGCCACAATATCCAATCATAAACAGGATGCATTTGCCATACAGTCTGTGTATTGTTTTTGATAAGAGGGGGAACAATTGTTCAAGTACAGCCTTATCATAATCATCATCAAATGTTAGGATTCTGCATATTTGTACTTGTGATGATGATGGTTATAAATTAACTTCCTGCTAATTTTTTTGAGCAGAAGTAATAAAAAAACCACACCCCAGAGAATCAACTCTTGAGCCACATGCACTTAAACTGAAACACATATGTTTTCCTGAAAAGATGAGGATAACAAATCTGTTCTAGGTTGACTTATTAATAGATACAGATTTTTGTCTCATTCCCTGTTTGAAATCTCTAAGACCAGCAAGGTCGCAAGAGAGAGACACACACACACACACACACACACACACACACACACTTACAGCTGAGAGCGAGAAACAGAGAGAGAGAAAAAGTAATTTTCTTCACATAAATGTTAATAAATTGTAAGTTATGTATCAGACTTTGAAGCTATATACCAGATTCTATCTTCAGACCCTCTGAAGATTAATTCTGAGCAATGCCTAGGTTACACAGTGCAGTATTGAAAAGGCAAGCATTCATAAAGTCATGAGATAGATCCCTGCAATAATTAGATTTGCTTTAAAACTTCATACGTACAGTGCTAACCTGAAGGCAATAACAGGGGTTTGTCTACTTTTGAAACAGGGATGGAAGAGCAGTGGCCCTTGGGGCATTATAGGGCTCCAACTCCCATCAGCCCCATCCAGCAGGGCCCATGATTAGGGTGATATGAGTTGTTGCAACGGAACGACAGAAACCAGAGCACACAGAAATGCTGTTTACCTTCCCGCCGCAGCGGTACCTATTTATCTACTTGCACTGGTGTGCTTTTCGAACTGCTAGGATGGCAGGAGCTGGGATAGAGCAACGAGAACTCAACCCATCGTACAGATTCAAACCGCCAAGCTTCCAATTGGCAAGCCCAAGAGGCTCAGTGGTTTAGACCACAGCGCCACCCGCATACTGTGGTATGGCTGCAGGAAACCCCAAGGTAATATGGCACACAATGGTGTGGTTCTAAACAGTATGTAGCTGACTGCAGCTGCACGGTGTAGCAGGAGAGTGCCATCTTCCCCCCCCTCCCCCTGACAGGTTTCTCTGCCTAGAGATGCTGGTGGAAAAGCTTCATCTTCTAAAGCAGACATTTCCAAACTTTTTCAGTTGGTGACACACTTTTTAGACATGCATCATTTCACAACAAAGTAATTCAATTTTACTAGCAAGCCGGAAATTAAACTAACTCCTTTCCAGCCCCAGAAGCAGCATGGGGAGCATTCACATGACACACCTACACAATGTAGCTGACAAACTAATGGGTTGTGTCGCAACACACAGTTTGGAAAGTTTTGTTCTAAAGCTACACTGAAGGGGAGGACAAGGTGGCAGGAAATGGAGCTTCCTATCCCTGAATTTGTAAATAGACAATAAGCTGGGTTGAGCTGGGTAATTTGCAGGAAGATACCTGAAGTCATCATGACTTACACACATATTCCAATACTGAACCTTTCTAGGAATTAAAGTACCATTGATAGGCTAGTCACTGTTTTGCATATGGGTCTTATTTGCATACAGGCATTATTTGCATGGTTGCCACTAAAACCTAAGTCACAACTCCCATTATCCCTAGCTAACAGGACCAGTGGTCAGGGATGATGGGAGTCGTAGTTACAAAACATTTGGAGGGCTGAGTTTGCCTATGCCTGAGTTTAGATCTCTGGATCCTAATATTGTATGACTATTTCATGTTCTTCAGCTAAGGAACCCAATTTCATTATTTCTGCAGATGCAACCTTATGAAACAAATTATCGCCATTATAATTTACATATCTGAAATCACTGAACCTATTTGTAAATTGTTCAGAGGAAGAGTCCTAATTTGATATCTTACATCCCTGGTTCAAATACCATTTTCATTTGGTCAGGAGATACAGTGTCACTATTTGAATATAAGTTGCTCCAGTCAAAAGTTAACAATCATCACAGTGGTTCTTAGAAAAGAAAATTGTTTTGAGAATTCCTCATTCATGGATACATCTATAGCACATATCTCCATGTTTCTTCTTGCCCAGCCTCCTAAAGGAAGATGGAAATCTGACACATATTCATTTCAGTTGTACAGTTTCTCCATTCTGATGTTAGCAATTATCTTGCCAGTCTGAAAGCTGATGACGCACTATACTCCAATGGGAGTAAGTGATAAGGATCACAAAGGAATTAGTATCAGTCTGATATGTGGCATACAAGTTACATCATTCTATTTTAGTCAAATGGCTTCTGAAGTATTATATGATACATACCTCCTGAAAAGAAAATGAGACAGGACTGATTAAACCTAGTATAAAACACTTTGAGATGCCTGCCTTTGCCCAACCATAAACATAGATTATGATTTCCTCTTAAGGACAGATCTTGATGCTACAGTATTAGCATTAAAGGTAATTGGGAGGGGGCATAAAGCTATAGGCTAGTTGGCCCAATGTCTGTTTTGGAAAAATTAATGGAAATTAAAGCAATCTTCTTGAGTTCTCCAAGAGATTGTAAAGACATAAGGACAGCCTGGTGGATCAACCCAATGGCCCATCAAGTTCAGCATCCTTTCTCATGGTGGCCAACAAGATGTCTGTGGGAAACCCACAAGCAGGAACTGAGTGCAGGAGCCCTCCCTCACTGTGGTTTGTTCCAACTCTTTCTGGCTCTGCTTCAGTCTCCACACCAGGTGCTGGTCATGGATACTAGATGCTCTGCCACTATGGCCGAAAATGGGAGTGGCCAGGAACACTTGGGCTAGAACCAGAGAGACCTTCAGCCTTGTGCAATGCTGCCTTGTGAATTGGCGTTGTATTAAATAGCCTGCACTGAGGTCTATAAAGGTAAAGGTAAAGGGACCCCTGACAATTAAGTCCAGTTGCGAACAACTCCGGGGTTGCGGTGCTCATCTCGCTTTACAGGCCGAGGGAACCAGCGTTTGTCCGCTTCTGCAGACAGTTTTTCCGGGTCATGTGGCCAGCAGAGAAAAGCCGTTTGCCTTCCCGCCAGAGCGGTATCTATTTATCTACTTGCACTGCGTGCTTTCAAACTGCTAGGTTGGCAGGAGCTGGGACCAAACAACGGGAGCTCACTCCGTCACAGGGATTCGAACCGCTGACCTTTTGATCAGCAAGTCCAAGCGGCACACTGGTTTAACCCACAGTGCCACCCGCGCCCCATTGAGTTCTATAGGGCAAAATAAATAGGCCATAATTTGTAAAGTTGTTGAGGGAACATTTCCCCTCATCTCTACACTGGGTTTGCCAGAGGCAGGAGACAAGCTTTAGTATTCTTTCCAATGTACATTCCTTGACGTATTCACATATTTATTTATTTATATTTATAAATATTCACATATTTATTTTTATAGAGACTGGCATTTTGGAATGATGTTGTGGAGAAGGATCCCTTTACTACCACTTGCTCTAAGATGATCAGTTCAAAAGTATATGAATCTGCTATTTTTCAAATGCAAGCCTGCAAACTCAGTGTTCCTCAAGAAATCTGGGACACTACAAGGAGGATTGCAGAAGATCTTAACTAGGGTGGCCATATGTCTGGAATTTCCCAGACACAGCCAGGATTTAGCCATCGGAAACAGTGTCCGGGAAGAAAGCGCTGCAATGTCCGGGAAAATCTGGACATATAGAAACCCAGGTTGGAACAGTAGACTTTGGCAGGATTTTCACTTTTTGAAATATGGCAACCCTATCTTAACAGCAGATCCTGAAACAAAAGCCAACAATGAAAACCTTAATCAGCTCCTCCATCTACAACCAGCCATTTTTTTGTTCATTTGTTTGAATAACAACTGTGACTGAATCTGGCCAAAACAGCTCATGTGGATGCCTCCTCAAATAAGTGTGTTTTGAACATATGTGGAGGATAAAAAGACAGCCTGACAAATAGAGGAAGGGGCTGTTTTATGCATAGGGAGCATAAAATTCATGAATGGGGAATGGAAATAAATAAAGTCCACTGGAGAGGAATCTGAGAACAGCAGAAGGAAGAAAAAGGAGAAAGGGTACACTGGTCTGTTGGAATACGCCTACTTTATATCAGTGGCTTGGTGCAGGTACGATTCCCCAAACTCCTCCCATTTCCTCTTGAGGTTCACACACTCCCTGCCACTTGATTTCAGCATCTCACTCCTTTTCAGCACTAATGGTTAGCAGCTGTTGCCTCAACCTGAATGCTAACCACAGATAGTGCTCCAGTTTAAAGCTAAGTACCCTGAGTTTTCAACTCATTGCATCTGTAATGCTCACCACAGTTAGCACTGAAAGGGAAAAGGAGGAATTTCAGCAAGTGAGGTTAGAAGCAGCACACAAGCCAGAGGGGGAAGGAGGAGTATTCAGATTCTAGATTGAGAAACATTCTGTCTATAATGAGTCAATGAGATGTAGAGAGGAACAGAGAGGAAATGAAAAAGACCTACTATTAACAGAAGAGATTTAGACACAAGGACTAAAGGTTTCCTGTGCAACAAAATCGTTTCCCAATACTGTATACAGAGCACTGCATACTCCTAATGGCACTCAAATGTATCAGCCAAAACAGAGAAGCCAAGGAAGGAGAACACTGAATACATGAATTGTGTGGGCTTATTTTAGCCAGATGGTGTGTCCTCCTGTGAAGCCCAGTGTCCTTGGGATCAGAAGCTCAGGCCTTGTCTTTCTGTTTATATTTTGTAAATATTCCTAACCCTGCTGTAAACAGTGTACAGTAGTCACACATTTATCTGTTGTCTAAGGAGCAAGTACACAACAGAAGGGGACTGAAAGCATGCTGCTTATCAAAGCAGTAGAACTTTTCAATGTCGATAAGAATTTTTTGTTCCTCATCAAGGGCATTAGTATCCTTGGGAATACTCAAAAAGAGAAACAGAGGAATATCTTGTAATGGTAAATAACCAAACTCCAAATAAATCCTTTGTTTGTCACCACTGAAACCCTAATTATAGATGCAAGCAGTGCTCCCCCCAAAAAAAAATGTTTAGGGGTACTCTCATTTTCCCACACATATTGAAATACTGCCCTTCAATGAGGCCAAACTTTGATTCATAAAATGTTTAGGGGTATGCGTACCCCTGCCCCTGTACCACTGGGTGCAGGTATTATTTCACTATCAGCCATTATTATTATTATTATTATTATTATTATTATTTTGCCGTACCAGGAGTTCTCAAACTACAATGGAAGGCCTCTAGCTCAATGGTAGAATATTGCTTTGCATGCAGAAGGTTCCTGGTTGAATCTCTGTCATCTCCAAATAGGGCTCCCCCATCTAAAATCCTGGGGAGCTGCAAACAGTCAGTGTGGACAATTCTAAGCTAGATGGATGAAGGGACTCACTCAGTATAAGACAGTGTTCCTACACATGGTAATGAAGATCTGCACACAACTACACACGTTGTGTGTAGTCATCTATTTTGTTTTGAATTTGTTTCTCTCCTGGAGTGCACCTTGCGCAGAATAAATGGTTAATCCAAATTGCTCAATCTTTGAGCAGTGTGAGATTCCAGGTATTTTCCTAGGATTCGGTTTCCTTGGAATGAGGGACAGCAGAGATTGTGGTCTTTATGCTATATGGCTTAAGGTAAAGGGACCCCTGACCATTCGGTCCAGTCGCGACTGACTCTAGGGTTGCGGCACTCATCTCGCTTTATTGGCCGAGGGAGCCGGCGTACAGCTTCTGGGTCATGTGGCCAGCATGACAAAGCTGCTTCTGGCGAACCAGAGCAGCGCACGGAAACGGTATTTACCTTCCCGCCGGAGTGGTACCTATTTATCTACTTGCACTTTGACGTGCTTTTGAACTGCTAGGTTGGCAGGAGCAGGGACTGAGCAACGGGAGCTCACCCTGTCGCAGGGATTTGAACCGCTGACCTTCTGATCAGCAAGTCCTAGGCTCTGTGGTTTAACCCACAGCGCCACCTGCGTCCACCCATTTACTTGCACATATATACAACCTGAGACTATGATGGCAGGGGGAGGACTTACAGCATTAAAACCCCAGAAGGTCTTGCTTCTCCCATCCTCAGAGCCTTGGATTCAAGCAGAAATCAAGCATGGCTCTCACTCTCTGGCTTTCTGCCTGCTTCTAGCCCAGCTCACATAATTTTAGCCATTGTCCTTCTAACTAACAGTCAGGTGAGGGAAGCAGGACCTGCCCATTGCCCTCTGGTACAAAGCCACACTTAGGCCCATTAACTAGCCTGGCTAGTTCAACAACTGAATCCTCCATTAGATTTTAGCCCTTGCTGGATCCAGGAGCCAGGCATCATGCAGACTAACACCCCTCCCCAAATGTACAGCAATATTTTAAAAAATGCTATGTTCAAAGAAGCCATTGGGCTACTCTGCTTTCCCCCTTTTGCTCTGATGCGGTTTTCTGCTTTTACCTCAGCCAAGGAATATTATTAAAGGATTTCAAGGTGATATGTTCTCCTTAGTCACCAGCCTAGCAAAATCTGAACATATTACAAAGGGAAGCACAGCTACTCCACTTGAGGGTGAAATGTACTAAGTAATAGGAAGACATTGTCTGCTGTTCATCCTACAAGCCTCAGTGCTAATAAAAATTGTGTTTGGCGGGGCTTGTGTCCTTTTGCAGTGCAAGCACAACTACATTTTGTACAATCAAAAATGACAAAAGGGACAATGAGACATCTCAAGTCCCCACGCTTAAGAGCCACAAGATGACAGCTGATGCAACTAAGGCCGCAATCCAACGTATATCCCATTGAACAAACTACTTCTAAGTACAGATGGATAAAACTACACCGGACATCTCCTTCCTGAACCTTGCCATCACCACCATTGAAACTTTTCCTATTCCAGCAGCCATGATGACATTTTTCACTCTGCAAGAGCTCCTCCCAGCAGCTTGTTCCTCTGGCCTTATTTCTCTTTCTATCCCCCTTCCCTTCCCACAGCTTTATCCACAATCTCCAGGGATATGTGAGTCTAGCAGACTGTCTGCCAGCAACACCTCTTCTTGCTCCTCTGGTAGCTGATTCCACAATATGTTTTGGAGAAGGAAAGGGGAGTGATGATCGCAGGGAGCTGCTTATCATCAAATCAGGCTGTTGATTAATCTAGTCATATTGTCTATACTGACTGAGGGCTGTTCTCTAGGGTTTCAGTCACAGTGCCAGGGACTGAAGCAGGAAACTTTTGCAGGCACCACTGAGCTAAGCATGATGCTCTTGCAACACATATGTATACAATAGCAGCTTCTTTTATTCTGTTTTTTATTCATTTTATTCCACTGCCCAAAATAGAGATTTGGTTCACTAGGCATCTCATGCAGCTAATATTTTCTCTGGAGGAAACTCTGGAAGCAGCTATTTGGAGTCAAGGAATTGGCATTCTATGCTGCTAAGATTAAAGAAGTCAAGACAAAGAAAAAAACAAAATGTATTTTTTATCCCCATCGAGGTAAAAATGACAGTAAATTTATATCAGAAAGGACATTTTTCCGCTTATGTAACAACTTGCTCTTTGCACAGGCCAATGCTAATTTGAGGCATCTGTAATGTGTTATCTGAAATGTGCACTGGAAATATATGAAAATCAGCAGAACAGCAATGTATCATTGCTCACAATTTTAAGCAGGGTCATCAATACAGCCAAGAGGCACTTGGATGACAAACATCTGCGTTTTCAGCACTACAGTATTATCTTATTGATCGCCCTCAACTCTTAAATGCAAGATGTAGGGTTGTGAACAGGCTTCTGTTTTTGCCCCCCCCCCCATCCCCCTTACCCTTTGTGCGCATGCTGCTCAGCTGAGCATATTCAAAGCCATTCATTTCCATGTTGGAAATTATGTAAAGTAGTAAACATGCAGAAGCACTCTTCTGTGGTTATATGAAAATAGCACCCATGATTGTTATTGGTTGTGGAAATACTCTCTAATGAACTATACAGGTACTAATATTGCTACTTTGGTAAACTCTCTGAATAGAGATGACTGTACCATTGGTTTATTAATATGCTATTTGAAAGGGAGCATCAATGCGCAGATGCAGTCAATCATCCAGGGTGTGTGTGCGGCAATTTCTCCTCTGCTGGAGCTCACACAAGATCCTCTCTAGCATAGATGTTGGGAAGCCTTCCGTGAACAATGTGAGGAAGATTTTAGAAGATACAGCTGAGCTGCAGTCCGTAACAATACTAAAACAGATATTGCATTATTTTTTTAAGATGTCTCTTTCATGATCTTGCAACATCTCATTCCTTCTGCACATTAGAAAAAGATTCAGGAGCACCAGTAGGAAGATTAGTCATGAATGATGCTGCCAAGAATAATGGAGAGACAGCCAGGAAACACCAGGAGCACAGGCTAGATCATCAGTGTTCAAATTATTCCTGCCTCCCAGTATAACTAGTCTGTGGTTTCCAATAGCTATATTTCAATATAGTTTCACCTCATTATAGTTTACAGCCAGTGTTGTATGCGCCTGTTCCAAGATTAATAGGGCTCATCTACAGTGGAGCTTAATGTGGGTTTGAAACTGCTTCTATCACTAATTATTTGTTTTTTTTCACTGTCCACATGACATTATCCTGATCCAAGTGGCAGTCCTCACCTTCCCACTGGTAAATAAGGATTCTCCTGATTTGTGGATAATCTGATAAGGAAAGAAAATCCAGTATAAACTTGCATGTTACCTGACGGCGGAGGTACTGAAGCGCATTGTATAGGTGAGTTGTTGTTGTTTTTGTGTGTGATGACGTTTTTCAGTTTTTCACTGAGAAACATTTCTTCTTAAATTGCTTGTAAGAAGTCAAATGTTGTGTTTAACAGCTCTCGGTGTTACAAAAAATGTGATCAAATTGCTTGGTAGTATTTAACGCTGTTGATTTGCCACAGATAGAAGTTGCCTGGGCTCAGATGTTTCTAATCTTTCCATCAAATGCTTCAAGAGAGTGTGAACTTTGTGTAAACGAAAGTGAAGGAATTGCAAAACCAACCTAACCTAAATAGGCTAAGGCTCAAACTATAAATAGGAATCACTGGGCGAACAAAGAACTTAATCTGAAAGTCACACAATAAGAGCAATAATATTGGCTCAGGTCAACTGGGGGCATGAATCTGTTTAAAATCACCTTGCCAACAAAGGTCCGTATAGTTAAAGCTATGGTTTTCCCAGTAGTGATGTATGGAAGTGAAAGCTGGACCATAAAGAAGGCTGATCGCCGAAGAATTGATGCTTTTGAATTATGGTGCTGGAGGAGACTCTTGAGAGTCCCATGGACTGCAAGAAGATCAAACCTATCCATTCTTAAGGAAATCAGCCCTGAGTGCTCACTGGAAGGCTAGATCGTGAAGCTGAGGCTCCAATACTTTGGCCACCTCATGAGAAGAGAAGACTCCCTGGAAAAGACCCTGATGTTGGGAAAGATGGAGGGCACAAGGAGAAGGGGACGACAGAGGATGAGATGGTTGGATAGTGTTCTCCAAGCTACCAGCATGAGTTTGACCAAACTGCGGGAGGCAGTGGAAGACAGGAGTGCCTGGCGTGCTCTGGTCCATGGGGTCACGAAGAGTCGGACATGACTAAACGACTAAACAACAACAACTAAGCATGATACAGATGTTCACAATGTAAATGTGAACGTGCATTATGCTCGGATGTTTCCATGATTATTTCCCCACCTATGCTGTACTAGTAGAGACTGTTTGCACTAGCAGAGTCTGTCAGTAATGTAATTCTGTAATTTAGCAAAAAGAAACATCAGCTCTTTCTTTAGCACAGTAGGATATGATGGCTCTTCTATCAATTTCCATCTAGTTCTTTTCAGAAATCCTCATTAGGGCTGTTACTGGCACTTCGATTCTGTTTTCCTTTTCTTTCACTTTGGCTCAGTGCCAATGTTATATTCCCTGCTATTCAGATGTTCTGTTTGATTACACCTGGCCGAGTAGTACTAACTGCTTGTCCCAATCTCTGATCCTTGAGATCAATCCATTACGTGCTGACCATGCAAGAACCCAAATACTTGAGGAGACCCTAAGCGTAGCTATGTTTGTTGAGTCAATACTGAAAGAGAGGAGAATTCTTTTGTTTAAAACATAGACATCAGTTGGAGCCCTTGCGGAGCAGAAAAGTCAGTAAATATCAGGAATGTTTAACCAGATGTGAGAGAAGAAGCACAGTAACAACTTTCAAAACTAATACAATCAGAAACCATTTTCACAACTGGAAATTTAGGCACAACTTTTCTATCCGCTTTCCTGTTTTATCGTCATCGAAAGTAGTCATAAATAATAAAACACATCAAAAAGTACACAACCAAACTAAAGAACTTCCACATAAATAATATCTAAAAAATAATCACAAAAATTTTAGTATCAATAGCAGCAACACAACCCCCTAAACCAGTGCTTTCCAAACTGTGTGTCGCGACACGTTACTCTGTTGGCTGCAGTGTGTAGGTGTGTTGCACAAACGCTTCCCACGCTCCTCCCGGGGCCCGAAAGGGGTTAGTTTAATCTCTGGTTTGCTGGCAAAACTGAATTACTGTGTCGTGAAATGCTGCATGTCTGAAAGGTGTGTCACCAACATAAAAAGTTTGGAAAGCTCTGCCCAAACAATACCCCAGCCCAATATCTGTTCAACAACTTCAACTTTTGTAGCGGGAGTCAGTCAGCCCTGACCTCCCAAGCCAGATGTCAAAAAGACCAACAAGACAAGGGGCTGGTACTCCAGGACTCACAGCCAAGATGGCTGGCTATGTTTGACTGAATTTGAATTACATAAAGCTGTAGCCCTATTTAGCCATGCTGACAAGCCCCCGTCCTCTTCTCAGCATATCATGGTCTCCGTCTTTACAGCTGTCCTTAGGTTAAAGCAGGGAATCTCTTGTACTTGTAGAGGCTCCATCCCACTCCCTGCCCTGGTGATTTGTAACTCTGATTATGCAGAGTTCGCCATCGTGCATACATAATATATAATAATATAATTTATTATATTATATATTTATTATTATTTTGCCAAATGCATAAAGCTGAATGTTAAATGTGCTTAAGTTGCAGGCTTACTGTATGTGCACAATAAAGAGTTCTACAGTAGATGTGTTTTGTTATAAGTAGGATTGCTATGCCCCAACACAGAGACTGCCACTTTTAAGAGCTCAGACAGGTACCAATATTGTTTCCAAAGGTCTCTGCAGTCCTCACCCAATCTACTACACTGCCTGCTGCAGTCACCATGCCTATAAGTGTGGCTCACAATGTGCAGCTTGATGGTGTTTTCCTCAACGTGAAAATGGTGAAAGTTAGGTGCCAATAATATTGTTAGCTTTGGATAATTGACTTTATAGCAATTAATGCTTTAGAGCAGCCTTCGCCCAAGCTGGAGTCCTCCAGATTGTGGACTCCAGTTCCCATTATCCCCATCTAGTATGGATGTCAGTCAGGGATGATGGGAGTTGTAATCCAAAACATGTAGATGGCCCCAGGTTGGAGAAAACTGGTTTAAAGGGAGAAAAAGAGGTAAAGTGGAAGTAGGGGGTTGGGAAATGTTATCTGTATAAACCAATACACTTTTCAATAGTAAGTTATTAACAAAACAAAACAAAATGGAGGAAGGGGAAGGCTGTTGCATACTGTTGTAAACCACATCCATAGGATTATCCAACACATGGGCACCAGAATGCAATGAACACACAATGGCAAGGTGTGAAATTAAAGGCCTCTGTGGCACTTGTCCCCAATCAACTTCTGTTGTGTACACACATTAACCAGAAGTTTAAGACTGCTGAAGACCAAGGAGCCACATTTTGGCCAAAGGTTGCCTCTTCTCTCAGAGCTGTGTGGGTCAAAAGCTGGAGGAAGAGAGCCTTGGGTGGGGGACCTCAGGCTTTGCCTCTCTGTCTGTAGGAACTCACCCCAGACCACATCCATCACTAGCCCTGCTCCACATATTGCTTGAGTGCTTTTGCCTGGCAAGAATTTGGCCTTGAAACTGCAATGGTGTTTCTTGCTTACCTGGTCAGAGAATGGAGATCTAGGTGTAGAAATCTCCAGCTTTGTTCGGCTGGAATGTAGCCCACTGTAGAAAGGTATGAGTCACACCTGTTGCTCCACCTACCACTAGCTTGCAGTCCTTGGAAGTTTGCCCATGAAGGAATGCAGCCTTGAGGCTCAACAAGGTTCCCCGCCCCTACTTTAACAGAAGGCACGACTGACCAAGCCTGCTAATATTCCTCAGAACCTGACACAGGATTGCTCCTTCTAAAGAGACACCCTCAGTCTGTTTCCTCAGGATTCAGCAGAATCTCACTTCTGTCTATATTTGTTTACTTTGTTCTGCTGAGTAATCACCCACAAAGGCATATGGGTGATCTTCGGCCACCACTTCTTTAAAAAGTTCAACACCGGCTGCCAGTTTTGCTTCCAAGCATAGTCCAAAGTGCTGATTTTAACCTTTAAAGATCTAACTGGATTGGGACCATGATCCCTGAAGGCACTACTCCCTAACAAACGTAACATAAATTAAGTCCTTCAGAATGAGGCCTCTCTCTCTGTGCCCTCCTGATCCTTACATATTTGTAGGGTGCCTTCCAGAGAGAATGTTTGCTGTGTTTAGAATCCCCTCTCCAGATAGCTTTGCCTAACTTCGTCATTAACATCTTGTTCACCTGTGCTTTTCACACTGTGTGGTTTTACTCCTGCTGTTACTAATTTATTGATTTCGGGCAGCTTTTTTTAGATGGTATTTGCACTGCTGATTTTCATTTCTATCAGCCACCTTGAGCACTATTTTTAGGGGAAAGGCAGGATAGAAATGTCCTAAATAAATAAATCAATATCTGGCACATAGTTCATCTCTTAGTTCCTTCTCTGCACTAGTCACCATAGTGTACTTGGCTGCCGAGATATCAGATTAGTTTCTATATTTTTTTCCCTTCCATACAACGAAGCATTACACCAGGAGTAGCTAACATGGGGCCCTCCAGATGTTGTGGACTACAACTCCTATCATCCCCAGCCAGCATGGCGAATGGTCAGGGATGGGAGTTCTAGTCCACAACATCTGGCGGCAACTAGATTGGCTACCCTTAAAATACTTCAATTTCTCACCGACTCCACATCCTTAAAATAACAGTTTTTATTAAGTGTTACTGGGTTAACACTTAGTCTTGTTTTAAGAATTCCCAATGGCAACAAATTTATGCCTAATGCAAATGGTGACAAAAAGTGGTTCAGGCTTCTGTAAGTGTCCTCTTTCCCTACCCTCAGTTATATTAATACAGTGGTTCTCAACCTAAGGCCCATGGGCCTGTAGCAGCCCACGAGGCTTATCTAACAGGCTCATGGCGCACCCTGTCGCCTGCTTTTACCAACATGGCACTGGGACTGACATCCGAGTTGATGGTACCTGTGCGCATGCGCACGGGTGCTCCTCCAACCCGGATGTGCGCCAGAAATAGCATGTGCACACGTGTGTGGGATGGAGAAGCGCCCATGAGCATGTGCGCACACTATTTCCAGCACACATCCAGGTCGCAGGAGCGCGGGAAATAGCGTGCGCACGCGCACGGGCGCTCCTCTGACCTGGAAGAGCTCGCGTGTGCACATGTTCTGGCCCATCCTCCGAGGACGAAGCGTCAACCGGCCCGTCCTCTGATAAGGTTGCCGACCTCTGTATTAATGCCTTCAGCTTGGGTGGAGGAAGAGGACTTCAGTCATGAACATGTCACAAGGGGAAAGGGTTAAATATGCCCTTTCCCTGTTGCTATCCTCAAGAAATTCACAGCCCTACTCAATAGCTGCTTTGAAGCTTTAGAAAAGGCATTCAAGGATCTAAACCCAGATCACCTGCCTAATGGGAAATCTGGCACTCACACAATAGGAAGGAGACTAGTTAGACCAGTCTCCTGAAGCGGCAAAGTCCAGCATCAATCATATTGGCCTTATCTGCGCATCAGGGTACACTATTGTTAATTGCTCTTTTTCAGTCTGTTCTGCTCCACTCCACTACCAGTGAGAGCAAATAAACTACATTCACTGTGGGTTCTCAGCAAGTTATGCTCTGCAGCTAAGATTATTTCTTAGCGTACTGATGATGGCATATTGGAGCAAAATGTGCTACATTCCCTGGTTCATGGAACGTGAAACCAGGGGTTGTTGTCTTACGCCCAATCCTCAGCATTTCCTCCCATATCCTCCTGACAAAGTATTTACCTTGTACGATGTGAAAGGTTCTGGGCGTGGGAGCTTCCTTTGGAATAGTGGAGAAGAGTGAAGAAGAATTTCCAGTTACCTAGCAACTGTTTATCCAGTGTGTTCTAGTTGTTATGCAAATGGAATGCCACTTAAGAATTACTGTAAATTAAATGGCATTTTTAATTATTCTCATTATTAACCACAACAGAAATGGGGGCGGGGGGGGGGGAGAGCGGTGTATTTTCAAGTAATCTAAACTTAAGAGATCTAAGGAGAAGAAGAAAAAGTACCTTAGATGTCGGATGTGGGGCACTAAGTGCTACCAATTACACAACTTCAAGCACTTACCTTGCAAAGAGCTGAAGTTGATGATAAAATGATAGGCTTCTCTTGTTTAGAAAAATTCAGTCCTCAGAAAGCTTGCCTGTTTGCAGAGTGAAGAGTCTGACAACAGGTAACTCGGAGGACCTTGACGGGGCCAAATCTCCATCCAGAATGCTACCTCGTGCAACACAGCAAGGTTGTTTGCCGCCAAAGTGGTTATCATTTTGGCAGCAATCTTTCTTGTCATTGGGAGGTTTCAAGGTGTGCAGAGGAAGGCAATGATAAAGGGTCTGGAAACCAAGCCTTATGAGGAATAGTTGAAGGAATTGGGTATGTTTAGCCTGGGTAACAGGAGACTGAGCGGAGGGAGCTATGATAGCCATCTTCAAATATCTAAAGGGCTGTCACATGGAACTTCCTGTTCCGATTGCCTGAAATCAAATTGGTAATCCATTGGAAGAAAATCAAGGTGGATGTGCTTAGAGAGAATAAGAACAACAAGAAGACATAGATAGAATTTAATTGTTGGATCTTGAAAGACTGACATTTCCCTTTGTTTGTAGAACAAAAAGTGCAATAGGATCTGCCTAGTCGCTAATCAAAATTTTAGAACAGTGTCTAAATATCTGTAATGTCCCTGTGGACTAAATGAATGACTAGTTATCAAATATCAGAAAGCCTGGTTCAAGTGACATTGCCCACTCAACAACTAAAACTTCTTTCTCAAATCCATTTGAGTTGCATGTTCTTCCCAAGTCAAATTGTTGTCATATAATGTGTCAACAGTTGTGTGTTTTTTCAATATCTCCAGAGGCAGACAGAAAAACCTATTGCGTTTTGAGGGTGGAGGAAAATAACCGCCTACTTCTGCCAGGATCTTTCAAAGTACGGAGGAGTAACAAATAATGGAAAATTAATTAATCACGTTTGTACCTTATACTCAGCAACACAAAGTTGGCTTTTAGCATGTCAGACCATTGATCATAGCTCAGAACCTTTTGCATGAAAAACATGAACTCTAACCACTCCTCCAATTTTATCAAAATAATTCTTCTTATTCCTGCTGCTCTAATAATGGTATACTTTGTAACATACACATCAAGTAAGACAAAAATAATTTTAAAATAATTATTACCGTTTATTGCCAACCTTTTACCCGCAAGGTCCCAGAGTGGCTTGCAACAATCAAAACACAGTATTAAAAATTAGTCTTCCTGCTGCTAAGAGTAATACTATTTTATTTTATTTCTTGCTTTCAGAAAGGGCATTCTATTACCCTCTGAGCAGATCATGTTCTGATCACAAAGTATTTCTGCAACTCAACAATAGTGGTGATGAAAAATATGCCCTCACTCCTCTACACAGAAGCTATTATATTTCAAAAGCAACTCAATTCTCATGTTTACAGACTGTCTTGACCGAAGTCCACAGCACAAGTATTGTGTTGTTGCAGACTGAATGCCATTTGTTTCCACAAAAACAAGCCCTCACCTTTTCCTCCCCGTTTCTAAATAAGAAAGATTTGAAACTCACAGGATTTGACATAGCAAGCTTTGCTACAAAACCTTAGCCATTTTGCAAGACAGGTGAGGTTCCCCTTTATGAACCATCATCAATAACCTGGACCACACTGTGCTGTGCCAGAACCAATCCAAACCTACCTTAAATGAAATGTCAGACTGCCTTTCTTCTGCCGCTCAGAGTGTTTTCTGCTAAGCTTTCTCTTTCTCTTTCTTCCTCTTGCCAGTCCTCTCCCCACCCCCAGGTTGCTAGGCAACCAAATGATATGGCTGTGCATGCATGTCCAGCAATAACGAACACTGTGTGATAATTTTTTATTTGATTTCTTAGATGGAAAACAGGGGAATATCCTGGCAAAGTTTCACCTCCTAATGAGTAAGTTTCAGAAAGTTTAAGCTTCCAAATACACACCAACCAAGCCACAGAACTTTTAGACGGTGGAACACCTAAAATTACCAGCCTACTGTTATATAACCTTCATTGTTGCATTGAATGTTCCATGGACATTTCTTTGCTTATTTTAACTGCATGACAAACTCTCACCTGCTGAAATTTCTTCTTCTACACAGCTATTAAAGTTGCAGATACCCTGGTTTCTATTGGATCTGGGCACACTCTCTCCTCGACCTTTTGTACCTGGGGAGGTAACCTTTTAAATACTAATAGGCAACATCCAGTCCAGCCAAGCTTGGGCATTTGTAAGACTGCAACCCTATGCATGCTTGTTTGGAAATAGGCCCAAGTTAAACACAGTGAGATTTACTGCTTGGCAGGGGGTTGGACTCGATGGCCCTTGTGGTCTCTTCCAACTCTATGACTGTATGATTCTATACTTCCAAATAGGCAAGCACAGGATTAAACTAAGCATCCCATTTGTTTTAACAGCAGAGGTGCAAAGCACTAGCCTGAGCATTTACTATGTTTTACAAAGGTTCCTTCCCATTGCCTCCAAGTGTCCCTATTTTCCAGGGACTGTCCTGGAATTATGAAAGTCATCCTGGCTTCTGATTTGATCCCAGAATGTCCCTATATTTCCCACCAGTGCCGAGCTTGGGGAGGTGGTTGAGCTAGCGTTTGTCCCAAGGAGTAGCTGCATGAAGCTATGAAGGAGAACCTCATTGCATCTGTAATCAATAATAATGTGGCCATTTCGATCCCAAGCTGGTGTCATGTCATTTTTGCTACTTCTGCATCCCAGTAGCCCCCAGCCCACTGCACATGGGCCTGCAAAGTTGTGTGGCTGTGTGCATGTCTCTGTGGGGGGTGGGTGGAAGGATGTGTGTACCTGAGTGTGAGCCTGCATATGCAAATCTTTGGGACCCTAACCAACTGCCCCTCCCTGTATTCAGCACCCCCAAATGGCTTAACCCTAATTCTACAACAGGAAATGTAAATCTACATTTCGTATTGTACACTGGAATCTGCAGTGGATATATAATTTGTAGTGTGAACGTTAAAATTGTAATGTAATCTTGTCTTTTATTGGCTTGCAAAACATTGGGATTATATTTCACAGTGTGGTGATAAAGAATTATGTGACATTACACACTCACAAGTTCCTCTGCTCCTTTCCTCAGCAATTGAGAAATCACTTCATCTCTGTGATGAAATTTCTCCCTCTTCCACCCCCATCCCAGACAACCAATCTGTTAAAGTGGATGGCTACAGTGCCCTCCTTTGACCTAACAATGACTTAACAGATTGAGGGCTTTTTTATTTTATCAGGCTCCTCCACTAGGGGCTAGGTTATATTCAGAAAGATCTGTTTGCAGCTCTGACCCTATGCAATCTCTTAAGTATTTGTAGACTATATATCTGACATGTTAAGGCCAAATGGCTTTTCCCATTAATACAAATTATTACATTTAAAATAAACAGGAGACAGTTAATCCAGCATCTGATTTCTCTGTTCATATGAACCTATGAAATGGCCACACTGAATCGGACCATGATCTTTCCAACGCAGTTTTGTCTTTCAAGGAAGTGTCTTTCCAAGCTGTGATGAGACTTGGAAAACACATCTCACATCACTAAGCTACATTCATGAACTGGATACTTTGCTTTATTAATGGTGTTTCACAGGCCAACCTGGGTCTTTGGCTTAATAACAACAATAAAAAGTTCCATCTGGCAGCAGGAGGAAACTAATGGCGGGGGGAGGTGAAATGAAATCTCAAACCTCTTAAGTTCCCACTCTCCAATTCTCAAACATAGTGCAGTTCTACAGCCCGGAACACATGGATTCCTTGCGTATTTTTAGCCAATAATGTGTCAACCTTAACATTCTGGCTGGTACTGTAGATCCTTACCCAAACGTGATATTGCTTGCAACACCATGCAGTTGGCAGTAATACACAAAAGGGTCAATTCAAGTCATAGAGAATCATGTACCAGCAGGCAGCGTTCCCCATATGTCCCTCTGCTACTAATGTGTTGCTACACTGGAGCTGTAGAACAAAGATGCAAGCATCTTACAATGAGAAAATACTTTAAACATCATCTTTTGTAGAGGTTCACAACCTGGTGAAGGCATAGCTTGTGTACCTTTTCACTGATAGCACAAAAATGTATTATGTGTGGAAATTATGTATTAACGTAACTGTACCTCACCAAAAACATTACATTCATGCAACCAAATTCCATATAGCTATCGCATTCCTGACCAATCATCCTATAATCTCCCAATTATAGAATTTGGAGAATTTAAGAAAAGCTCTGCTGGGTCATTGATCCACCCAGTCCAGCACAGAATCCAGTTCTCATAGTGGCCAACCAGATGGGCCAACCATGGGAAACCTGCAAGTAGGACCTTGGCACAACAGTGCTCTTCTCACATGCAATTCCCATCTACTTGTATTCAGAAGCGTACAACCAGTAACGGTAGAGCGTAACCATTGTGGCTAGTAACCACTGTTTGGAGAACAGAAAATAACTGTGGTCAACAGTCCCTGGCTTCTCTTGCATATGCTAGATCTTTGCATAGAAACGGCAGGCATAGATTTTGTGTATTTCAATAGAAGGGACCCAAGATACCATCATAGATCTGACTATTTGTCCCTCTATCCTAGTACAGCCTACTCTGGCTGGCAGTGGCTCCGGAGTCTCAGTTGTCTTCCCCATAAGTTTTTAACTGGAAATGCCAGGGATATTCTGGGATCTTTGTGTACAAAGCAGACATTCTATCACTAAGTATGCTCCCTCCAGCCCTACTGGAACTGCCAGTGATAAAGCTGGGATCTTTTCATTCCACGGCCTGAGAATACCTGAGATTTCTTTTGTGTATTGCCCACTTCCTCAATCAATTAAAAGTTCCAGGGGAAGTACTACCCAAGTATGGTTTCTTTTGGAAGTGAAACCACTGGAGACTTAGTACATTGTAGTAATATTTCCTTTATTTACAAATATACAAAGAGAGTATTCACTAAGATAAGAAAAGAAGCAAGGCCATATCAAATTCCCAGCTGTAAATTGGCTCCATCTATACACCTCTTCTGAAAAGGATAAACTTATCTCTCTTTCCCCTATACTTTTCTCTCACTTACACCCACACCCCTTCCCTCTTCTTGTAGATAAGTATGTTTCACCTTCTTCAAACTCTGATGGCTGTCTCCTTCAAAACACTCAAAAGAGGTCTGGCTGTCAGGATACTTTTTCCTAATCCATTTTTTTTAAAAAAATTGACTAGAGTAGCAATTTACCTAACAAAACAAGAAAGAGGTTTATTGCATCTTAATGAGTAAGTAATATATTATGGCATCAGCTTTCCTGGATTACAGTCCACTCCATCAGATGCATGTAGCGTTATCCTGAGTTACAGATAGAGGCGGGATGGTAAACAGTGGGAACTGTAATGCAGAAAATGCAGACAGCGACAATTACTTAATTAACAATGGTCACATTGGTAAATCAATTAACAGATGTAATGTGATAAAAATCCTTTCTCCTAGTTCAGTTTTTGAGTGAAGCAGTTGATGAACTGTAATTGAGCAGTTTCACAATGCAACCTCCCACTGAAGTTCTTTTGTTCGTTTAGCCACTAATAATAGCCTTACCCTCCATGAATTTATCTAATCCTCACTACATAATGTGGGAGCAAATTCCATAGTTTAGCTATGTGCTGTGTCAAGAAGAACTTCCTTTCATTTGTCTGGAATCTTCCAACATTCAGCTTTATTGGATGCTGGAAGATACATTTTCACTCTTTTGCAGCCACTCTGTCCCTTATTTCCATTTAAGAGTTAGGAAGCAGAAGAGAGTCGGAAATGAAATTGTGCCCTAACCCTATGATGCTTTTTTCCTTTTATAGGACAAATTCAAGGGCAGGAAGTTGGTTGTTGATGGCTCTTACTCATAATAGCCAAAGATGGAACCATAATATTCAAAGGAAGCATACTTCTTATCTCAAGATACCAGGGACCAGCAGCAGAGGGTGGGCTATCAGCATCGTATTCCATTTGTGGGGTTTTCAAATAGACTTTGAGAAATGCAATGTAGAAATAGATGGACTGTGGTCTAAGTCTCCCCACAGTTAGGGAGGATTTCCTAACTATGCAGAGCATTTACTCTAGACTTGTACTTTTTTTATAAAAATCACAGGGCACTGAGGTTCTAGCTAAATATATACACAAAAGGAGACCATGTATGCTTGAAGTGTGACATTTTTTCTGATCACCACTGCTAACCAAGCACAACTGAGACACAGAAGTGAATTGCAATCAAATGAAGAGCTGCTTGGATTATTATGAGGAAGCAGTCTGGTAGACCACTCCTGCGCATGTGATTGCAGGTCCATTTTTTGATGGCATCAATCAAATATTATTGTGAACTTCCAGCTGGGCTTCACACAATCATTAATGGCAGAGTTGAGTCAATAAGGTCATGAAAAAAACTCTTGTTGTGAAATGCTGTTATTCCTAAGCAAATATTTGGGTGGTGGACATCTAACGTTTGAAGGCTATATTTCTTGCTTTTGCATTCTGCATAGGGCAAAACAGGTTAGTCTCTACCTAAAAGAATGGGCACAGATCTGACAGCAGAAATGGCAATATATTCAGAAACTAATAGGGTTTTCAACTTCCCAGCTTATTCTGCTACTGACTTTAAAGTGTCTGTACAGAGGGACTTCAAAGGGAGACTGCACTGTGAAAGTGCTCAATTACAATTCATTAAGAGGTTCATTGCTGTTATCTGTGAACTGAATAGGGTAAAAGGGTTTTTGTTACACCACCAGTGTTAATTGGCTTACTAATCCCAGTATATCTGCATCAGCAACAATAGCTGTTTTGTGAATGACCACTGTTAATCACATAATTATGGAAATTTGCCTACCAAACCACCTAATTTAACTTGCACCTTTGTTAATATAAAAAATATGCAGTTTGTCTTTATTCTTGTTTTCTACCTACCAAGGAATCTGTGTGTTTCACCTAAGGTTGGAGAGAGATTTGGGTAACAGCAGCTTCTTCCATTTCCAGAGATGGGAAAAGTTGTGTATTCCACCTTCCCAAAAGGCTTTGGTGTAGCCAAAGACCCGCAAAGCACCTATAACGCATCATTTGAATGTCTGCTACATTCCCCCTTCTTAAGACTATTACAAGATACAGACTCATGGCTTTGCCACCAGCTAATTCCCCCACCCTCCTTCTCTCCCCATTTGCTTGGTTTATCATCTAGCCTGATGAAGCGTTCTGGAAAACTCAAAAGCTTGCGCACTGTTTTGTTGCATTTATGCTTGTTCCCTTTCCTTGTGAACTCGCTATTTATAATCCCCTCCACTGACTATATAACTGTGGCAGTATAGTATAGTATAGTATAGTATAGTATAGTATAGTATAGTATAGTATAGTGGCTAGTGTACTGGACTAGGACTGGGGAGACCCAGGTTCAGATCCCCACTCAGCCATGAACTCACTAGGTTACCTTGGGCCAGTCATGCTCTGTTGGCTGAACTTCACATGGTTGTTGTGAGGATAAAAATGGGGAAGGCGAGAACTGTGTGTACCAGCCTTGAGCTGCTTGGAGGAAAGGCAGCATAAAAATGTAAACAAACACATAGTGCATCAGATGAAGTGGACTGCAGACCTTGAAAACTCATGTTACAATAAATGTGTCTTTAAGATGACAGAATAACTGTTTTTGCTGCAACAAATTAAGACAGGTACCCTCTGCAAATGACTGTTTCCTGTTTTGTTTTGTTTTAAATATTTCAGAACCAAGGATGTATATTTTTAGTGCACTCGGGACATAGAAGCCAATGATGTCCCACCACAGAAAGCTTTTAACCTGCACAGTAGAAATGAATGCAGAGTCCACCTGTGAGTTGGACATGTGTGTTACAACCCACATACGGTATGTAAAGGTGCAATACAGGCCAGCAGATAACCTGACACATGGACAAGCTTATGTGGGGCAATGTGGTCCTTTTGTTACCCAGCTCCCAATCTCTATAGGGCTTTCATCATCAAGCCCATTGCTTTGAGTTCAGAAATGAAATGGCAGCCAGTGCAGCTGTTTTAAAACCAGGGAGATAGTTTCCATTGCCTGGTCCCAATTTGTAGCCCAGCAGTTACACAATTTTGGAGTAACAACAGCTTCCAAGCACTCTTCAAAGGTAGTCCCGCCTATAGCAGAGTTGCAGCAATCTGATCTGAAGGTTACCAGATACTTATGACCAGGCTGCTTCTGTCCAGGAGGGGTCGCATTTGGCACACCAGCACCATCTGGTGGAATCTGCTGTATGCTGCAGGTGCCACTTGGGCCTCTAGTATCGTAAGTGAAATATGTTTAACTGTTGTTTGCCCCATAAAACACAGCTGCTGTGCTTCCTGTTACTTGCTGGGGACAGTGGTTATGCAAATGTTGCAGGACCCTATTGGACAGTGCCTATGACATCACTGGCAGGCATGTCATTAATCCCTCCTTTGTCCTATTCACACAATCTTGAACTGCTTGTTTATTTTAACTTCTCCACTTCCTCAAACACTATGCAGCTGCATATGGTACTAAAAACAGAGCTTCCCTCTTGAGTTAGGCTACCCTGTGTGGTGCAGTTAATTCCACTTTATGAGGGTAGAGGTATTGGGTCACATGGCAAGCAGGTGCTACGAGGAGGACATAGAAGGCTGTGTCTGGCTGGAAGTTGGCAACCCTACAGTGTAAGGATTTTTGTTTTTAGAAAACAGGAGCTGAGTCAGTCTTGAGAGTGTTGCTTTTCAATTTCTTGCACTTAAGCAAGAAATGATGGAGATCATGCCACACAGCAGGTTGTCAAATCTTTTATCACACCACCTGAGGCCTCAGAAGACAAGTCTTCAATACATCCTTGCTGCCAGAACTATAGCTGATCTTTAGAAATCCAGCAACCATCTACCACATTTATCACTTTTTATTCTCTTTCCTATATAGATGAGATAAAATTTGTAAGAAATGTTCAAGCAGTTGGTAGAGATAAGCAACAGGAAAATTTATTGAGCTAAGTGATGGCCTAAGCATCTTTTCAGTGCTGGAACACACATTTCTCTTGAGAGGGAGTGTGTGAGTGTGTGTGTGTGTGTGTGTGTGTGTGTGTGTGTGTGTGTATTTAAAGAAAGCCACATCTGTACAGATATTCCCCTGGCAATAGCCTATGCCCTGTTTACCTTCCCCATGTTACCTGTGCTCTGGATATTGTATTGCTATCTTTGAAATAGTGTTTGGCTGTCAATGACTATGATAAAAGACATTGGGTGATAATCAATGTAAGTTTTACTCAGAGCAGACCCATTGAAATTCATGAGCATGACTAAATTTCAATGGGTCTACTCTGATTAAAATTTAATTGAATACCATCCTCAACAAATGCATTTGGAACAAAAAAAAATTCCTTCCAGTAGCACCTTAGAGAGCAACTAAGTTTGTTTACTGGTACAGTGGTGCCTCGCAAGACGAAATTAATTCGTTCCGCAAGTTTTTTCTTCTTGCGAGTTTTTCGTCTTGCGATGCACGGTTTCCCATAGGAATGCATTGAAAATCAATTAATGCGTTCCTAGGGAAACCGCCTTCAGACCAGGTCCGGGGACAGTCTGTCCTCCGCCGACCTCTTCTGAAGGCTGGGGGGGGGGACAAGGGCTTTTCTTCCCACCGCCAGCCTTCAGAAGGCTGTTCTGAAGGCTGGGGGTGGGAAGAAAAGCCCTTCTCCCCACCTCCCGCCCCGCAAGCTCCGGGGACAGGAGGGCTTTGCTGCCGCCCGCCAGCATTTTAAAAGCCCCCGCTGTCCCGGGGCGATTTTAAAATGCTGGTGGGTGGCAGCGAAAGCTTCGCTGCCGCCCGCCAGCATTTTAAGATCGCCCGGGACAGCAGAGAAGTCTCCGCTGCCCCAGGGGCTTTTAAAATGCTGGGGGTCGGCAGCGAAAGCTTCGCTGCCGCCCGCCAGCATTTTAAGATCGCCCGGGACAGCAGAGAAGTCTCCGCTGCCCCGGGAAGGCAGGCGGGGGGAGCAAAGACTTTTGCCCCCCGCCGGCCTTCAGGAGAGGTCCTGGACCTCTTCTGAAGGCGGGCGGGGGGGCGAAAGTCTTCCCCCCTCCGCCTGCCTTCAAAAGCCGTCGGGAACAGCGGAGAAAGGCGCTGCCTTTCTCCACTCTCCCGAGAAGGCAGGCAGGGGGGAGCAAAGACTTTCGCCCCCCGCCGGCCTTCAGAAGAGGTCCAGGACCTCTTCTGAAGGCGGGCGGGGGGCGAAAGTCTTTGCTCCCCCCCGCCTGCCTTCAAAAGCCGTCCGCGATAGCGGGAAGCGCTTCCCTGCTATGCCGGACTGCTTTTAAAATGCTGGCGGTGGGGAGCAAAGCCTTTCGGCCCCCGCCGGCCTTCCTGGACCTCTTCTGAAGGCCGGAGGGGGGGAAAGGCTTTGCTCCCCACCACCAGCATTTAAAAGATGTCCCCGGAGATTTCCCTATGGGCTTTCGTCTTGCGAAGCAAGCCCATAGGGAAATTCGTCTTGCGAAGCGCCTCCAAAACAGAAAACCCTTTCGTCTTGCGGGTTTTCCGTCTTGCGAGGCATTCGTCTTGCGGGGTACCACTGTATGAGCTTCCGTGTGAATGCACACTTTTTCAGATACACTGAAACAGAAGTTAGAGGGTGTTGTTGTTGTTGTTTAGTCGTTTAGTCGTGTCCGACTCTTCGTGACCCCATGGACCAGAGCACGCCAGGCACTCCTGTCTTCCACTGCCTCCCGCAGTTTGGTCAGACTCATGTTTGTGGCTTCGAGAACACTGTCCAACCATCTCGTCCTCTGTCATCCCCTTCTCCTTTTGCCCTCAATCTTTCCCAACATCAGGGTCTTTTCCAGGGAGTCTTCTCTTCTCATGAGGTGGCCAAAGTATTGGAGCCTCAGCTTCATGATCTGTCCTTCCAGTGAGCACTCAGGGCTGATTTCCTTAAGAATGGATAGGTTTGATCTTCTTGCAGTCCATGGGACTCTCAAGAGTCTCCTCCAGCACCATAATTCAAAAGCATCAATTCTTCGGCGATCAGCCTTCTTTATGGTCCAGCTCTCACTTCCATACATCACTACTGGGAAAACCATGACTTTAACTATACGGACCTTTGTTGGCAAGGTAAGTTAGAGGGTGGGGAGGGGGATTACTCAGAAGGGTGGTGGGAATGGGTGATTGGCTGATAGGTGTGGTAAACCTGTTGACGACTGTTAACGACTGCAATTGGTCTTACAGGAAAAAGCAAGGGGTGAGATGGCTAAAAATAGCTTTATCATGTATAATGAGATAAGAATCCAATGTCTCTATTCAGACCAGGTCTCTCCATGGTTTTAAGTCTGGTAATAAGTAGCAATTCAGCAACTTCTCTTTCCAGTCTATTTCTGAAATTCTTTTGTAAGAAGACAGCTACTTTGAGATCTTGTATAGAATGTCCTGGGAGATTGAAGTGCTCTCCTACTGGTTTCTCTGTCTTGTGATTCCCGGTATCAGATTTCTGTCCATTTATCCTTTGGCGTAGGGTTTGGCTTGTTTGTCCAATATAGAGGGCTGAAGGGCACTGTTGGCATCTGATGGCATACAGAATGTTAGAAGATGAGCAATTAAATAGTCCTGAGATGGTATGTTTGATATTGTTCGGGCCAGTAATGGTGTTGTTCAGGTGTATGTGGCAGCAAAGTTGGCATCTGGGTTTATTGCAGGGTCTGGTACCAGTGTCCATGTTAAGTCTGGTTGTTGCATTATTGTGGGTGAGGAGTTGTTTAAGATTGGGTGGCTGTCTGTAGGCAATGAAAGGTCTTCCTCCCAAAGCTTGAGAAAGAGAACTGTCATTGTCTAGGAGAGGTTGTAGATCTCTGATGATGCGTTGAACTGTTTTAACTTGGGAGCTGTATATGATTACTAGTGGTGTTCTGTTATTTTCTTTTTTGGGTCTGGCTTGAAGCAGTCTGGCTCTGTTGACTGGGTATTCGTCTGGCTCTGTTGATCTGTTGTTTAACTTCATCAGGTGGATATTTTAGTTCTTAAAAGGTTTGCTGTAGATCTCTTAGGTGAGAGTCTCTGTCTGTAGAGTTGGAACAGATGCGGCTGTAACGGAGGGCCTGGTTATATACAATGGATTGTTTGGTATGTTTGGGATGGTAGCTAGAAGTATGTAGAGGAAGGCATGCTTGGCAAATCCACACCATGATCAACTCCCGCCCAGGAACCAATGTCCCCCCTGTGGAAGGACATGCAGGTCCAGAATTGGCCTCCACAGTCACTTACGGACTCATGGTTAAAACCGTGTTTATGGAAGACAATCTTACTCGGCTACGAGTGATCGCCAAAGAAGAAGAAGAAAAACAAGATACAGACTCATGGCTTTGCCACCAGCTAACTCCCCCACCCCCTTCTCTCCCTATTTACTTGGTTTATCATCTAGCCTGATGAAGCATTCTGGAGAACTCAAAAGCTTGTTCCCTTTCCCTGTGAACTTGCTGTTTATAACTCCCTCCACCAACTACGGAACTGTAGCAGGGTAGTGTAGTGGCTATATGATCTGAATATACAGATATACATCTGTTTCATCTGAGCTATAACAGAAAAAGATAATTTGCCTAATTTAGCAGGTTTTGGTCGTTCCTATTGTTAAATAATTAGGGGTCAGAATCTCTTACTGCAAATCATCCAGCAACCTAGGAGATCAAGATCTGTCCTCTGCTGTCCTAGGCAAAGCACCAAGAACAGTGTAGTGAGTGCTGTAATTGAGAGACACATTCCTACAGGAAATGGAAGGGATAGGGATGGGGTTATAGAGATGATCCCTGGAAGAACAAAGGCTCTGAACATCAGGGAGGAAGGTGAATACTCCATAATGACTGCATGGCGAGGCCCAGGTCAAACCCCGCAGGAGAACCAGCCCAGATCCGATGAAGGGGACAAATGGAGGTCATTCTCCCAGCCACTCCTCGGTTTAAATGGCAAGTGGCCACGCCCCCCCAGCTAACCCGATGGTCAGCAGGGGGTGTGAGTGCGGCGGGTGTCCTATTGACATGGGCAGCATCCCTCTGCCCACCCCTGGTCACTGGGAGGTCCTGGAACTCCTCCCACAATGCAGCCCCCCCCCCGGAAAAGGGGAGCTGTCCTCCCAGAACCTTTCTGAAAAGACTGCCACAGGGAAAGGAACTGTGTGGTAAAGACTCACATTAGGGTGACATGCTGGGAACATCTAATCTTTGGAACATTTATCATAAATGGCAGTTGGGCTAATGTTTTTGAGTGTTTGTTGTTGCTTCTAGTTGGGAGGAAAAGGGAGATGCAGTGATTGCTGGCATTTAGAGACACTTCATTAATTTAGAGGTTATCTCTAGCGAAAGAGCCAGTCGCAAGAGGAGCTCCAATGTAAGTTGTTTGTATATCTATCGGGCAATGAAATATTATATTAACTTCTTCATGTGAGTAAACCCCAAAGCAGAACATTTCAGCACAGGCAGGAATTCTTGTTTTCTACATATGCAACCACATTTGCAGGTCCACCCGCCCATGAGGCAAGGTGAGGAGAGTAAAGTGCCAGCCTATAGCACAGCATCTTGGAGCCTTAAGTGTGTAAATACTTCCCCAGTTATTTTACTCATATTAGTCTAATTGAAATCAATTAGGTGAATCACTACAATAAAAACAGCTCCTACAGCTATCTATCTGCTGGATTAAGCTCTCAGGTACATTCTAATAAAAGCCACTGACTATATGAGTCACCAGTAGGAGCACTAAAAGGTTTGATATGGAAAATAGTAAGAAGGTGGGGTAGAGTGGTCTGCCTCTCTTGGGAATATCTGAATATATGGCAGGGTAGAAATTCATTCATAGAGCCAGTTAGAACCTGCCATAAGCAGAGAATTTTTCCAGCCTTTCTACTGCAATTGGGAAGTTTTCAGGAATGTCTTATTTGCTCTTTCACTATTACAGGTGGGGAACCTCTGGTCCGTTGGCCAGATTTGACATGTCAGGCTTCTTCATTTGACCCACAAGGCTGCTTTCCCCAAAGCATGCCTACCTGCTTAACACCCAATTTTCCAGAGTTCTAAAAAATCTACTACAGATGTAAAAGGCCCCTTGCTGGAGATGTTCATCTGAAGAAGCTAGCATTTCTGCACCATTCACATAGCAGATGAGAACTATGGGAAATCTAAATTTCCGAGCAAAAGGTGCCCATGGCTGAAGGCAGCTGAACCTTCTCCTACCTTACCTTGCCACTCTGTCCTTTACTTCCCAATCTGGCTCCCAATATTGCAGCTAGGCTAGGAGTTGATAGTTGCACAGAAGAGGGACTTTTAACCAGTGCAGACAGCACCATCTGTCTATTAGGGATACAGTGGTACCTCGGGTTACATACGCTTCAGGTTACATATGCTTCAGGTTACAGACTCTGCTAACCCAGAAATAGTACCTCGGGTTAAGAACTTTGTTTCAGGATGAGAACAGAAATCGTGCTCCGGCGGCACAGCAGCAACGGGAGGCCCCATTAGCTAAAGTGGTGTTTCAGGTTAAGAACAGTTTCAGGTTAAGAACGGACCTCCAGAACGAATTAAGTACTTAACCCAAGGTACCACTGTACTGAAATCTCATCCTTGTTTGCATCTGGTCCCCCTAGGGAACATCCTCA